>NC_139145.1:174729424-175146081 GCF_964270905.1 Leucopleurus acutus | reverse complement strand
AGGGGAAAAAACGCCCCAGACCCATAGATACAGAGAATAAATAGGTGGTTGCCAGAGGTGGGGGTGGGGTGGAGGAAATGGGTAAAGGGGGGTCAAAAGAAAAGGTACAAACTTCCAATTAGAAAAGAAATAAACGCTGGGCCTATAATGGCGGCCAAGTTAATAATATTATACTGCATAATTGAAAGTGCTGAAGAGTAGATCTTACAGGTTCTCAGGAGAAAAAAAACTCTGTAACTATGTGCGGTGACGGGTGTTAACTAGACTTATTGTGGTGATAATTTTGCAATATATACAAATATTGAATCTTGATGTTGTGCACCTGAAACTTATATAATGTTATATGTCAAATATACCTCAATCAAAGAAAGAAACAAATGCTGAAAAAAGGGTTATACTGGGTTCCAGTATCTAGTGGATTCCGTGGCTCATGGTCCGGGGACCCCGCAGACCCCCAGGGAGAGAGGGGGATGGAAACAGCCTCGGATGCAGGCAGGTGCCTGAAGCCTCGGGCTGGCTCTACGCAGCGTCTCACCCAAGTCACGTTAAGCCCAGAAAGTGAGAGGGTCCTGGTAGGGAGGGCCAAGGGGAAGGAAGCTGCTCGTGGAGAGCTGGGCCCCCGCCAGGTCCTCTTCTGCAGGACCTGGAGGCTCCGACTCCGGCCCTCACACACACATGGACCCTGACCCGTTGGAGCCCACGGGGTGGGCGGCTCTGCCCCACGGGAGGGACAGGGGGCCAGAGGGGCCTGCAGGGGCCGAGGGTCACTTTTCCTTTCCCGCTCTTACGAGGCTCCAATTCTTTTCAGTGAGCAGCTTGTTCACAAGTGTTTACGGTTTCCTCCTCGATATCAATTACCAGAGTAAGATGTGGACCTAACTCCTTAAAAAAAACCGACACCAAAACGGTAAACCTTTCATTTTGTTCCCACCCCATCCCACTCTCCCATCTAGAACTACAAATAATTGCTGTGCTGGCGTGGGTTGGCCCGGAAATTTTCTTACAATGTTACCTACATATTTTTACTTGGAAGAAACATGTGGTTGGATTTACAAGAGTTTAATTTTTACGTAAACGAAAACATGCTTTGTACACTGAGGTCCAATTTTCTTTTTATATTTAATACTTAGAAATGTGTCTGGGCTGGCGTCCGTCACAGCGCAGAGAGGCCTGTGGTTTACCCAAGGGCGGCACGCCCCACCCTCCTGGGATCGTGTCATCCTTGATTTAACCTGGAAATGAGCGTTTGACTCGTTTCCGGTCTTTTGCCGTGGCAAACGCTGCTGCTGAGGGCAGCCTTGCAGGCTCCTGTCTGTGTGCGAGTATTTCGCTGAGAGGACACCCAGAGCGGCTCAGGAAGAACACACATTCAACATGTAAGAGTCGGAGGCACAGCTACCCACAGTTTATGGAAATTTCTGTTCGCAGGCAGTGTGCCACCCGGATAACATCCGTTTTAACTTTTGCGAATCTGACGGGCAAACGCGCACTTCACTTTTATTTTATTCTTATTTTCCGATTACTGGTGAGATCAAACGTATCTCCACGCATTTGCTTGGACACTCTGCCTGTTCACGTCTTTTGCCCATTTTTGTCAGCCTGTTTGACCTTTCTTCAGGGTTTGCTGTGCCTATTTTGTACCTGAGATCTTCACCCTGTTATGTGTGGGCCACCCTCCCACGGGTCCCCTGGTCTGTCTTATTCTGCAGGATGTGGTGACAGTCTCCCCTTGCCCTGGGGAGTTGGCTGAGGCCCCAAGCTGAGGGCAGTGAGAGGAACGTGTCCACACCTTCTGAGGAGGTTATGGACCCTGACCTTGGCCCTGGCTCTGGGCTGTCTGAGTGAGAGGACCCTGGAACCCCCGGGCAGTACTTCTCAGAGGGGAAGCAGGAGGATGGGCAGGACCGTGGGCCCAGTGTGGAGGGAGCCGCTTGGAGGTGTGGGACCACGTGCCCTGGACTTGGAACCTCGGGTCTGGTGCCGGCTTCATCTGGGGACTGAGGGTCGGGCGTCGGGCTGTCCTCTCCATGACAGGAGGGAAGCGAGGCCCGAGCCAGCCTGGGGGAATCTGATGCTCTTTCCATCAGAGCGCAGGGCTGATGCACGTCTTACTGATGAAGCCATCAATTCCCAGATATTACGGAGCAGACAGAGCCTGTGAGCCGCGTCGGGGAAGCTGCACAGGAAAAAACACAG
Source organism: Leucopleurus acutus (assembly GCF_964270905.1). NCBI lineage: Eukaryota > Metazoa > Chordata > Mammalia > Artiodactyla > Delphinidae > Leucopleurus > Leucopleurus acutus. The sequence continues at coordinate 175,143,885 of NC_139145.1, read as the reverse complement.
CTGTTCCCGGCGCACCACAGAGCACTTGGGGCTGGCGTCCTCCTGGCCCAGGTGTGGAGTTTACCTGCTGAGTAAGCCTGTCCTGCATCTTCCTTTCTGACCCCTGGAGTCAATGTCTCGCTTAAGAGCAGGTGTTCGCGCCCCAATGTTATGCAAATACTTTTCGGTAATTCTTCTCATAATTTATATGGTGATTTTTGCTTATTTTTTGGACACGCATGAAATTTACCACAGCCTTTGCTGCGTGGTGGTAACTCGGACTCCCCCCAACGCCGTCTGCCGCATGCTTTATGCCTCCTGCACCGACTTGAAATGCTGCGCTCACCCCGCTGCACGCGATCATTTACGTAGAGATTCCTTCTGGTCTCTGTCTGTTTCCTCACACTGTTTAATGATCACCCTTTACAATGTGCTTTCATACCTGGTAGAGAAACCCCGTCCAGTTTCAGGTATAAAGAGGTTGCCTGACTGTCTGCTTACATTTCATCTTCCAAACGAATGCTGAAGCCACTTGCCAAGCTCCACAAACGCTTCCCCTGGGATTTTGGTGGCTTTCCCACCAGAGGGATCAGTAGATAAGTGCCTTAGTTTGGGTCCCCCTCAAAGTGGAGCCTGAGTCAGGGAAGGGGGTGCAGAGCTTATCTGAGATGTGATTCCGTCAAGCAGAAGTGAGGGAAAGGGGGTGAGAGAGGGGTCGGAAAATCCCCTAGAGGTGGGTTATTGCGCTTGTCAAAACGTGGAATTACCTGATTTTTCAATTCTAGACATCCTGGTGGAGAGGCTGGGCTATCTCACCTGATGATGAATGGTGTGGGGCGTCCATCCTGTGCTCACATCTATCATCACTGGGGAGGTTCAGTTTTAAGAACCGGGTTGCCTAGGGCTCACCTCCACAGGGGCCCTGGAGAAAACCAGGTAGGATGCACCACAAGCTTTCCACCGAAGGACAGGGAACGGGGTGTCCATCCACTGCTTCCCTTCACATGGGTTGAGGTTTGCGGCATTAACTCTCATGCTCTGGCCTCCTGCAGCTTTGGACCAAACCCCAAGGAGGGAAAGGGACTGTGTGGACTCCACGGTCCAGCGCTGGGGTAGACTGTCCAGCACGGGTGTGCCCCTCAGAGGACGTCAGGGGGCACAGCGTGCCGCGGGAGGGGTGCTGGGTCTGCTCCAGGGTAATGTCTCTAGATTGTCCCCCTGCTGCTGTGCCCATGGGGCCGCCAGCCCTGTGCTCCAGATCGATCCTGCTTCCAAGAGACCCACATGTGCACCTAGCCCACTGTTCCCATCCAGGAGTCCCCAGACACTTCCTTCCCAGCAGAGTTGTTTTTAAATTTTTTTTTTTAATTTTTAAAAATTTTTAAAATTTTTTTTTAAATTTTGAAAATTTTAATTGTTTTTTAATTTTTTAAAATTGTTTTTAAACTTTTTTAAATTTTGAAAATTTATTTTATTGAAGTATAGTTGATTTACAACGTTGTGTTAATTTCTACTGTACAGCAAAGAGATTCAGATACATATATATATTCTTTTCCACTATGGTTTATCACAGGATATTGAGTATAGTTTCCTGTGCTATACAGTAGCACCTTGTTGTTTATCCATCCTAAATGTAATAGTTTGCATCTGCTAATCCCGAACTCCCAGTTCTTCTCTCCCCCACCCCCTCTCCTCCTTGGCAACCACAAGTCAGTTCTTTATGTCTGTCTGTTTCTGTTTCATAGATAAGTTCATTTTAGATTCCACATATAAGTGATGTCATATGATATTTGTTTTTCTCTGGCTGACTTATTTCACTTAGTATGATAATCTCTAGTTGCATCCACGTTGCTGAAAATGGCATTATTTCGTTCTTTTTTATGGCTGAGTAGTATTCCATTGTATAAATGTACCACACCTTCTTTATCTATTCCTCTGTCGATGGACATTTAGGTTGCTTCCATGTCTTGGCTATTGTGAATAGTGCTACAACGAACACTGGGGTGCATGTGTCTTTTTCAATTACAGTTTTCTCCAGATATCTGCCCAGCAGTGGGATTGCTGGATCATATGGTAGCTCTATTTTTAGTTTTTCGAGGAACCTCCTTACTGTTCTCTGTAGTGGCTGCACCCGTTTACATTCCACCAACAGTGAAGGAGTGTTCCCTTTCTCCACACCCTCTCCAGCGTTTGCTATGTGTAGACTTTTTGACGGTGGCCACTCCGACCGGTGTGAGGTGGTACCTCACTGTGGTTTTGATCAGCATCTGGTAATTAGTGAGGCTGAGCATCTTCTCATGCGCCTGTTGGCCGTCTGTATGTCTTCTTTGGAGAGATGTCGAATTAGGTCTTCCTGGCAGAGTTTTTAACCTTAGACATCTGACTCCAACACGCGGACCTGGATCTGGGGCTTTGGGCGCACGACGGAGAGATATAAGCCTCGTATTTTTCTCAATCCGTTTTTTTAAAAGATATAATTCGCATAAAATAAAATTGACTGGTTTGATGAGTTTCAACCAGTGTACGCTGTGACCACAATTAAGATTTCTGATATTGATACTTGGTGTCTTCTCCCTTTTTTCTTGATCAGACCAGCCAGAGGTTTTTCTTTCGGCCCATTTCAAAGAACCAGCCTTTCGGTTCATTTTCCCCATTGCTATTCCGTTTTTTTTTAATCCCTTTGATTTCTGTTTTTTAGTATTTCTTTCCTTCTGCTTACGTTAGGTTTCATTTGCTCTTTTTTAGTTCCTTCAGGTAGAAAATCAGACCACTGTTTTGAGTCCTTTCTTCTTTTCTAATGTAAGCATGGAATGCTATACGTTTCCCTGTAAGTAACTACTTTCCACACGTGTCAATGTGCTGTGTGTTCATGCCTGTCCAGTTCTACTTTACCTTTCTAATCCTCCTTTGACCCGTGGGTTATTTAGAATTGTGCTGTTTAGTTTGTTTCCAAGTATTTGTGTGATTTTCCAGATATCTTTGTTATTAAATCCTAGTTCAGTATCGTGATCAGGACATAGTTTTTATAATTTCAATCTTTTGAAATTCACTGAGACATTCATTTTTTGAAATTCATTGACCCAGAATATGGTCAATTTTGGTACATATTCTGCCTGAACCTAAAAAAATCCCCCAAAAAACAAACCTATTCTGCTGATATTCAGGGGGAGTGTTTTATAAATCTCAATTAGATTAAGTTGATTCATAGTATTGTTCAAATCTGCATGCTTATTATTATTTAATCTATGTGTGCTATCAATTATTGAGAAAGGAGTATTGATGTCTCCAACCATAATTTTGGATGTGCCTATCCTTCCTTGCAGTTCTATAAATGTTTGCTTTATGTATTTTGAAGCTCTGTTATTATATGCGTAGACATTTAGGATTGTTATCTGTTCTTGATTAACTAACCCCTCTATCATTATACTTGGTAATAGCTGGTGATCAAAAGTCTATTTTGACAAAGATTAGTGAAACCACTCCAGCTTTCTTATTTTAAATTAATTGGATATTTTAATATTTTGTATTTTCTCCATTATTGACTTACTACATATGTCTTTTATTTTCTTAGTGGTTGGTCTAGTGTTTACAGTATAAAACTGTGACATCACAGTTTGCCTTTAAACACGACTTACCAGGTCAGGATTGGAGTGAGACCCTTAGGAGAGCAGGTTCTCATCCTTTGTGCTGTTGTGGTTACATGTGTCAGAACTACATGCGTCAAAAATACCACAAGATGTTGCTACTACTTTTCTTTAAACAGTTATCTTTCAAAGGACGTTTAAATGAAGGGAAATATCTTTTATGTTTATCTAAATAGTTACTACTTCTGGCTGTCTTCATCTCTTCATGTAGATCTACGTTTCCATCTGAATTCTCCTAGCTTTGGTTTATCAGAACAAGTCTTGTCTCCCACCTTCCTTTTCAAAAGATATTTTCAGTGGATATAGATTTCTAGATTGGCAGTTCTCCCCAGAACTTTGGAGAGGTTTTATTGTCTTCTGGCCTGCATGGTCTCTGATGAGAAGTCAGGTGTTACAGTATTCTTATTTTTTTTCTCTTTATGAGGAATGAGTCTTTTTTTTTTTTTTTCTGAAGTTGAGGTTTTCTCTTTATCTGATTTTTAGCAATTTGATAAAGATGTACTATTATGTAGTTTTCTTTATGTTTCTCCTGACTGGAGTTTGTTAAACTTCTTGGATTTGTGGGTTTATTGGTTTCACCAAATACAGAAACATTCTGGTCATTTTTTCTTCAACTACTTTTTTCCTGCCTCAACCCTCCCGGGACTGCAATTCCACTTAGGCTAGAATGCTGGCTATTCTCCCACAGCTCACTGAGTTCCATTGTTTGCTTTTGTTTCTTGATGTTGTTGTCTTTATTTATTTGAGTTCCATTTGCTCCAGAAATTCCATTTGGGTATTTTTTTTTTTTTTTGCAAGTGTTATTGAGGTGCAGTTTACCTCAAGTAAAACACTCACTTTTAGTGTATAGTTCTATGAGTTTTATAGGCAGGTACAGTCATGAAACCACCACCATAATCAAATTGTAGAATATTCCATCACCCAAAAGCATTCCTTCATGTCCCTTTGTAGTCAATCCCTTGTCCCCATCCCCAGCTCCTGCCAACAGATCAATTGTCTGTCCCTATAATTTGGGCTTTTCCATGATGTCATACCCTTGGAGTCATAAAATGTGTAGCTTTTTGAGTCCAGGCTTCCATCAGTCAGAATAATGGATTTGAGTTCACCCGTGTTTTCATTTCTACCAGTAGTTCGTTCTTTTTGCTGCTGAGTAAGGATGTACACAGCGGTTTCATCCATTTACCACCTGAAGGACATGTGGACTGTTTCCAGTTTGTTGTGGGTTTTTTTTTCATTTATATGTAAACCCACTATAAACATTCACATAAAGGTTTTACTGTGAACAAAAGTTGCCATTGTTCTTGGACAAATACCCAGAAATGAGTTTGCTAAATAATTGAACATTTAACTTCATGAGAAAGGCCGAAGTGTTTCCAACACGGCTGTACTAATTTTTACTGAGTTACAGCTGCTACGATGCTCACCATCGATTGACTTGGCCTATTTGCTAACCGTTCTCATAGGCAGGGGTGCCGTCTCATTGTGGTTTTCATTGGCTTTTCACTCGAATCTAGGGCTGAGCACCTTTTTTATGTGCTTCCTTTTCATTAGTACATTTTCTTTTGTGAAAATCTCTTCAAGTCTTTTGCCCTTTTCTAATTGGGTTGTTCTCTTCGTATTGAGTTTCAGATTTCTTTATATATTATAGATCCATTCCTTGATCAGAAATGTGCTTTGCAGATATTTTCTTCTAGTTTTTGCCCTGTCTTTTCATTTACTTAACAGTGTCTTCTGAAGAGCAGAAGATAGTAACCTTGATGAGAACTAATCTAACAGTGTTTTCTCTCATGGATCACGCTTTTGCATAATGTCTTTGCATAACCCAAATTCACATGTAATTCCTCCCATGCTTTTATAGTATTGGGCTTTACATTTAGGCCTAGGGTCTATTTTTAGTTAAGCTTTGTATAAGGTGAAAGGTGTGGAGTTTCTTCTGTGTATATGGAAATCCAGTCTTCTAGAATCATGTGTAAAAAAGACTATCCCTTCTACATTGAATTGCCTTTAATCCTGTTTCGAAAATCATTTAGGCACACATGTGTGGGTCCATTTCTGAGCACTCTGCAGGGTCCTATTGGGCTGTGTGTACACGTTCACAGGTACTACACCGTCTTCACTGCTGCGGTTTTATGTACGGTGAGCCTTGAATCAGGGAGTGTGCGTCCTCCAGGTCTTCATTTTCAGAATTCTTCTGGCTATTTGCTTGCTTTACCTTTCCATACAAAATTTTGAAGAACCGTGGCCTTTTGTACAAAATCGTATAAAAATCAGGATTACATTGAGTCTGTAGACCCATTTGGATGGAACTGCCATAGAGTCTTCTAATGTCAACATTTTATTTAGATTTTATTTGAATTCTCCAAGTGTTTTACAATTCTAAGTATACAGAATGTGCCTAATCTTGTTATTTAAATATATCATGGTTTTGGTGCTATTATAAATAGTATTTAAATCTCAGATTCTATTCGTTCCTGGCCAGTATATACAAAGATCTCTCTCACTATACGGATGATAGAGAAAACATGAAGTGTTTCTGGTAGGTTGTGTCATAGTGAAGTCAAATCCTAGGATACGAAGCTTATTTAATGATCTAAACAGGGGACTGGCACTCTTTCCTGCAAATACAGCCCCAATATGTTAGGCTTTCCAGGTCATAAGGTCTCTGATGTAACTACTCAGCTACTACTTTGGCTGCTGTAGGTTTAACAAAACATAAATGAATGGCATGGCTGTTTTCCAATAAAAGCTTTATTTACAAAAATGGGTTGCAGGCTGGATCTGGCCTGTGGATTGTAATTTGCTGCCTTCTGACCTAAACCGACTTTTTTGTTGTGCTGCAATCTCAGGGTTCTAAATGCTGGTCCATCCAGGTATCAGGAAGTAGATGAGCTGCAAGGGGTGTGGTCATGCTCTTATCTTAGATCAGAGGCTGATAAACCCAGGAGAGAAGGATGATTCAAAAACTCATCAGGCTGTGACCCCGTGACAGGCGACACCAGGACACTGCGTACCACTGGCTCCAGGTCACAGTCTGCAGAGTCCACAGCAGCAGCTCATACCCACTGCACACACACGTGTGCACACACACACAACTGCACCCATGCATACACTGCACACAGTTCACACATGCATGCACACTGCACCCATGCACACATGGACACACGTGTGCGCACACACTTCTCAAGTCTCAGACTAAGGATGACAAACATATTTAATCAATGCCCAAAATACCTTTATATATGTATAAACAAGTTAAATTTCCCTTGACTTAAAGACTGCTATCACGGCCTTCCCTGCTTTTCCTGGAGATGGGAAAGTTGAGAACATGTGTCTGAATCCACAGGGAAGCAGCAGTGTGGCTGAACGCAGAGACAGGGCCGAGAGTGAGCCAACGCACAGGGTGGTCTTCTAAAGAACCTGCATTCTGACGTGGGATAAAGCCAGCTTTCCCTCCCTCCGGTGTTCAGTCCTCTGCCCGAGCGCAAACACAGGTTGCGCAGGCGCTAAGAAGGACACGTTCCCAGGTGGGTCTCAGGCTTGGCTGGATCCCGAGCCACAAGGAGGTGAGACGCAGGCCGCAGAGTCCACAACACCCGAAGGTCAGCAGAACCGAGGCTACACAATGTTTACTTGTTATTTTCCTTTCGACGAGGCAGCACTGTCTCCCGGGCAGGGATTTCCCAGCCCGAGGGCTACATTTGTCTCTGCTTGTGCTTCGGGTTGGTCTTGCAGTAGACGAACCAACGCCCGCGCCTCTTGACCAGGTAGCAGCCCTTGCACCGCTTCTTGAGGACGCCCTTGGTCTTGAAGCCCAGGGCTGGCTGCTGCAGGCCGAGTACCAGGCGCGCGGAGAGGAGCGCGGCCGCCGGGCTGGGGGGCGCACCGACCTGACGGCAGGCGCGCGGGTGGCACGGCGCGAGAGAGGAGAGCGGGAGGCCACCCAGGTGCAGCAGGGGGCCCACGGCGGAAACCACTTTCCTTAGGAGAGCGGTGGCCATGTCGCGGCTGGATCTAGGGAGAAAGAGGAAAAGTTGTCACAGCTGCCGGTGGCTCCTGCCCCCGAGAAAACCTCCTTCCCCACGTCCCTGCCCTCGGGACACAAGCCGCGGGTCCGGGAATTTGCGCGACCCCCGGGAGGGCACGAGAGCGGCTCGGCGCCGAGACCCCCACCCGGCCGCCGGGGCCAGACGAGGCCCGCGTCCACATGACCCCGTGGCGGCCGGGCCGCGGGCTGGAGCAGAGGGCACGAGGGCCGGAACGGTGCCCGGCTAGAAGGGATCACCCGTGAGGCCGCTTCCCACCGCAGTGACCTCCGCCCGCGTCCCACCCGGGCAAGCCGAGGCCAGGGGTCCCCAGAACGCGCCCTTCCTGAGCCCGGGACCCCCGGAACACCCCACGACCCGCACCTGGAAAGAGTGAGTCCGGGCCCGCCTGCAGCCCGCCTCGCCAGCCCCTGCGCCTGCGCCCTCGGCAGCGCCTGCGCAGTGGGGCGGAGATGCCGTCGCCCGGAGTGTCCGCCAGGAAGGAAGATGGCAGCAGGGTCACGTGGCGGTCCCCTCGGGGCTGGGCGCAGAGGCGGAGCCACGTGGGTGCGGGAGTCGCGGAGCGCCGGGTTTCTCCCCGGCTGCTTGCCTTTCCCCTCCCCGGTCCCCTGCATACCCAGCCCGCCCCCCACTCCCGGGACCCTGCGCCCTCCTCCCGGGACTCCCCCAGCCCTGTGGGCCACCGGGCGGCTAAGGTTTGGGGGGCGCTCCCGGGGGCGGGGGAGGGATGAAAAATGGGAACAAAAGTAGGTATTTTGAATGAAAAAGAAGTCACAACCAAGTAGACTTTTTAAAAAGCTGATAAATATCAATGTCAAAACAAAATCTAGAAAAACCTCATGTTTGTATTAAGTGGACATCCTGGGAGAAATGTGGCGAGGCTCAGGGGAACGCATGGAAATAGGCCCTGGTTCTAACTGACTGCAGTTAAATTTATTTCCTCCAACATACTTTCAAACACAGAGAAAAGTTAAAAGACACTGATGGCGAACACCCACGTACCCACTGCCCAGATTCCACAGTGAAATCGCCACGCATGTCTTTCCAGGCTGTGTCTGCGTGGACACAACTACTTTCCACGCACACGAAGGTGAGCTGCACACGGGGTGCACCTGCGCGCCGCCCTGGCACCGCACGCGCACCCCTGACTCGGCTGCAAGCTGTGGCCCCTGCCCAGGTGAGCTCGGGCCTGCCTCTGAGCATGCGTCCGTGGACACCTTTCCGATCCGGGAGGTATTCTGGGCACTGTCGCCTCTCATCGCCACACGGCCTTGGAGTCCAGGCTGTGGGTGCCCTCAGCTCCTGGGCAGTGGGATGCGCGGCTCCACCCCAGCTCTGGGACTGCTCCCTGTGCCCACCGCCCTCGCCCATCGGGGGCTGGCCGTGAGCTGACCATCCCGACGGGTCTCTGCACAGGCCGTTTGGAGGAGGCCATGAGGGGCAGGAGAGAAGCAGGGCCGGGACCGCGAGGTGTGCTCCAGAGCAGCGGGCCTTTCGGGGCTAACCTGCATGAGGGATGCCATCGGCTGCGCTTTACTGGCAGTTTCATTGGGCTCTGCTGCAGAAACCCCAGAACCACAAAGAAATGCGCTCTGTCCAACATGATGTACTTCCAGTTTCCTCTAAGCAAGGACTCATCTCCAACATTCACAACATTCAACATGTAACTCCCCATGATTATCTGTTACCATCGAAGGTAAGCACTGCATCTTCCGTTTCCATCCTCCCCTGCCCTGCCCCTGGTAAGTGGAGCATCACTAAGTGCTAAGGTTGCGCGGAGCGTCCCCCCTTATCCGGGCTGAGCCCCCGCCCGCCGCTGCACCAGCCGGCAGCACCTGCCTGACCGCACCGCGCGTGCGCGCCTCACCGGGCGAGGTAAATCCGGGCCGAGGGTGTGTGTGTGTGGGGGGGGGGGGGGGTCCCTGCGGACGCCGTGCGCATGCGTCGGCGCTCGGCGCGTCGGTGCGCGGGGTCGAAGGTCAGCCTGAAAGATGGCGGCGGCGGTGACCTTCCTCAGGCTGCTGGGCCGGGGAGGCGCGGCGGCGCGGAGCCTGCCCGGGGCCGCCAGGTGCTTCGGGGTGCAGACCTCGCCGGCCGGGGAGAAGGTCACGCACACCGGCCAGGTAACCCCTGCGGCGCGGAGAGCGCCCTCCCCCTCGGGGCGCCCAGGTGGGCGGAGCCCCGGCTCGGCCCCCGTGTCCCCGGGGTCCAGCGCCCCGGTGCCCCCTGTGCCCCAAGCTCAGTGCCTGTGGTCCAGTCGCCCGGCACCCCGGTCCCTCCTCTTCCCCCGGCCCAGCACCCGGGTCCCACGGTCCAGTCCCTCGGGGCCCCGAGCCCCGTACCCGCAGTCCAGCCCCCCAGTGCCCCAGACGCCCCAGACCCAGCGCCTGCGGTCCCGTCCTCGGTCTCGCCCTCCGTCCGGGTCCCGGGCCCACTACCCGCAGGGGTACCGAGGGGCTGTCTGCAGCCACTGTGGCCTCATCCTCGCAGCGAGCTCGGATCCAAGCCTGTTATCCCGGGGTAGCCCCTTGGTTACTGTGGGGAGCACGCCGGTGGAGTCAGAAATGACCAGTTCTGTGCGTCCGATCTCCTCGAGTTTGTGCAATGTTGAATACCGCATTGTAGTAACTCGCGGGTCCGCTGTCGAGTTACCGAAATACAACCACGTTAGGCTGTGATCCGCAGCCCAAAGATGAGGGAGTGAGTACCTGTGTCGTTAGAAAAGGCCACGGAGCAGGTTCAGAGAGGGGGGGAGCTCCGGGGCCTCCGAGGTCGAGGGCGGGTGTCCCCCTCCGCCAGGACCGCGCTCCTCTGCTCCTTCCCTACCGTTTGCTACTTGCAATTCAGACTACTGCCTGAGGTCCCGGTAGGAATCCTGCTGAAAAATGCCCCCGGGTGCGCAACTACACGTACTCCTGGTGTGTGTGATCGTGAATGGCCTGAACGTTAAGAAAACACTTTTCCTGAGACGTTTATGATTGGTATAAGATACAGCATCGGGCCGTAAAAAATCGCATACGGTCTTTTTCTTTTCAGGTTTATGGCGATAAAGACTACAGGAAAGTTCGATTTGTAGGTCGTCAGAAAGAGGTGAGTGAAAGGTCTAGCAAAAGAGAGGTGAGCTTTCTAAAACTTTTTATAACGAAGAAGAAATAAATACTAATCTGTAAAATTTAAGTAAATTCTCCCCAGATTGTGAGCACTCTAGAATCTCTGGAATTCTGCATTTCTTCTGCGTGTTAAACACGTCCAGTTTTGTTTTGGTTTTTTCCCCGAGACATGTAACACGACATCTTGTGCGTATAGTTTTAGCGTACGTGTAAATGGGCGTGATCTTTTCTTTCACTTCTGTGCCTTATACTTGCCAGACTCTCAGGTTAGAGCAGAGTCACATCAGTGTTTTAAAATTACTCTTTCAGTCACTTTTTGGAGTATGTTTTCCGTGGTTCACAGCGTGTAGATCAGGCTGGTTCCTTCAGGGACTTTTGAAGACAGCACGTGGGTGGGTCTTCCCTGAGTGGGTCTGAAACACCAGTGCAACCGCTGGACACTGGAATCCTTTCGCCTCGGTGGCCTGCGTTCTTCCCACTTCCTCTCTCCCGTGCCTGCCACCTCAGAGGGAGTCCTCACCGCCCTGGCTCAGGCCTCCCTGCACCCCTCCCCAGCAGTCACCTGGCGTCACTTCTCCCCTTCAGGCAGCCTGTTGATTCTTCCTGCCACCCTCAGCTGTCCCTAAGTCGCATCTCCCCTCCCTTTGACCTTGGTTACGTTGTCCACCCCCAGGGTCTGGTTTCCTACTTCCCACTTTGAGGGTGTCGTGGGGTGAGGAGTCTGGCCCCCTGGATGGAGCAGTTCCAGCAGGTGCGTCCTGAAGCCCTGGGGTCGACCCTGCCCCCGGCTTTCCATCTCAGCCTGTCACACTCCTCTCTCCTGGGAATTCTACCGTGGCTTCTGGTTTCTGTTTGCCCTCGCTGGGGACAGACATCAGGGAGCAACTTAAACACCGAACCAGACATTCCAGAGTTCGTGAGGCCAGTAACGTGTGAATGGAGGGGGCAGTGCTGGTGATGTCGCCTCGCTCAGACCGTCAGCTCACCACAGTCCTGAACCGGCTGCAACCCTTGACCTCCCCTCTCGGGATGTCTGGGGCCTTTTCCTGTCCGAGACCGTGAGCGTCCAGGGGCCCACGCTCGTGTAAGGTGCGCAGCAGGTCTCTCCGGCTTTCATTCTTGCGACAAAAGTTTGACGTTCAGTAGTATTTGAAATTTTTTTGTTTTCCAAGGACTGTTGTTTTAAAAGACCTCTAGGCATGCTGAAAAGTTGCACAGAGGGTAGGAGTTCCTGTATCCCTCCCCCCTCCACAGCGTCCCTGTTATTCTCCTCTTGCCTGAGTGCGCTGCCTTTGTGAGAAGCGACAGGGTTGAACACTTGCTGAATGCTGATACGTGTGTTAACTCAAGTCCGTGGTTTAGGTTTATGTGGTAGGTTCACGCTTGGGGTCGCACGTTCTGTGGGTTTGGACAGGTGCGTGGCGTCTCGTATCCACCGATCTTACCGTCTCTACGGTTTCATTTGGGTGAATTTTAAGAAATAAGCTGAACATGCTCTTAGTTTGAGGAGCGAGGAGAGCAGGAAGCTGGGCGGTCGATCCGCCTTCGCAGGAAAGGTGGGAAGCGTCTGCGTGTGGCTGCAGCGAGCCTGCCCCGGAACCCACGGCCCTTGGCCTAGCGCCGGCCTTGTGGAGAGGAGATGCTCATGCAGAAGGGGGCCCAGCCGCCGCCCCCGGGGAGGGGCAGCCGTCGGCCTGCAGCGGTCCTGCGTCACTGGAGGGGCTAAGGGCCCAGCCGACCTCCTGTTCCTCTGCGGCGATGGAAGTATTTTCGTTACTTCGCGGTTACACACGTGGAATTAAAAGACGACGTTTCTTGCCCGTGAGTGACGGGCGCCCGTGGCATCCTCAGGCGGAGGTGGTGCTGGGCCCGGAAGTTGGTTAGCATGGCTGTTGTGCCATGTTTGTCGGTCGGGTGGACCCTGTGGGGCTCCGTTTTCGGGGCGCGGGGCCCCTGGGCGTGGACAGCAGTGGGGACAACACAGCCACGTGTGTTCCGAGGGGGCTGCACTTCCTCGCTCCTGCTCCCTTTCCGGAAATAGGAATCCCAGGGAAAGCTTTGGGATGGCATCATGTCTAGCCGACACAGCTTTCCAAAAGCAGGAGTGTCACCCCCGCTCTGCGGGCTCAGGACGTCAGCACCGCTGGGTGTCTCGGTGGCAGCGGGTGGGCGGGCTCTGCTCCGCGGTCGGTGCTCCTGGGTGCAAGTGGATTGGGCTCAAATTGTACGAAACTAAGGGCCTCTCCTGCCGTGTTTGTGAAGATCGATCCTTGTTCTCTTCTCTTCACTGCAGCCTCGGGCCCCTCTGGGTGCACGTGGGGTTCTGGGTGCCAGAGCGGGGAGCCACATGGCCTTGGTCCTCCGGGCCTGACGGGGCACAACACTTCTCACCATCGTGATGAGCAGATACTGGGGTTACTCACGGAGCCAGAATCACCGTGACCTCGGGCAGCGTTTACACCCCGAGTGTCTCGTCTGCGTGCTTGTCCTCAGAGGAGTCTGGAAGGGGGAGAGCGGGCCCCACTGCTGACCGTGTTTGTCCTCTGTTAGTTCCAACCCCGTGGACGCTTTGGCCCCCAGAGATGGGGACCTTCGAGATGATCTTGCTGTTTTGCACCCTGAGTGTGTCAGCTGGGGTGGAATCCCGCAGCCCCATCAGATCAGGTTGGAGTCTTTGTAGGTCCAGCCGCTGCCCGTAACGTTGGGCTTCTGCCGGGCCATGTGTGGCGGTTCTGGTTCCGGTTCTGGCTGCTGTGGGTGAGCATCTCCAGCTTCCTCAGCTCAGACGACATTCTGTGCCTCCCAGCTGAGTACCTGCACCGAGAGAAGCTGGCTCCCCGAGGAAGGAGGAGCAATGCGTTGCTCTCTCCCTGCATTTACCAGCTTGAAAGTCATGAGTTGATTCCTTCCAGTAAGGAAGGCAGTGGATTTAGCGCATCCCCGTGGAAGCGCGGGGTCGAGCATCTTGTGTTTCCGTGCTTTGTGGTTACGGTGCCGTCGTCGCTCCAGTGTCCCACGTGGAGCAGCCCTTGTAGTCCGAGGCTGCCTTTCCCTCCGTCGCAACGTGGCTCAGCCTCATCTGTCACGTTTCCTGCTCGGGACCCCGAACCAGCTGTTAGTTCAGAACCCGGTCCCCAGGGTGAAGTGGTCATGGAGACAGCGTGGCTTCTGGCCCCTGGGTCAGCTGCTGCTTCTGGTCTTTTCCAGCAGATAGAGTAGGAGAGCACGTGTGTGCATGTGCAGGTGTGAGAGGGAGGGTGGGGCAGGGCCAGGAGAGAACAGGTGGTGCTGCACGTGGGGCGGGATGTTAACAGGGGAATCCAGGTAGAGACAAAGCAGAATTCTTTGTACTGTTGTAATTCTTGCAGCTTTTCTGTGAGTTTGAAATTCTATCCAGATGAGAAGTTAAAGGCGTGTGTGCATGTATGGAACGACTTGTGTATTTTGAGGATCTGCACTGATAAGATTTGAACGAAACGGTACAGAACGTGCCTTTGCCGGCAGTGTGTGCGTGTATGTGGGGGGCGGTCTATGTTGATTTAAATTCCATGAGAGCATCCAGTGTTTGTGCTTGTCTGTACGAGCTTCTCCTGTCTGTCTTTTTCCAGGTGAATGAGAACTTTGCCATCGACCTGATAGCAGAGCAGCCTGTGAGCGAAGTTGGGAGTCGAGTGATATCGTGTGACGGCGCGGGGGGGGCCCTGGGCCACCCCAAAGTGTACATAAACCTGGTAACGTGCCATCCGTCCCCGGACCCCCGTCCTTCTGTCCTGTCCTCCCCCGCTGGCCTCACCCTCTCCCACTCGGCCTTGCCCACAGACCATACGACGGGCTGAACAAGGGGCGTGTCCAGGGCAGCTTTGACTGTGCCGTGTGTGCAGCGCCCTTAGTGTCACCAGCACTGCTTTCCCTCAGGCTTGTAGGCATCTGTCTTTCCCAGGGAACCGTCGTGTCGGTGCCTGTGTGATCGTTTACATTGTTGATAACTACACGCACAGAGCCTTTGAGAAGGAGAACAGGACACTGGCTGTTAGCGCAGAGAAGGATGCCTCGGGATAAAGCTAGGTGCACGTGGTGTTGCGACAGGGCAGGACCCACCCCGCCCCTGCTGCTGTGTCCCGGCTGGACCCCACCCCTGAGGGGTGGGCCTCTGCTCCGCGCCCCACCCTCCAGTCCTTCCAGGCCCCTGCTCGAGGGCCGGGAGGGGGACGGGGACCGAGCCGTGTGTTCCAGGGCAGGGAGCCTGCATCCCAGCGAGTCTGGGTGGAGCAGGCTGGACCCAGGGCCTCCGGCACAGCCACGTCCTGCGTCAGGCAGTGACCCCGGAGCTCCGTGGGCGCCCCTGGTTGGCTGTGTGTTTCCAGTGTCTGCTTTTAGTGTCTGAGGTCTACCTGTCCCTGGATTGACGTAGAATATGGAAATAGGAGATCTTTCCCTTTGAATTTTCCAGGACAAAGAAACAAAGACGGGGACGTGTGGCTACTGTGGCCTGCAGTTCCGGCAGTCCTGCCACTAGGGCCGCGTGGGCAGCTCCGTGGCATGGACTCTGTCTCTAGTGCCGAATAAAGGGTGTTGTTCTCTAGGATGCCGCGCACAGCTGTTTCTGTCACACAGGTTCACTTAGGACTGTGGCTTAAGGTGGCGTCCCCTCCCGGGCCCCTGCCACATGCTCCTTCCACCCGCGGGACCACAGCGGGGGCTGGAAGAAGCCGGGGGCCGGGGGCAGGGGGGACGTGGCTGCTCGGGGGCTCGGGCTCCGGCCCAGCTCCACCCCCGTCACTCATCTGCTGTCACTCTTTCTGTCCATCTGATCCCTAGGCTCCGTCTCGTGTCTTAAATCCCAAGAAGTTAAGTACCTATTTGAAGGTGTTAACAGTCACATATGGTCCAAATCAAGTACAATTTGTGTATTTAAAACAGTAGTGATTACAATGTATTATAACAAAAATAAAAATGAATATTATGCGGGAAGAGAATGGAGGCTTGGTGGGGTGATGGGAATTCCAGGAGGAAAAAGCGATGCATGGGGGACGCGGGGAAGCGGCACCTACACCAGAGAAGACTCCTGAGCTGAGGGAGAACCCACAGATAACAGGGCACACCAGGTGCTCAGCAAAACTGGTGAGAAAAGACACAACTGGGTGCATTCTGGTTATAAAAACTAAGTTGATGAAACTCTAAACTTTATGGAGGCTAGAGAGGACAAGACCGTTACAGCTTCCGGATGAAAGGAGAGATGACCATAGTGGCAGAGTTACCGGAAGGGCGTCCGGCATCTCACCTTCAACCCTGGAAGCTGGAGGTGGTAAGTGGCTCTAACAGTCAGGAATCCTGGGCACGACCAACGTGACATACACTGGCAGAGGAGCACTGGATGTGGAGAACTCAGGGAGCCACGCCTGGACCCCAGCCAGCCTGCAGCAGGGGAGGCGGGGGCCCCTCGGCCTGAGCCGGCTGACACGGAGGGGGTGCGGCCCCGAGCGCAGGGCATGCTCACCGAGGCTCTCGTGGAGCCAGAGCTGCAGGCCCAAGACCTCAGGTAGTGGACTTGGGGGTTGGCTGTGCAAAGCAGGTCTGCGAGGTGGGGGCAGGGTGGGAGGAGAAGGAGGTCGGGGGTCCTGGGGGTCCCGCGGCTGGGGCGGGTGGGGATGGAAGGAGTCTCCAGGTCTCCGCTGGTTTCTGGAAGTGTCTCACATCTGCTCACGAGGAGCGGGGGCGCAGTGTGCCAGAGGCGTGTTGAAGTCTCACACCCACCGGGGGTCTGCGCACCTCCCAGTGTTCTCCGGCTTGGCGCCCTGTTTAAGGAGCTGCATGAGGCTCTGCTGTTAGTTTCTGTGGCTCGCCTGTTCACTGTTCTGTCTCTAACAAGACATCTGCCTTTGAGTCTGCTCTGCCTGTGCCTTATGGGGCCACACCGACTTCATTTGCTTAGTATTTGCACGTTAATTTTCTTAGTCCTTTCTTCTTCACCATTAATGTGTCTTTATGTTTTTATTGTATCTCCAAATATTATGTGTCCAATATACTCTCTAATATATAATATATTGGTACTTGGTATATTGTATACCAAATATACGTAGATTTCTTACCCAGTTTAAAGTCCTTCATCTCCTAATTGGACATTTTAGTCCATTTCTACTTAGTGTAACAGCTGACGTCTTTAGATTTAAACCCACCGTCTCATTCTGTCCCATTTGTCCCAGCTCTCCCATGCTTCCCTTTCTCCTTTACATGAAAGGATTTATTTTTTCATTCTCTTTTCCTCTAATATGGTACAAGTTGATTTTTCTTCAAATCAAAAAAGTCATTTGAAAACTGGGGAAAATAATGGCAGATCATAAGATTTAAAAAATTCCTAATAAACCAAAATACAGGTCAGTATGAAAGACACCCAATTTTGAGGGAAAATGGGAAAAGGCATAACAGACACTGTGTAAAAGAAATAACAGAGGGCCAGTGCACGTGCGTGTACAGAAAGACCCCGGATGCCTGATACAGGGCCAGACCCAGTGGGCTCGGCTGCATGTGCCCGGGGAGCTGAGTTGTGCACCAGAATGTGAAGGTCCTAAGGCAGGGGTCCCCGACCCCTGGGCCACAGACCGGTACCGGTCCATGGCCGTTTAGGAACCGGGCCGCACAGCCGGAGGTGAGCAGCAGGCAAGTGAAGCTTCCTCTGTACTTAGAGCCGCTCCCCGTTGCTCGCATTACTGCCTGAGCTCCACCTCCTGTGAGGCTGACGGCGTTAGAGTCTCGTAGGCGCGAACCCTCCTGTGAACTGCACACGCAAGGGATCTAGCTTGCACGATTCTTATGAGGATCTAATTCCTGATCTGAGGGGGAGCTGAGGCGGTGAGGCTAGAGCTGGGGAGCGGCTGCAAATACAGATTATCGTTAGCAGAGAGGTGTGACTGCACAGAGACCATAATCAACTGCTTGCAGACTCATCAAAACCCTATCAGTGAGTGGCAGATGAAAAGTCTCAGGCTCCCACTGATTCTGCATTATGGTGAGCTGTATAATTATTTCATTGTCTATTACAATGTAATAGAAATAAAGTGCACTATAAACGTAGTGTGCTTGAATCATCTCAACCACCCCCCCCCCCCCGCACACGTCCGTGGACACATTGTCTTCCATGAAACCGGTCCATGGTGCCAAAAAGTTGGGGACCGCTGACCTAAGGTGCCGATGCCAAGTGTGGAAAAGGTACATGCAAGGATGTTGATTTTACACTCGGCAAATTACACAAACATATGGGCCTGCTGAGTGAGGGTCTTTATATGTAGATAGTATGAAGCCATTAGAAATGACATGGGTCATAGCAGCACTGTTCACAGTAGCCAAGACATGGAAGCAACGTAAGTGTCCATCGACAGGCGAATGGATAAAGAAGTGGTACGTGGATACAGTGGAATACTACTCAGCCATAAGAAAGAATGGAATAATGCCATTTGCAGCAACATGGATGGACCTAGAGATTTTCATACTAAGTGAAGTAAGTCAGACAGAGAAGGACAGATATATGGTATTACTCATATATGGAATCTAAAATATGACACAAATGAACTAATTTACAAAACAAATAGACTCAGATGTAGAAAACAAACTCACGGTTACCAAAGGGAGGGGATAAATTAGGAGTACGGGGTTAAAGTATACACACTATATAAAGTAGATAACAAGGTATACTACTACTGTATAGCACAGGGAACTATACTCAGTATCCTATAATAAATAATAATGGAAAAGAATATGAAAAAGGATACGTACGTATAACAGTCATCTTGCTGTACACCTGAAACTAACACAACATTATAAACCAACTATGCTTCAATTATAAAAAAAAAAAAACAAGGTCCTTTTAGTTCTGTCCCCTACAATACAGCAACATTAGAGAGAGTTCACAGTGGTGTCTGGGGTCATTTCTCCAGTCCCGGGATAACAGTCTCTTTCCCTCCTCCTCCCATATCTCAGCTTACTGTTTCTGCTTTTGCTAACGCTCTGTGCACTAAGTTTATGAGACAGAATCTGAATGGAGAGAGGAGCAGTCGGCAGGTGGAGAGCTTGGCTGGGTCTTTTCAGTGGTGGTCACAGAGTGGCTGCCGTCACGGCAAACTTGCCACACGCGTGTGCTCAAGGGACCCTCCGGCTGTCGTCACACAATCAGGTTTAGAACGATTCCCTCAGAAAGTGTTCACCATCACTGAAGTAATAAAACATTTACATCGTAAAAATAGATATGGGTCGGTATTTATTGCCGTGGAATACTGGCCGGCTCTGTAGTGGGTAGAACTCATTTGAAGGAGCTTCTCTAACACCAGCAAGCCATTTGGAATGAGATTTGGGTGATCTCTACTATCCGTTGTGTACTTTGAAATTTTTATGATAAACGGGTCTTAAGATCCTAACTATTCTGTTTCCATGAAAGAATTTCCATGGGGACAAATACCGACATAATGGCCTGGAGATTACAGAGAAGAAATGCACGTGCAGCTTCGGCTTCCCGGTGCTCACAAAACCCGGTGCAGCTGTGGTCATGCATGACGTCCCAGTTTCACCGTCCTGACCTGCGTCCTCAGACCCCATCCTCAAAACCCCTACGTCCCGACCCAGCCTCCAAAATGAGTGCCAGCGGGCAGCCGCTCCCACAGCCAGTGAGCTGCGCCTGCGGGCGAACCGCGGAGCCCCACCCGGGCGGGGCAGGGGTCCTGGTGACATCATCCCCAGGGGCGAGCCCGGCCCCTCCCTCCCGTGACGTGCAGGGCCGGTCCAGGCTGAAACCACAGTCAATTCTCAGCACAGCCCAGAGGGAAAATGCAGGGCCTGATTCTGGGGGAACCCCTTACTCAGGCCCTCCTTCCGAAAAAGGAGGAAAAGCAGGACCCTCGGACACCTACTACACAGGTGGGGTGGGTCCGGAGGCGCTGCCCCGGTTTGGAGGGCAGATGGGAGGCTGCAGGTGGGGAGTGCCGCCAGAAGGGACTGCAGTCTTGCAGATGGGTGGGCATGGCTGTGGTCTGCAGGAAGGAGGTGGGGGTGTCACCTGCCCAGCGGACCTGAGGAGGGAGCCCAAGTGTGCGGGGAGGGGGTACCCGGTGAAAGGGAGCAGGACCCTATGGGGCTCCCCAGGACAGACCTCCCCGCCATGTCCTCCACCTGCCTCGTGCAGAAAAACTTTAGTCAAAGAAGAAACATAATCAGAGAAGTGAGGAAGTGCAGAAGCAGAGAGAAACAGATGGGACAAAACAATAGTAGTTTTGTCAGTGAAAGTCAAGGACCTTTAGTTCCTCCTCGAGGGCTAGAGAGAATATTCTGAGCCCTATCCTGTGAGCTGTCCTATAGGTACTGAAACCCCGCCAGGTGGACGAAGTTAGCTACATGATGGTCAGCCTGTAGCAGTGACATACGCTGCCACAATTATGCAAACTGGCCTCAAGTAGATGGGAACAAACTGACCCTGGGACTGAAGACTAACTGTACTTAAAACAATCAAGCGGATGCCGGTCAGACCACCGATGACCAATTTCAAGATGGCTGTCAGAGCTGCCTGTGCTGTTTCTGCACGTAGCCCCTGCCCTCCGTCTATCAAATCTCTTGCCCCCTGGTTGTCGGTGGGGAGGTGGCCTTTGGACATGAGTCCACCCTCTCGCCTGGTTGCTGGCCTCAGAAATAAAGCAAACTTTCCTTTCCTCAAACCTGCCTCTCGAGTACTGGCTTTCGAGCGCCAGCAGCTGGACCCGACTTTTGGTAACGCCAGCAGGACTATTTTCCCAGACGGCGCTCTGTCCCCGGCTCTAAGTGGCCACCGCACTCCTCAGGGAGGGCCGTCCTCCGTGAACCTGGACTGACGTCAGCGGATGCTGCCGTTTTGCGCTGTTTTACTTCCCCTAGTCTCTTTGTCCCTGACTCTCTGTGGGTCACCCAGCAAGTGTGAGACCTCCGTTTCCACCGAGCGCCAGTTTTCGAGCGCGTTTCTTGGAGCAGCTCTTCCCGGGGTCACTCCGGGTGGCGTTGTGCGCGTGTTATGAGCGAGCTGCGGTCCCCGTGCTCTCCGAGCCCCTGTTGGGGCGTGTGCCCTGCAGCCGGGCAGGTGGGAGTCCGGCCCCGGCCAGGTCTGTGCTGGCATGTGGGCTGCACCATCTCGCTGTTCAGCTCTGTGTCGGGGCCCCGGAGGCGAAGAGGCCGCCCGGGACTCCGTGCCGTCCCTCCGGGGGCTGAGCGCTCGGCTCCCCTCCCCTCGCAGAGTCTCCTGGCCTTCGTTCGTGCGGCGCATCCAGGGTCCCCAGCTGCACTGAGCAGGACAGGGAAGTACGGCCACCCCACCGTCCCGGAAGCGGAGGGCCACACCGCTCCCTCGTAAAGGAGGGACACCCAGTGAGGACGGGCGACGCCTGGGCCTTTGGAAATGACCGCTTGGCTGTGGGCCGGGCCTGGAAGAGGCGGGATTGGATGACCCGGAACGGAGAGGTGGCCAAGGGGATGGGGTGTGAGAGGCAGCCCCAGAGCGGCCTCAGGGCCGGGAGCGGGTGGGGGGCTGTACAGAGCGCTCAACATCAACGAACAAGCACGGCCCGCCTGGCGCTCGGCCCCCGACGGGGAGGGATGAAGCCCCCCGCGGGGCTCCCTCCCCCCAGGCCTGGGCGAGGGCCAACTCGCAGGCTTGGAGCCCAGCGCTGAGGAGGGGCAGGTGGCAGGGGCGTGGCAGCCGCATGGTCACCTGCGTGGCGGGACTGTCCCCACCGGCCGCGGCCGCGAAGGGGATGCTGACCGGGTGGTTGACGGAGGGCAGGGCTGCGGGGCGGGCGCTGGGTCCCCGAGCAGCTCCCTCTCTGACTCTGGTGGGTCCCCGAGCAGCTCCCCCTCTGACTCTGGTGGGTCCCTGAGCAGCTCCCCCTCTGACTCTGGTCCCGGCCCCTGCACAGCCGTCTCTCCTCGGGGCTCAGTGGCTGCCACCATGCAGACACACACAGAGTATGGAACGTGATGGCCCCATGGATCGAGTGCAAGGATCGTTTTCTAACACCGAGTTCTTTAGCAAAGGGAACCTCTAGCCACCTAATTTAAAGTTTCTCCGGGGAATCAGTACTGTCCGCTGGGGGAGAGAGGAGGGCTGTCACCCAGAGCGAGTTGCCTGCCAGCGTGCGGTCGTCCTTCTCCATTTTCTGTCCAGACGTGGACGCACATGGCTTTCAGACGTGAGGACCTCAAGGCCGGGTGAGAGGCAGCGGAGCGCACGCGTGGCCGCCTCCTTCTGGGGTGCGAGGGCCTCGGTCCTGGGGGGAGCGTGGGCGGGCGACGCGGCTGGCTGGGCGTCAGCTACAGAAACGTGCTTCAGGGCAGAAGCTGTCTTGGGGTGGCTGAGCGTCTCACCCTGGCATCCGTCCCTCGAGCCTCTGGCGGCGGGCGGGACAGCACGCGGCGGGCAGGACGTGCGGGGGCATCTCTTCACAGGCCAGCCCCCACCCGAGGCGGCCGCGTCTGTCTGCAGGGGACTTGGAGGTCCTGGGTCGCCGTGTCCACCGGGCCTGAGGGCCAGGACTGCCAGCCTTGGACGGGAGCCCGTCCTTGGGGGACAGTGCACCCTGACTTCTTGAGGGTCACATTGCCTCTCGTTTCTCCTTAGGTGTAGAGGACTGGCTTCGTTGAGGCCACGAGTGGACAGGGCGCCAGGGCCAAGCGTCCCATGCCAGTGAGAGTGGACCCGAGAGAAGTGGGGGGCAGGGGCCTGGCTTTGAGGTCAGACTGTCCGCGTGGGGACCCCTCCAGCTGCTCACCTGTGCACAGCTGAAGGCCTCTCCCTGCAGCAGGGGGCGCGGGGGTGCCCCCGAGTCCGGGAGGGAGGGACACGCGCCAGCAAAGGTGTTTCAGGAACAGACAGCGAGCTGGGGCAGGAGGACCTGGACTGAGAACAGGTGTCAGAGCGCCGGGGCGCAGGTGTCTCCTCCGAGAACGTGTCTGCACGTCGGGGGGTGGGCGGCGCTGGAGGGGCCGGGGACAGAGAAAGCTGGCCACTGCGTGGGGGGGGCTCCCGTCCCCAGAGCGCCCTGGCCCCCGGGCCCCTCGCGCCCGCCTCCCCGTTACCCGAGGAAGCCCCTTCTTAGCGTCTGCTTGTTTTACAGCTCAGGAGTCGGGAAGACAGAGAGAAACACCTGATTCTCCATGTGGGACGCTCTTCAACTCCAGATTGTCACTTGGGTCGTGTTTGCCCTCCACCCCCTGAAAGCCTGCAGCATCGGAGCGCTGCCTTATGCTATAATCCTTGAGAGTTTTCCCTGAAATGGATATTAATTTCACTGTGACAAACTTAAAGCAGAAAACCATTTGTGGTTTAGTAGTTTACAGACAGGGTGAAGGAAGACCCCAGAGCCATCCCAGAGTCGGCCTTTCCCCGACGGGCAGTGCCGTGCTGCCCACAGCCCCGGAGATGGATCGGGGGGCAGCTCGGAATGGGGAGGCCTCCAGCCACGGCACGGAGAGCCTTCCGTGATGCGGTCAGAGGAAGGAACTTCACTTAGACTCGGTGAGGTGCTCAGCGAGGCGCCTGGCCGTGGACTCACCTGCTCACCCCGTAGGGTCTCCCAGTTCTGGGGCCTAGAGGCAGCCCCTCCCACCAACAACCAGAGCAGCTTTGTAAACTTCGTCATCGCGACCTGAGAAAAAGTAGGGAGAGAGGAATGCAAATCGGTCCTTCTCGCGAAAGGCAGGTGCAGGGAGCCCCCGGGGGTGGGGGTGGATGCCCTCAGTCAGCCTGAGGACCGGCCGCTAGACAGGGTCTGAGTGTGGCCGCCGCCAGCCCGGCCTGTCCACCAGGGGGCAGTGGTGCATAAACATGGGCGTGGGTCCCAGCGGGTTGGGCCCTGGCCTGTGACCACAGAGCCGGCAGCCCTTTAACCGCCGAGACCCCGACAGGTCCGTGGCAGGGAGGCCAAGACCATGCGGAAATGACGCTGCCTTTCAAACCCACCCGGGGAAGAGGGAGGGAGGACTGGGGTCACGTCCTGTGAATCCTTATCTCCATTCTGCGGACAAAACCACCAAGTCCCTGCAGCAGGCTGGCCCCTGGCCTTGACCCCAAGGCCACTGCGGAATCCCTCGTCCCTCATCTGGTGTCCTTCATCTTGGACGTCCCGCCAGAGCCATCTGGCAGGACTTGCTGCCCCCGGGGAGGTTTCCCTCTGGCCAGGAGAGCAGCACTGCCAGTCTAGTGGGCAGTCGGCAGGGAGGTGACTGCAGAGAGATGGCCGGTGGTGCTGAGGCTCCTGCGAGGCCACAGCTGCGAGGGGCTGAGTTTCCACGTGGGCACAGCCGCCGCCTGCCTGGTGTCTTAGCCCAGAAGCACCTCCTTACCTGAGGGTGATGGGCCTGGCCTAGAAACGGCGTCGCCGGGCCAGGAGCCCCCGACACGACGGTGGGGCCTCCTGCTGGACGGGCTGGGCTGCTCTCGCCTTTGCTGATCATTGAGCATATTCTTCAGGCGTTTCCCATAGTTCGGAGCTGCTGACACTCTGATCCTCGGGGGGTCTGGCTGGTGGGGTTTGCTGGGATGGAGGCTGGGTCCCTGGCGGCCCTGCGTGACTGATGGCCGGGCCCTCGTGCCCGGCAGACGCTCTGTCCTCACGCTAAACTGTGCCAGGTTCCTCAGAGGCTAATATCAGTATTGCAGTACTAATTTATTAGACACGGGGAGATTTTAAATTTCATTTTTGTGCAGTTATTTAAAATTTAAAGTGATAACGTCTAACCCAATTAAATTTCAGCTGATCACTCTCCAAACGCAGTCTTATAAAATATGAATTAGTCTTATAACAGCTTAATCTCCATGTAGATGACCTGCCTTTGGGGTTGTCCGGTCACAAAGCAGACCTTAGGAAATAAAGAAAGAAGATGGAAACCAGGCAGATCCAACGCTGAAAATTATCTCAACCATCCGACTATCTGGGACTATTTCACGCACATCAAATTCTGTCTCCTGTTTTGTAATAATTACGCCTTTTAATTTGACCTTCCTCTTTGGGGATTTCTGGCATTTTCATAATTTAGAGGCTCCAGCGGAGAGAGCCTGCCCCGGCCTCTTGGCAGGTCACCGGGAGGCAGCCCCCCCCAGCCTGTCACCCCGTGGCCCTGCCTCCCCACCGGTTTGTGCGTGCGGACCCACCAGCCCGCCGACCTCCGACAGTGAGACTCCCTCTCCAGAAACAGCACACGTGGCCCCTCTTGAGGGCCTGGAAATCCACCTGATCCCACCAGGTGGGGAAGCCAGCAGGACCTCCGCCCAGACCCTCGACGAGACGCCAGGAGGAGCTTGGTGCCTGGGTTGGGGTCAGGACAGGACTGGAGGCCCGGCGGGCTGGTGACCAGCTGGGACAGGGCACCTATGTGGGTCCCGCTCCCTCATCTGCAACACGCAGGTCATAGAACCTCCTCGGTAGGGCGGCTGTGGTGTTACGTGGTCTGGAAGCTCAGAGCCGGTGACACCAGTGGGTGTGGACAAGGGACCCAGGGCTGCAGTACCTTCACCCGCACGTCCGCAAGTGGCAGGACCGGGGTGGCCCCGGGCGTGGGGGGCAGGGAAGTTAGGGCACCCGATGGGGCAGTAGGAGTCCCCTCAACTGGAAAATCAGAAGCTTCGAGCTGGAAGGAGTCAGTTCTCTGTGGATGGGGACTTTGCTCAAAACACCACGGAACCTTGGCGGCCAACCAAAGGTTCGGGGGTTAAGCTGTGCTCGGGATGTAGCCTCAGAGGGCCACGGCCGGGCCGCAGCTGCCCCGCCTGGTTCTGGGGGCTCCAGCCTCAGCCACTGACTTTGCACCTGCGGCCCATTTGGAGACTCAAATAGGGATCCAGTCAACATTTAATTGCCATTTCACTTGGATTGTGACGTTATGTCCCCTGATTTGACAGGCAGGTTGGTGGGAGATGGTCCGGGCTTGGCTGGAGCTCGGAGGGCAGGGCGCAGGGCCGGGTGCCGGGGGTTCTCTCTGTAAGGGCCGGGGTTGTCTCCCAGGTGTGGCCATCGCATCCCTGGCGCTGGGGCCAGCAGCGTGCGGCGGCCCTGGACCTGCTCCTCTCTGCCCTGGCGTCCTGGCGCCCTGCGGCCACCTCCCTTGGAAGCTACTGGGGGGCCACCAGACCTGGCACTGCACCCCACTTGGGCCGGAGCCTCCTTCGTTTGGTTCCCGTACAGACTGACTCTTTTGGTTGGATCTAGTTTGAAGAAACAGTTCCTCTGCTGAAAGGAAGTTGGAAAGCTGCGTTTTACGTTTCATTTTGCTTTTATTGTTTATGAAAAAGTAAAAAGAGAAATTGCTGGTACAGGTGGTAATCAGCACAGGTCTGGACCTCAGCACTAAGACGGAGGAGGAAACACTCACGCCGAGGAAAACGCCGGCACTCTCCTGGCTGCGCTCCACGGACGCGTGTCGCCTGAACACACCATCCCGTGAGAAGCTAACGCACCTGCCCTGGCGTCGGGTCCTACAAACTCGCGAGGAACCTCCCGGCCGGCGGAGGCTGCGGTCAGCGAAGTGGCAGAGGGGGCTAAGTCCTGAAGGGTGGGCCACCCTGAGGGCAGCGGGCGGCCGTGGAGACAGCCCGGGCGCTGAGACTGGGGGCGCCCTGGACTTCCAGAGTGGACGGGGCGGGGGCTGGGCAGGGGATGCCCGGGACACCTCTGGTACCATTTCTCCTCACCTCACACACAACCTGGGGACAGAACCTGGCAGGATCGGGCATGCCACCTGCACCCTCCTTCTTGCCGACCCCTCCCCAACCCAGGAGGGACACAGCTCCCTTTCCATCAATATCCTGACCATGAGAGGACACCCAGCTCACATCCTCCTTGCTGCTACTTCCTGCGGCCCCCGCCCCGGCCCTGGGCCCCTCCTCACCTCCGGGGCCTTCCTGGCCATGTGGACACCACACACTGCCCCCCTACGGTGACAGGGGCCAGCCTGGGGGTAGATCGGCCCCGCGTGGACTGAGGGATGCAGCTTTGGCCCCAGACGGCATGACGTACTTCATAGCCTCTAACTGCCTGCGTCGGTCTCTGAACCCTGGATGGACGACGGGCCGTGGATGGCTCATGTCCCGCTGGGGACTCGGGCCCTGGGGGCAGGGGGTGCTTCTGTCCCTCCACCCCAGACTCTCTGTAGGGGGCCGGGTCTCCCGGTGGGTGTCCCAGCCCTGTCCCCGCACACTTGTCACTTCCACCCTGCCCCCCAAAACCCACCGTAAATACTTACATACTCCCACCTCAGATACTTCTGTCTCACTCCCAGCTCATCATCTGAAGGAACGCTAATGTTCGTCGTGAGGAGAGTGGTCGTCTTTCCTTACGTCTTCTGTCTCTGCCGCCTCCTGGCCTTTGCCGCCAGCCCGGCAAGCCCGGGGTCCAGGGGCTGAGAACCAGCTCTGGCGGAAGCTCCTTCCAATGGGCCGCCTGCTCATCTGCCGTCGGCCGAGTCCTTTCAACTGGGTCCCTGAGTGTCCCTCTCTGTCACCACGACCTTAGAGGCCTGGTGAGGGCAGGGTCGCGGTGGAGACTCTGGGGTCGCCCCTCGGCTGCCCCCCGGGTGACGATGCACGGCTTGGACGTGACGCAAGGCTCACCTTTTGGGCTCCTGATGAGGAAATTCGTGCAGCGGAGCCGGGGGGCCCCAGATGGACGGGCGTAAAGAGCCGGAGAGATAACCGAGGGCCTCCCGATGGGGGGCAGAGAAAGGGGAGCAGGAAGGCTGCCTCTGGGCCCGCAGCCCCGATTCTAACCCCGCCACTCGTGACATGTTGGGGCTGCCAGACAGGCTCCAGTGAGTTTATAGCGGGTCCCGTGTGGATCCAGCGTGAGCGCCCTCCCAGCTGAGTGACGCCCAGGGCTCACCTCCTGCCAACGTCACCTGCGGCACCTGCCCCCTCGCTGCCCGCGGCCCCGCTGGACCGTCCTGTGCCCACTCAGGGCTGTGTGGACGCCCATCCATGAATACACCCCCCCAGTGCTGGGTACGTAAGTCGAAAGACTTCATTATATGTTACTCATCTACCCATGCGTCCAGCCATCTCTGGTCTCAGCTCTTCACACGTGATGATTTCTGACCCGGCTGGCTTCAGCCCTCTTGCTATCTGTTTCCCGTTTGATCTAATCTCTACTCCACTCTTGCTGCCTGTTTGGTATTATCAGGTATTTAAACGTTCCCTCTGTTCTCCTCTGTCAGCTGTTTGGGTTCTATTTTGGGGTGTCTTTTGAATGGCTCTCTGGGAGTCACAAGGCATCCTTAATTTTCGCAGCGTTAAATGAGAGCTTCACTGCACCTCAAAGGCTGCAAGAACACGCAAGAGCTTAATGGAATGTCCCCGCTCCCATCACTTTTCGCTTACATGGTTTACTTCTACATGTTATAAGCTCACAGACATTATTTCTATGCGTTCAGTGGTCACGTCTAACACTTGCTCTTCCAGGCGTAGCTCATCTCATCGGCAACTTCTGTGCTTCCATCAGGGATCATCGTCCTTCGTCTTAAGGACTGTCCTATAGTATTTCTCGTAGTGAGAATTTCCCGAGGTTTCATCAGCCCTGATTTCTGTCGGATGTTCTTACCGGTACAGACGTCTAGGGCAGCGGGTCTTCCTCTCGGTGCTTTAAAGATGCTGTTCCGTGGTCTGCAGGCTTCACACCTCCCTGGTTCCTCGAGGGCATGGTCCTGCTCAGGCGCTGCCTCGTCCCCCACCCCCCAAGTACCTACTTCGGACGCTTTGGGCCCCTTTACGGTGATTGCAGCATCGGGGGAGCCCCGATACCAGCTGCTTCATCCTGCTGGAGCTGTAGGACCCAACGTTTATTTTGAACAAACTGGCCCTACGGAATGCTGCCGGAACATGTGCACGGCGAGAACAGCCTCCCCAGGATTATGTCATGAATCAGCACTCCTCTCAGAAGGCGTAAGACGCAGCCTTTGTCTGCAGCCTGGCCAACACTGGGTATTATCGCTCTTTCTAATCTTCTCCAAGCTGATTGGTCAAAAGTAAGACCGCATTTTCTGGATCAGAGGACTTTTTTTTTTTTTTTTTTTTTAACCACTAGTCAACTTTATCCTGTATGCATGTAGCTCCCGGGGCGGAGGTGTCCGCCTTGGTCTCCACTTGTTTCCTGCAGGAGAGAGGCCGGGTGGGTGTGGTGCAGGCGGGGTGCAGTGGGTGTGACGGGTGTGGCCTCACCCTGCATTTCGCATCCTTCCCGAATGGCTCGGCACCCCTCACCGCCACCCCCCCCATACACGCTCAAGTGTCTCCAGTGTCGCTTCTTACCCAGGCCTGCCCCAAATATCTCACATGGTCCGGGAGACACCCAGAGGAAGATATTCTATGTGGAAAGCATTCCTGCGGGGTGTGTGGACAATGCTGCCTGACCTTCTGCTGCCCGCCTGGCTTGGGGTCCACACTGCAGAGCAATGCCAATTCCGAGGGCCGTTTCTGAAGACCAGAAGACAGAAAGAAAGCAAGGCGTCCCCGAAGTTCGTCCTTTTGTACACTGGACCACACAGTGCTGAAGCGCGTCTGGAGAGTGTCCTGGGCAGAGGCCTCTCTAAGTTGGGGTGACGTGTATTGACTTAGATGGGGGTCTCTCAGCCCAGCATCTTGGTTGTACTAATCCATCTGTGTTCCTTATTAAATGAGCCCCAATCATGACATCCTTGTCACTCAGCTGGCACTGAAAACCGTCTAAGAAGGAGCTGCTTCATCAGTTTCTCCGTGCACCTCTGCTCGAGGCCTGGGTACCACTCTGAGGACACTGCTGCATCCCCGCTGGTGCCTCCAGTACTGAACGTGGCAGAGGTCTCCCTCTGCCTGGTCCCCACTCACTCTCCATCCTGACTCACTGCAGCCCGGCCTCAGGAGGCGCCCTCTAGTCCTGTCCTGTCCCTGGAGGCCCCTGGACCAGTGCCTGGGTCTCCACCCCCTTCTCTGAGTGATTCACAGGAACGTCTTTATGGAGGAGAGAGGTTGCCTGTGTGTGGAAGCCTGGAGGCTCTGACTTGGGAAGGACTTATGCGCTGGCCAACGTGTGCTCTTCCCTGACCCCGGATGCGAACTTCACGGGCACAAAATGCACATCTTAGCGGGGCATGTCGCAGAAGATCTGAGGGAGATGCTAATTTGTAACTTTTTGTTTTACTGAGTTCCATAAAAAAACAAAAGAAGCAAACACTTTCTAAAAATCCAATGTACCTTCTCGGTTTTTTTGTTTGTTTGTTTGTTTGTTTGTTTTTGTTGTTGTTGTTGTTTTTTTGCGGTATGCGGGCCTCTCACTGTTGTGGCCTCTCCCGTTGCAGAGCACAGGCTCTGGACACGCAGGCTCAGCGGCCATGGCTCACGGGTCCAGCCGCTCCGCGGCATGTGGGATCCTCCCGGACCAGGGCACGAACCTGTGTCCCCTGCATTGGCAGGCGGACTCTCAACCACTGCGCCACCAGGGAAGCCCTTCTCGTTTTTATTATCAGTATATTTCTCAGGTTCCCATGCAAGTGTGACTTTTCTAAAGATCTTACATGAACGTAGACGTCACTTAGCTAAATATCTTCATTTTACGAAGGAGGAAACGGAAGCTCTGGAAGAGTCGCTGCTGGGTCCACAGTTGCAGAGAGAGATTTCAAAGGCCCCGCTGTCGTGGCGCCCACCCCGGGGCTTCTCCCGGCCCCCAGCCGCAGCAGTGGTCTCTCTGGGGGCGAGTCCCCCGCTGTGCGGCCGGCCGTGAGGCCTGGGCGGCCCTGTTTGCCCAAGTGTGCGTGGGGCTCACGCATGAGCAGTCAGAGTGTAAATATGGTAAATATTTTATTTAGAGCAGTTTTCACCAGCTTGAAGGGCTCACTTCAAATTTCTCTCTCGCTGTCATTCTGTCTGTGTCTCACACACCACAGCCACACGCACACACACACTCACACGCACACACATGCGGGCGTGCACACACACGTGCACACAGACACACAGGCAGGTGCACACACCCCAAGGGTCCCCGAGCTACGATTTTGTGCTTTGCATCACCTTCCTCAGCAACACTGTAAATGCCTTTGCCGCCTGAGCTAACAGCCCCCTGGGAACCAGCAGACAGTCCCCCCAGCCCTGAAATCTTCCGGAAGGTTCTCTGGGAATCTCTTGCCCTGGCTGGCCTTGCTGGCCGCCAGGCCAGTGGCTGAAGGGCAGCCCTGGCAGAGGGTCCTGGAGCCTGTGGGGCTGCCCTGAGCGGTCAGAAGGTCAGTGGGTCCCCACGGTAGGTGCCAAGCCTCGCAGACCACAGCGGCCCTGACCTGGGATGGAACCTGAGGCCGGGTGGCCGCGGTCCTTTGGGTGGTGATCGAGGCATCGCTGTGCCTCAGGTTCTTTCCAAAAATGCGCAGGCTCCGTGGACTTCGTTCGGCGCATCTGGCCTCCTGCAAATCCCCGTCGCAAATTCCTCCTGCGATCCCCGTGATGTAGCGGCCACCCCTGAGGTCCCTGCGTCGTGAGCCTGCGCCTCCAGGGTCTCTCAGCAAGGACGCAGACCCGTGGACTTCGGTCCGGTGTCATGTTAGGACGAGGAGACAATAAAACAAACCACTCAAGATCACAAGGAAACAAACCATTCAAGATTATATCTCTCAGCCACTTTGAGAGAGGACTTCACATCTGCTAAGTTGCCGTTAAGATTCTAAAAAAGCCCAAACAAGCAAAACTGTTGCCTGTCCTGATGCCTTTCACTGCGTCCCCCCGTCTGGGTCCATCTGGCCTCCCCGTCTAGCCCCTCCACCTCTGCTGCTCCTTCAACGCCCTGTGCAGGGGCCCTGATGGCCAGGCGCGGGGCTGGAGGTGCTGCGACCCCGTGTGGGCAGCGAGCAGGGAGGGCAGGCCCAGGACCACATCCAGAGGGCCTGCAGTTGCAGGGCCACTGCACCTGGACGGGGCTCCGGGTTGGGAAGCAGGGCCTCGGCTGCAGGATGTGTGCAAAGGGGAACGTGGGCCTCCTGTTCAGAAGCAGGAGGGAAGCTCCCACCTCCCCCCAGGCCGCCCTCCAGACTGTGTGTGTGTGTGTGTGTGTGTGTATGTGTGTGTGTTTTAACAGGTTTATTGAGATATAATTCATATACCATTACAACTCATCCACTTTAGACGTATAATTCAATGGTCTTTGGTGTATTACATTTTTTTTAAAAATTATGGTATCATATTTAAACATAAAATGTACCATCTTGACCATCTTTAAGTGTAAGCTTGTGGCATTAAGGACATTCGCAATGTTGTGCACCTGTAATCAGGATTTCTTTCATCCCCCCAAACTGAACGCTGTCCCCTGCCCCTCCACCAGCCCCTGGCCCCGACGGTCCTACTCTCTCTCTATGAATCTGACCATCTAAGGGCCTCATCCCTAGAGTGGATCACACAGGATTTGTCCTCTTGTGACTGGGTTGTCTCACTGGGCATAATGTCCTCAGGGCTCATCACATTGTAGCTGGTGTCGGGATTTCCTTCCGTTTAAGCTTGAATCATAGTCTGCCGTATGGACAGACCACAGTTTGTCCATCACCCGTCTATGGACGCGGAGGCCGCTTCATGATTTACCTGCTGTGGTCAGTGCTGCTGGGGGTACCAATATCTCTTCAAGACCCTGCCTTCCATCCTTTTGGGTGCAGACCCAGGAGTGGAACTGGGCCATTCTCTCTACTTCTTATTTGCTAGTTGATGTCATGCTCCCCAGGTGTGGGGACACCCGCAGATCTGTGGTCCCCAGGGCTTCCTCAACGAGACTGGGAAGGGGGGCTCCCATGCTCCCCCAAAGGGCCAGGGCCTCCCAGGGGCCCAGGCAGCGTGGGTGTCGCTCCTTTGACTCCACGAGTTCTGAGGGGAAGTAGCCGTTCTTCTGGGCACCTGGCAGTTCCACGCACAGCTCAGGGCAATGGAAACACCACGTCTACTTTCCCTCCTGCAGAGAGCCCGGTGGGACCCTGGGGGAACCCCGCACCCCAGTGTTGCTGGGCGGCCTCGGCAGCCTGGTCAGAACACAAGCAGAACAAAACCCTACCTGCTTGTTGGGGACAGTGTCCACCGCCCCTGCTCAGAACTTAGAAATCTTCCCCAAACAGAGAACAGTCTGAGGGCCAAGGGAGGAACAATGAAAACTCTGCAGAGGACGTGGGGGATCTGTTTCAGAAGATGCTGTAAGAAGGGACTAGGGCTGGAGCCTGCGTCGCCCATCTTCTTGTTGGGTCTGAATCCTCGCCTAGGTGTCCTGATGAGATCAACAGTCGGGGATGGAAAACCAAGAAAGCAGAGCCCGGTTTCCCTGGCCGGAGCCTCGAAGGCTCTGTGAGGTGACTGATCGCCTGCGGGGCTTAGCAGTGCATTTGTTTTTTTCACTGAGGCCTCAAAGTCCTGAGAGACACACCTGTCTGCAGGCACATGGCCCAGGCTGAGGAGGAGAGAGGACGACTCCCGGTGGGGACCCCTCCCCTTGTGGTCACAGGATAGAGCGTCAGGAATCCCTCTCCTGAAGCAGGTCTGGTAGAACTTTCCTGATAGATAGATAGATAGATAAATGATAGATGACAGAGAGATGGTGGAAAGATGGATAGATAATAGATGATAGTTGATAGATAGGTAGATAGATGGTAGATAGATAATAGATAGTTGACAGATAAATAGGTGATAGATAAATAGATAATTGCTAGCTGATAGATTATAGATAGATAGATCAATAGATAGACAGATAGATGTTAGATAGAAACCAGGTTAGAGTTTTGGCTAGATGATTAAGTTAAATAATGCAAACTTCCAAGTTCTCAACCTATCATGAGGCTCAGAGTTTGCTCTATGCCCTGGAAACAGATGGCATTTTAAAGCCCTCGACTGTGCATAAGTTCCCAGACAGTGGGGTGTGGCTGGGGCCGCCTGCAAAGTCAGGTGCTGGGTCCGAGCCGCTGCCCCTGGGACCTGAGCTGCTGGCTGTGAGGAGGGTCTATCGCCTTGCTCCCTTGCCCCTGAGGGTGCAACCCCCTCTTGGGTGGAAGGTTCGTTGCTTCTCGCCGCTCTGGCCACCAGGGTGGATGGTTGAGACCCGTTTGCACACTTCTAGGAGCTTGGAGAAGAGGGTAAGGCTGTTAATATGGTTCCTTCAGGGGAGCTGGGCTCGGAGGGGAAGGGAAGTTGTTCATTTTACTCCATACATATTTGCATATTGCATAGTTTACTTGTCATTTTGTGATATAAAAAGAAATAACAAGGAATTACTTCCCACACCTCTTCACCCAAATTGCTTCCCCTGACGGCCCTAGAGGGCGAACTTGGCCTCTGTCCTGTCATTGTGTCTGTAAAGCCCCTTGAATGACCCTCCTCACACTTGCAGCGAGATAATCAGATGCTGTTCGTGGTCTGCGACTGACTGGTGTGGCCCTTCTTCAGGCCTCTCCCTGAAGCCATCCCATCTGTCCTTAATGAGACAGAAACACATCAGACTCCGCATTCACCCCACCTGAGATGACAAGGATTTAGACCTGGCTTAGGTCAAACCACATCCTCTACAGAAACAATCCCATAGACAGAAAAATGCAAGCAAGTCTTCCTGGAGGACAGCAGAGTATAGGGAAAGGATGGGAGAGCTGTCCGATAGCACTGGTTCTCCACGTGTGGTCCACAGACCCCTGGGCATCCCACAGACATGTTCAGAGGTCCTCGTGCTCAGAATATCTTCATAACAATGCTAAGATGTTATGTTGATTTCCTGTGGCTGCCACAACACACACCACAGCCTGGATGGCTGAAAACAACAGACATTTATTCTCTCACAGTCTGGAGGTCAAAAGTTTGAGATCAGTGTATTGGCTGGGTGACTCCTTCTGAAGGCTCTGAGGGAGAGTCTGTTCCAGGCCTCTCTCCGGCTTCCAGCCGGTGGTTCCTGGTAATCCTTGGTGTTCCTTGATATATAGATGCATCACCCCAATCTCTGCCTCCGTCTTCACATGGTGTCTCCCGTGTATCTGTGTGTCTAAAACTCCCTCTCCTTATAAAGACACTAGTGTTTGGATTTGGGACTCAACTACAAAGACCTGATGTCCAAATAAGGTCGCATCCACAGGTTCCAGAAACATATGACTTTGGGGGGATACTATTCACCCAGCATAGACCTTATTTGCTTTTTTCTTTGTCCTGACATCTGCACTGATCGAGTAAGTCAATGGTGGGTTAAGTCATGGTGGGTCAAGCCATAGTTGGTCGAATCATGGTGGGTTGAGTCAATGGTGTGTTAAGTCAGTGGTGGTTCAAGGCAATGGTGGGTCAAGTCATGGTGGGTCAAGTCATGGTGGGTTGTATCAATGGTGGGCCAAGTCAATGGTGAGTCAGGTCAATGATGGATCAAGTCATGGGGGGTGGGAGTTAACCATTGTGGATAAGGCCACAGATGTCTTAGCAGGGACATCAAACTTTACTGGAGGGTATGGTCCTCTCCACCTCCTTGCACTCACAGTGACAAAGTGTCACCTCCACGTAAGATTGTCCCTGATGAATGTAACAACTGTCAATTGTGTTGAGTCTTGACCAATGACTGCATCTTTCTAATAATCCATGAAATGGAATGGGAAACGTGAAGTGCATCGTCGTCTCGAGGATGTGCGATTGAATCATGAGCTGACCTCTTTTCCTCAAGGAACACCATTTTCACTAGAAAAAAAAAAACCACAACTATCAAACTATGGATGTTTGAACATTTTCTGGAAACCAAATGAAGTAAGCCTATCACTTCAAGGAGAACAGTGAACAGTGCTTGTTTTCAATTAAAAATCTGAACTTTCAAACGAATACAAGGATTTTGGAAAACTCGTTATCAGCCACGGGGAGCTTGGCAGTTCCCCAATACATACAGACTTTTCTGATGAGATCAACGATGACATTAACGAATATGACTTATTTGTGTTGTAAAATGAACTATGTTGACGTATGAAGATCTGTTCAGCTAAATGCACCAAAAATTTGCCAATGACCAGTGCAGGTTGGTACAAAATTATGCCCGGGTAAAAGGTCCATTCAAAGTACAAGTGTGACCAATGGATTTTAATGTAACAGGATACAAAGTTTATTGATATGGCTTCAGATTTTATTTTGTGACTAGGCTTCGGGAAACTATAATTTGTTGAGTTTTGGTATAATATCAAAGAAGAAGAGTCCACATTATCTGGAAATACTATTAAAATACACCTTTCTTTTCCAACTACATATCTTTTGGGGGTTTGATTTTCTTTGTCTATTTCAACCCAAACAGCACATCACAACAGGTCGAATGCAGATGCCTACATGAGAATTCAGCTGTCTTCTGTTAAGCCAGACATTAAAGTGATTTCAAAAATGTACAATGATGCCACTCTTTTCACTATATATCTTGAAAAACCATTTTTAATAAAAATATGGTATTTATGTTAATATGTAATAGATTTGTTTTTCTTTTAAAAGAAATTAATAAATATTTGTAAGTGATCAGTCTTAATTTCCACTATGGTAACTAGCAACAGACATAACCCACGAAAAACCAAAGATCTTTGGGGTCCTTATTTATGACTAAAGGTTCCGAGGCCAAAAGTATCCAAGAACTGCTGCTCTGAGGACCCGCTCGTCCTCTTCAGGAGCTTTGGTTTCGTTCACCTGAGAATAATGGCCTTTCTCTCTTACCTAGATGAGTTCACATCTATAAAGTGCTAGAGGAGGACCAGCCCACAGTGAGCACAGCACAGTGTGTGTCAAACAGGAAAACAGACACTTTCTAAAACTGAGCAGCGACAGCTTGGCATGCCCTGCTTTCCTCACAACAGGAATGCTAATCCCACCCTCTGAACTCAGGGTGATGACGGGGTTTCACTGTGTTCAGTAGGAAATGCCTTTGTGCTCCATGAAGTTCTTAAAAATCGACCCAGGAAGCACGCAGATAACGTGGCACGTGTACAGACCCGAGGGGGCTGGTGTGTTTCGTGATTCTCACACAGGCTCACATCTTCAATCAAACGCAGTCTGCTAAGTTTTCAAACATTCTTACTAAGGTGCTTAATTGGTTAATCATTAGCAGTGCATTGACTTATTTAATGTAAATGTTATTGTAATAAAAGTTACGACGTTTTCCCCCAAAACATTTTAGCTGTGCTTTTATGTGTCTGGTGCAAGGTTCTGAGTTATTCTGCTTCCTGTCAGACACTACATTTATCGTGGCTGATATGTGCATTCATATGGTAACACCTATTTGGAATTTAATGTCAGAAGACCAGTTCAAGTGCAGATGAGGACTAACACGCATACGCTTCCACACAGGGCAGTGTCACCACCCTCGGCTTTCCGGCTCTGTGTGCTGTTGCCATGTTCCTTCCTCATACTGAGAAGTCTGTGGCCCCGCTGGGGTGCTAACTGAGCCAGCGTTTTCTGAGGGAAGGGAACTGGTGTATCGGTTATCAATTCCCTCCATGATGCTGCATAACAAACACTCCCAAACTCAGCAGCTTGGCGCAATGAGTGTCTATTTGTTGATTAGTGTTTGGGCCCTGACGGGCTGGGCTCAGTGGGCAATCCTCCTGCTCTGGCTGAGTCTGGGGTGCCCAGCTGGCTGTAGGCTAACCTAGTGTGGTCTCTTGGGGGGACTGGGCACCGCAGCCCTGCGCTCATGCTCTGGACATTATCCCGCCTGCATCCATCTCTGCTCCTTTCCTGATTAAAGTTTTCCCATATCAGCAGGCTGGCCAGCCTGTTGGCAGGAGGAGGGAAGGATGACCTCAACACTTCATTCCAAGGTGGTGTCCCAGTGATACACCCAGCCCACCCAAGTATTCAGAGGGAGCCTTTCTCCCACCCGGCAGACTCAGGAGACAGAGAGGAGCCCAGCCTCACCCACCACCCTGGGCCCATCTGGGAGACGCTGGGAGGTGCTGGGGAGGAGGAAGGGATTGGGGAAAACATTTGCTTCTCCCTCTGCGCCCTCCAGTAGGAGAGGCCCCCTGGGAGGCCCCACCATGGCTGATGTAGGACGGGGGAGGGCGGACAGGCCGGGGAAGCTGGCGGGGGGCCTGGCCTCCTGGCCTTCAGCTGAGGGCACATAATTGAGCAGACTGGCTCCTCCAGCCCAGGATGCCAGCCTGGGGATGGGTGTGTGCTGGGCCTCCCCCCAGGCAGGGTGAGGGACCCAGGCGGCAGCTGGGGGCCTCCCACTCCCGCTCACCTCCTTCTTCCGCCCCTCCCACCATGCCTGGGGGATTCGGAACCCAGTCCCCTCTCTCCGAGTGCAGACCGCCTTCTAAAGCGTGTGGCCCTGAGCCCCTGAGATGCGGGGCGGGTCTTACACGTGTGCAGGTTCCCTGCAGCCCCCAGGGAGTCCCAGCCCCGGGAGGCTGGCCCTGTGGGATGGCCACTCGTGCTCATACCTCCAGGGCCACCTGCTCTCCTTCTCCCTTTCCCTTGTACCTTAGAAACAGTGAACTTTCCAGGAGTCATTGTGCCAACTCAGGGCTCCTGGACTTCTGCTCTCCACCTCCCTGGGAAGTTCTGTCCGCTAATGTCGGCGCTGGCGGCCTCTTTGGGGCGGGCGATGGGGCTTTTGCTTCCATCACGCTCAGCCTCTCCCCCGACAGGCGGGAGGCGCCTTAGTAGCATCGCGGGGCTTGCGGGCGCTCCTGTTGAGTTAGTTTTATTTCTCTCTGCTCACACGTCTGCGTCCTCAGAGCGACTGATGGCAGCTCCGTTAATAAGTGGAGCTTGTTCTGGGGTCGGAATGGCCCCCACGTGCCCTGGAGGTGGCCCGCCCCATGGGTGGGCTGACTCGGGAAGTCTGTTTCCTGTGTCAGTTGTTGGCCTGACTGAATGAGACATTCGTGTGTAGCCTCTGAAGGAGCAGATGCGGCCGAACTGCGAGTGGGCGATTTCAGTGACTTCACGTGAGACCCACGTGGAAGTGGTTTCCTGGGATAAAACTCACTCCGAGTCCGGCCGAAACTTCCAGAAATGCATCTCCCCTAATGCCGCTACGGCAGGGGGCCTCCCTGCTCCCTAGGGGATGGGGGGAAGGGGTCCCAAGCAGGGTCGGAGGCAAGCAGGCGTGGACCAGGGCGAACAGGTGGGGTCGGCCACGCTAACACAGCAGCAGCAAGTGGTTCTGGAAAGGGGTCAGAGGTGAGAGCCTCTCGGGGGCCTGCCCACCTGATCCCCTGATCCCCCGACACCCCCTGGCCCCGAGCTCCCCAGGCCCTTGGTCTGTGCCTTCCCTTTCCTTTACCTCTGCCTGGAGGGGCCCCTCGGCCTCCCGCTGTGCCGCTCTCAGGACACCCCCCCGAGGGGTGACCTCGGGGTACTGGGGAAACACCCTGACAGGTGAGACAGGGCTGGTGGACCCTCACAGGCCTTTGCCCCCCGGCTTGGTTCCACTTCTGATGGAGGAGACGCACCCCGTCGTGGGCCTGTGGTCGGTACCGTCTCAGCCGTGTGGACCTTCCCTGCGGCTGGCTGCCGGCCCTGTGCCCGCCCTGACAGCGGCTGTGGGGACTGACCACCCCTCCCTCTGTCCTGACCCTTGGGCCCTGGGTCTCCCGGCCTCAGGGTCACCTCCTTCTAAGGGCAGTTTCTCCATCAGAGCCGGGCAGGGGAGGACCTGCCATCGGGCGGGCCCCTGCCTGGTTCCCACTGCTCACCTGAGCATGAGCAAAGCTTCCTGGGGCCCTTCAGAGGAGCCCTGGCAGGAGGCAGGTTGAAATACCCACCCCTCGCCCGGCCCCGTTCCAAAGCTCTCTCGAGCCCCGGCCCGGTGCTGCTTTGTGGGCGGGACCCCTTTGGGGGATTTCACCTGACATTTTAGACATCGCGGGGCGGCTGTGATCCAGCCAGACGTCCAGAGG
The DNA here is from genome assembly GCF_964270905.1 of Leucopleurus acutus. Taxonomy (NCBI): domain Eukaryota; kingdom Metazoa; phylum Chordata; class Mammalia; order Artiodactyla; family Delphinidae; genus Leucopleurus; species Leucopleurus acutus. The sequence goes on along the minus strand of NC_139145.1, from coordinate 175,104,237 downwards.
GGGCCTCGTACTGATTCCTCTTCGTCACTTGCAAGGCACCTGCGCCTCTGAGGGTGAGGGCCTCTGTGTTTCTACCACACCAGCTAGTTTGTCACCAAACTGTGTTGTCACAATCACAAAAATCAGTGATTTCTGTGGAAAGAGACATAAATAAATCCCTAAGAGCAAAAGAGAAGCGAGCAGAGCTTGGGGGCGCCCACTGGCTTGGGGTAAGTGGCCAACCCCGCCGTGCAGATTCACTCTGCTCACACGAGCCTCCCAATCGCCCTGTGAATGGGGAGCCCCTGTCCTCTCACGGAGCCTGTGGGCCGGATGGTGACGGCCAGTGTCATCTGGGTCCCATTGGTCTCTGCTGTGGGCTGAATGGTGCCCCCCAAATTCGTATGTTGGTGTTTTAACCTCCCAGAACCTCGGAATGGGACTGTAATTGGAGATCGGCTCTCCAAATGAAGGTAAAATGAGCTCGTTGGGGTGGCCCTAATCCCACACGACCTGATCCCTATACGAAGAGGGCATGAGGACACAGACACACAGAGGGACGACCCTGTGAGAACACGGGAAGGAGACGGCCGTCTGCACGCCGAGGACACAGGCCGCAGTGACACCAGATCTCACGGCCTCTAGGACGGGGCATGAGAACACCCGTGGTCTGAGCCGCCCTGCCTGAGGTGCTCATGAGGCCTTGAGCACCCAGGCCCCGTGTCCCAGGCAGCTTTCTGTCTCCACCCGGGGGCTGTGCTAAGGGCACTCTAGGGAGGGTGTGAGGAGGGGTCTCCGGCTTCACTCTGCCAGCAGCAGGCTGGTCCCCTGCTCTGAGTGAGGAAGCCCAGGCCTCCTGACATGCCCAGCATCTCGGGCCGGCCACCCCTGGGCCGTGTCCCTTGGGCTCTGTGGTCGGAAGGCCTGCCTGGAGGCAAGGAGGACACTGGGCCCTGGACTTTGCTGCCCGGGGCTCCCGGCTGGTGGGGAGGGCATCTGAGTCCTAGGCTGTGTCCCCCCCGGCCCCACCTGGATGAATCTGGGGACTCTGGGGTCCCAGAGGCTCCCCCAGGGTGGTCCCCAGGTTGGGGCTAATGAAGGAGCCCCCGTCCGGGCCATCCAGCGCGGGGGACCTGAGCGCTCCGAGGGCCTCGGGGCCCGGGCTCACCTTGGTCTCTGACACACAGGTGAGCCTCCTTCCGGGTCTCTCTCCAGCCACCAGGCGCCCACTGCCCCTCCTCCTCTGTCCCCCAGCAGCTGGGGGCCCTGGGCTGGTGGGAGGTGAGGGGGCGGCAGCCTCACAGCCCAGACTGTCCCTCCAGCCGGGGGAGGTGACGACACTGGGACCCCAGCAGCCGCGGCTCGTGGCTCCCCAGCCTCTCTGGAGTCAGGAGTCCCCTGCGGCGGTCCCCACCGAGCTCAGAGCCTGGTCTCCGATGGTGGTCCCTTCCCATTTCCTGCTGGGCAGCACTCGGCGGTGGGGGGGGGGGGGCGGGGGGAAGGAGAGATGGCCGCCTGAGGGTGTCCTGGGACCTGGCTGGAAGTAGCCACAGGCAGGTGGTCCAGTCCCGCGGCCTGGCCGTGAGCACCGTCACCCCGCAGTCCCCCGGGGCAGGCCCCCCTTTCTCAGGGCGCTCATCTTGCCCTGGGGCTTTCTGGGCTCAGCCCTGCAGCCCCTCCCGTCTTCAGGCTCCAGACTTCGCCCTGCGGAGCCAGGCCAAGCCGGCTCGCCCAACCCCCAGCACGGCTTCCCACCCAGCAAGCGAGAGAAAGGAAGCAGGTGGGGAGCGGCCAGGATGGTCCAGGAGTGCGCGAGCAGGCACCCGGGAGCCCCGGCAAGTGGAGGGAGTGACTTGGGGCAGCAGGTGACACACACGGCTTCCGCGTTGTGGTGCCCGCCACCGGCTCAGGCCCAGACCCCTGCATCCGGGGTCCCGGGGTCCCCGGGTCCCCGGGCAACAAACCCCTGCGCTGCCCAGAGCCCCTCCTGGGCCACCGCCTGCTGCCTGAAGGCCTGGCTTTCCACCTCCGACCCCTGTGTCTCTCTCCGCGGCCCACCGCCCGCCCCCAGCCCCGCCACATGGCACAGGGATGCCACGACTCTCACATCCCCCGTAGAGCTCCTCCAGGCGGGTGGCGGGGTTTCCTCCATCCACGCCCAGGTGTCCCGGTTCGTCACTGGAGGGCCCCACGGCCCTGGGTCCTGTCGTGACAGCCCCAGGTCCCAGCCATCAGAGGGAATTAAAAGGAACAGCCGCCCTGATGCGCAGGGTGACGGGCCAGATGCCCGACCGTTACCCACTCGCAGCAGGAAACTCCCAATCAAATTGTAAAGAAAGGTCACATTTGCAATAAGTAAAGAGGAAACAATGGTAATTGGTTCTGGAGCCCGTGAATACCTCTGCGGCCCCTGAGAGGCGAGCTGACGGACTTGAAACCTTTTTTGTTCAGGTAATTAAAAATGAGGTTTCATTATATCATTAAAAGTGAGGGCATGCTAGCTCTTTTCTCAGGTACTAGAATGTTGTCAAAGGCAGAACGTGAGCCCCCCAGGCACGGCCCTTGGTGCGTGAACAACGGATTCCCGGTTCCCCGGCCCTCCTGGGTGGGATGGAGGCTGGTCGGGGGGCTGTGCGGAGTTGCGGGGAGTGGGACCACGGTGGGGTCTGGGGAGGAACTGGCAGACTGCGATCCTACACAAGTCCCGAGCTGCCTCTTTTCCAACCTGATAGATGATAAGGCAAGTGGAGGAGAAATCAGGAGGTCCTTCCCTGGTGAGGGTGACCGAGGCCACAGCACGGGCGGAGTGCAGAGCAGAGGCGTTAGCGGTCCGCTCAGGGACCAGGGTGCTGGCCTCGCTGCGTCCCCAGGGTTTGGAGGTGATGCCACATGCTCCCCATCCCCATGACGATCCCCCAGGAGCTCAAATGAAAACCTCGTATTGGGAAATCTCACCGTTTATATAAGCCGAGGTGAAATGTCACTTGTCGCGCCTGTTTTATGAGTCGTGTTTTCTTGTGTGATTTTTTCTTTTACCGTATTCAATCCCAACTACGAGATACTGGTAGGCACTCTCTTCCAACCTGGAGGTGGCGGCTTCGGGAGGACAAGTGGAATTTCAGCCGAGTTTTAATTGATGTTCAGAGTTTAGCATCGCTTTAACTCGGGCCCCCAGGGAGGCTCCGCCCAGCTCCACCTCCACACGCAGGATGCAGGCGTGATGGGAGCTGTCACCTGCCCTGCAGCTCAACCTCAAAACCTGAGAGAAACGGAAGCTGCACGAAGATCACACCTGGCTCAGCTAAACAAAGCTTAACTTGTCCTGTAGCGATCATTTGCAAAGAAGGGAAAACACAGGTGTATTTTTCTATGCTCACAAATACCACACGGAATTCCAAGTAATTAAATTCTTAGGGCCCCCCATTCAGAGGCCCAGAGCCTAGGGGTGCCCATCCTGATGGAGAGGGTCCACGCTTCCTACTGAAGCCGAGGGGCCAGCCGGGGCAGCCGGCTGCCTGGCGACGGCTCTGGGCCTGGCCTCCGTGGTGACGGCCCCCCTCGCCTGGGCCATCGCTGCCACATAGCTCACACTCCACTCGAACACGGCCACGTCAGGGCTTTGCCCCCCGACCCGTGACCCCCTTTGCCGCGGAGACACTGGAGCCAAGGTCGCAGGGGCCCAGCAGAGCAAGGCGTCTGGTTGCGCTCCCAGCCTATGGGATTCCTGCTTGGGGTGGCTCTGAGCCCTGCAAGGAAGGGGTGGCCTTTCAATTCACCCAGCGAAGCCAGATGGGCAGGCTGCCCCCTTGGGGCCTGGCACGCACAGGCCTGGAGACAGGAGGCAGCCGTCTCCTCTCCCCACCTGGACTCGCTTCCCAGGGACACCCTTCTGGGCACTGGTGCTGGGCAGGCTGGAAAGAGCGGGGAGGGGAGGGAGGGGACAGAGGCCTGTGACAGCCCGGTGCCCACGTGGCCCCAGGCCTCTGCATTCTGACACCTGGTCTCTGTCTCCAGCTCCTGGCTGTCCCCAGCACACACTCGGGGGTCCTGGCGGGACAGCCTGAGCCCTGCTTCTGACCCCCATTCCCCGGACCTGGCCAGGGGCTTGCCCACTGCCCCGTGGGAACTGGTCCACAGCTGCACAGTCGCTCCCGTTTCTGCAGGGGGATCCAACAGCCCATAGTCTTAAGGGTTTCCGCAACAAATACATTTAACCCATTTTAATTTGGAGAACGTCCCTTTTAAACCAATCTTGAATTTAGAAGTACAGGTGAAAGGACGTCTCAAGGGACAGCCACACTACTCAGCCAGTTACGCCATGTGTACGTATTTTCAAAAACTTACTTAAGATCAACCAACACTGGAACTCCATTATTTCTAAGGAAAATCCAACAGGTAGACTATGATATAAAAAAATTAATCTGCCTTCCTTACAAATATTATAGTAATCATTTCAATGGGAAATAATCTTTGCGTTAATAAGACTCAGATTTTCCTATATGAGAATCAAGTTAGGGGCCTCCCTGGCGGCGCAGTGGTTGGGAGTCCGCCTGCCGATGCAGGGGACGCGGGTTCGTGCCCCGGTCCGGGAAGATCCCACATGCCGCGGAGCGGCTGGGCCCGTGAGCCATGGCCGCTGAGCCTGCGCGTCCAGAGCCTGTGCTCCACAACAGGAGAGGCCACAACAGTGAGAGGCCTGCGTACTGCAAAACAAAACAAAAAAAAGAGAATCAAGTTAATTTGCTACTTATATGAGAATAATGCCGAGTCCTAATAGAAAGCACATGATAACCATAACACAGTCTTACACTTGCACTGTGCTTTGCAACCTCCAGAAGCCTGGTCTGAACTGTGGACGCTGCTGACCCAACCACACCTTGCTGGGCAAGTTTCCCTGGGCTGCAGCCGCAGAATTTCCGTTTTGAGCCAGTTGTTGTCACTCACAAGTTTTAAAGAAAATCCTCATCTATTTTACTATCAGGGAAATTATTTTTATTCTCCTGTGAATCCAAAAGCCTGTTAAAATCAGTTCTTACGATTCAGGTTCTTGTTGTTTTCAGCTGGGGGTACTTCGGGACAGGCGGCAGAGAGCGTTTTCATGGGGAGAGCAGATCTGGGGCCTGCAACATAGCAGAACAAATGCAAACACTCCAGGGAGGCGAGAAGGCCCAGAAGCTGGGTCCTGGCGGCCCGCCGGGGGTGGGAGCGGGCAGGCGGGCCAGCGTCCCTCTTACAAGGGAGCTGACAAAGTCCTGCTGTAAGTTTTTGAAACCAAATTCATTTGAATCTAAACCGGGTTTCCTGTTATCCATCCCGTGGACCTTGGAATCACGCTGTGTTGACGAGCCAGTGCACTGTTTCCTGTGATGCTGGTGGAACTCCCAGGCCCCAAGCAAACCCACCCGACGCCTTTTGTAAAGCGTGGGTCGGACGTCTGTGTGTCTGGCTGGGTTTGGTGTCCAAGTCTGTCCCTCGGAGCCCGTCTTGGCGTGCCGTCCTGAAGATGGCTTTAGAACCCACCCTGGATTTTCCTCTCCAAGTGGGGCCTTCCTGTCTGGTGCATAAGAAGTGTTTCGGATGGTGGCCTAAATCATGTCTCAGATGGAGAGGCCGTGGTCTGGTCTGTCGTCGCAACTGAAGCGAGGGGGTGCCGGTTCACCCCCTCGCTCACGAGGGCGCCCATCTCACAGGCACTAAGCCCCGTCTTCACGGAACCACTCAGCCAACCTTCAGAGATGTCGCAAGGTTTCTGTTGGCCCCGGTGGCCATGATTACACAACCAGTTTTCCGGTGCGCGATTTATTTTTAAAGGCGCTGGTGCTCTCCGGCGCCTAATTAGTAGAGAATCTCATCCTCCCCATTTCCAAACGCAATAGACTTTAAAGATGTTTGCTCACCTGGGGATTTGGATCAGAAAAATTCTGTGGCTTATAAAGTCATCTGTTCTTCTGTTGCGATTGTATTCACAGTGGAAGGGTGACGGAAAGGTCAGCTATAACTCTGCCGTTGCGTTTTAGCTTCAAAAAAAATGTAATATTGATCGATAAGAAAATGGAAAAGCACGGCTATTAGCGCCTGGCTTGATCTTTTCTGACCTTTACCCGCCACGTGGGTTTTACCCTGAAATGTTATGTCTCCCGTTCAAAAGGTTTGTCCTGTTTAGTCTCCTATTTAGTTAACACACGGTCCTGTCCGCTCCCTCTAATGTTGCAACATTTCCTTGTGGAACCGTGTCCCTGTTCCGTGTTTTCTCTGTCACCGAGACTGCCTCTGATGGCAACTGGTTTGCTACGAGCCCCCAAAGAATCACATCAGGGGACACTTAATACCTCTGTCATCTTGCAGGCTCTGGAGTAAATCGCTGCTCGAGACAGGAAAGCCCTGCGTGCATGAGTGTCCAGTCGGTCGGGAGGCCGCCGCATGTGCAGGGACGCGGCCCTCGTGGGAGAGCTGGGCAGGTGTTGCAGGAGCACGGTTCCCAGCGGAAAGCGGCCATCAGGACAGGTCCATGCAGAGACCGCGCTGCCCTGTGCAGAGATGTGGACTCTTGTGCCACCGCAGGCTCAGAAGGCACTGACCAGCCCCGAAAGGGCTCCTGCAGTGAGGCCTGGGGACCCTCCCCGGGTCAGGGGTGTGGGCAGTGGGGTGCAGAGAGGAGGTGGGCTGAGCTCAGGATGTCGGGCTGATCAGGGCTTTGGGCAAGTTGGTGGGGGCCTGCCCTGGGCTGAACGGTGGCCCCCAATGTCAAATCCTCCTGGAGCCTGTGACTGTGACCTTGTTTGGAAATGGTGTGTGTGCAGATGTCATCAAGTTAAGATGAGGCCATGGTGGACGAGGCTCAGCCCTGAAGCCAACGGGACTGGTCCTTATAAGAAGAAAATCTGGGCGCAGACACACAGGGAGAAGCCACGTGAGGACAGAGTAAGAGCCTGGAGGGAGGAGGCCCCAGGGAAGCGGAGCTGCGGAGAGAGGCCTGGGTGGGACGCACCCTCACAGCCTCGGGGGAGCCGACCCTGCCAGCGCCTTGACCTCCCACTTCTGGACTTTGCCCAGAACTGGGAGAAAACACGTTTCTGTTGATTTAAGCCACCTGTTTGTGGAAACTAATACGGAGTCCCGGGACCAGAGGGGTCAGCCGGCTGCCTCCCTGGTCATGGGGGGAGAGGCAACCCGCCCCTCCCCTCCCTTCCCCACGGCCCTTCCACGGAGGTCAAAGTCACCTGCAGGAGCTGAGAGTCACAGGTGACCAGTCACCGGGCGGGGCCCGTGCTCCAGACCCCACTGCCTGCAGCCCCAGGGGCCCGTCTCAGGGGTCCTGCACAGGGAAGCCCCCGCCGGGGGTGCAGAGCAGGAGGGGGCAGATGTCCCCCACCTCCTCTCTGCTGGGGGACGTCACCCACGTTTGCCACTTCCAGGGACTCTCCTGGTGCTCCTGGTAAGATCCTGCAGGTTGAGGAGCCGCGGGAACGAGTGTGCCTCAGTGTGACTCGGTGGTGCCCTGGCTCTGTGGACGGGAGTGGGCGTGGCCTCTGCTCACCCGCTGGCTCTGCTCTCCTGGGGGCAGCTCTCTGTGCTCTGGCCCTTCTCAGGGGACAGCGGGGCAGGAAGGGCCAAGATAAGGCCTCTCGGGGGGTTATCTGCTGACCCCTGGAGAGGCTGAGAGGGGAGTGTTGTCATCCGGGGGCACGGAGGGGGGGCGCCGGGGTCGGAGGCAGGGCCCCGCGAAGACAGCGCTGGGCCTGACCCGCTGTCAGCGCCGCCGCAGCCCAGACTTGCCTGCCTGCCTTGCACGAGCACCTGCGTGAGTGAGCCCTGACGGAGCCGCCAGGGGACGGGAGGGGGACTTGCTGTGGCTGGAGAAGCCCCCCCAGCTGGGGCCGAAGAAGGGATCAGCTGGTGGGGCGACCGCAGGCCAGGCTGTGGACTCCATGAGAGCCTTTCTCCTCGCGTTTCCTGAAATCCGAGTTCTTTCATTTTCCGGAAACGGCAGGAATGTTGGAAGGTGAAGGGCAGCTTCTTTGTTTAAAAAAATAGGCATTTCACTCGACTGTGGCTTCTGCATTCATTTGTGTATAAACAGCCTCCTGCATACGAACGGCTTTGAAAGAACCTCCCTGTGTTCAAACCAATCACAGCCCCACCCCCTCCCAGAAACGCCACGGACGGGCTCATCTGATGGGCGCAGGAGAATCGGGAAACAGGTTTTTCTCCCCCAATAATCATTGCTTTCTAATTCCCTGTGATTGATTTAATAGTTGAGAGGATGCTTCGATGCAACTGTACTGCGCTAAGCAATGCTTTTCTCAGTGGACAAGAATGTCTGTGTATTGACGTGCACACTCAACAAAGCATTCAGAGGCTGCGGTAGTGGGTGGGAAGGATGTCTTCCTATCTAAAATCCAAGGTGGTTTCGAAGCACCTAAAATGCATTGTATTTTATTAAGCAACCTACACTGTGGGCCATAGAAAATTCTTGACTACCCCTTAACGATAAAAATGACTCAATGTTACTCGTTGGAATTATAACTGGTTTTTATTTCATTATAAAGGCAACTTGCCAATAGTTTTACAAGGTACATTTTATTATTCATACCTTATGCATGTGTTGACAAAGTGAAATAATTTTTCAGGGTGGAAGAGGTGTGATTTACAATCTTTAAAGAGGAGTTTTCTAGATCATAAATTCCATTCTAGCTTAAAAACTTATCAAAATAATAAAAGAACCTGATACCTTAATATCGGGGGGGGGGCGGGGAATGTACTTTTAGCCGATATAAATCTACAAACTACATTCTGTAAGCTCTGCTCAGAATTTCGGTGAACTCAGAAACGTGTTTGCTGCTTGTCTGTGAGACCAGTTGAGTCAACCGACCCCCAGAATAATATGGAAACCGCGGCGTTAAGTCCTTTATTCTAGGAACATGAGCGATTTTAAAATGAAAACTGTGGTTTCTGTTCGGATGTGTGTCAGGATGGAGGTGTAAACACGTGAGAAAAAGTGCACAGGTGCCACAAACAGAACGCACACTGGGTGACGGCCGAGCCTTGGGACGCGGGAAGCCAGCTGATTCATGGATCTCCACCTGAGTGAGATACTTCGGCTCTGTTCTCTGAAGGCTGCGCACAGTTCAGTGCCACGTGCTCTGGAAATAGTGTTTTGGTTTTGCCCCTCGTCCCGAGAATCCCTGCTTTTATATTGAGTTCCCACTAGTAAACCAGCCACCCGGAAAAGGCGTGGAATGTTGGGTGTTTGGGAACTGCCTCAGGTTCCTCCCCGTCGAGTCCCTCCCTCCAGTGCATTTGTCTCTTGTCCATGTTTCTTCTCCGCAAAGAGGGACCCCCTTGGGTTTCAACAGACAGAAGCAGGAAGATCGCCATGTCCTCCCGGGAGATTCAAAGCCGGCTGACGGGTGGTGTTTTTGTTTTGTTTTTTAATTTATTATATTGAAGTATAGTTGATTTACAATGTTCTTTTAGCTTCTGCTGTCCAGCCAAGTGATTCAGTTATACGTATCCATACATTCTTTTTCATATTCTTTTCCATGATGGCTTATCACAGGATATTGAATATAGTTCCTCGTGCTGTAAAGTAGGACCTTGTTGTTTATCCATCCTATATGTAATAGTTTGCATCTAGTAACCCCAAACTCCCGATCCATCCCTCCCTCACCCCTGCTATTCCCCTTGGCAACCACAAGTCTGTTCTCTATGTCTGTGAGTTTGTTTCTGGTTTGTAAATAAGTTCATTTGTATTAATGTTTAGATTGTACATATAAGTGATATCATATGATATTTGCCTTTCTCTGTCTGACTTACTTCACTTAGTATGATGACCTTTAGTTGCATCCATGTTGCTGCAAATGGCATTATTTCATTCTTTTTTATGGCTGAGTAATATTCCATTGTATATATGCCCCACATCTTCTTTATCCATTCATCTATCGATGGACACTTAGGTTGTTTCCATGTCTTGGTTATTGTAAATAGTGCTGCTGTGAACAATGGGGTGCATGTGTCTCTTCGAATTATCATTTTCTCTGGATATATGCCCGGGAGTGGGATTGCAGGAACATACAGTAGTTCTACTTTTAGTTTTTTGAGGAACCTCCATGCTGTTTTCCATAGTGGCTGCACCAATTTACATTTGAGGGGTGGTGTTCTGAATGTCACGATATGAGTGAGAGATTCTAGCGGGAGACCTGATTGATTTGAGTTTACAGTGGTGGGAGCGGGTGGCCAGAGCTGCTGCGTCATACGCTATCCCTGGTTAGAAGCCTGAGGTGTTACCGGGACCAACAACCTCGTCCGTCACCCACTTGGAGCCGCACATGGAGACCCATCAATGCCGGTTCTGAACATGTTGTGGAAACACAGGCAGCAAGTCATCAGCAGGCACTGCCCCCTCTTGGTTCTGTCTGGTCCACAGCAGAATTCCTTAAAAAGCTGGGGGAAGACTTTCTCAGCTCAGGAAAGACTAACCAACACGGTAGTCGTGATTCCTCAACAAAATGGCATTGCTCTAGCTTATCCGTAATTATCCCACAATATCTCAATCCACCTGGCCCTTTCCATGCTCCATGTATATAAAATCTCTTTTTTCCGACCTGAATTTTTGCAATCATTCCTACTGGAGCACATAGCTTTAAGGTGACTTATTAAACCAATACAACCACTTCTGTTAACTTTAAGTGTTAAGGCCTGGAATGCTCCAGCCTGTGATGATGGGCGCCCCTGCGTGGTGTCCAGGGGATGCTGACTCTGGTGGCTGTTTCCTGATGGGGAGCAGAGTGATGGACGCGGGGGTGACGGTCACACTGGAGGTTGAAGCCCATCCCCAAGCTTAGCATTTGGGGGCAGATTTCTCTTCGGACACCATGTGCGAAACATACTAAGTCCCCAGGAAGATGGACCTCAAACCCTCCGATGTTTCCCACGTTCCCTCCCGGGCCTGAGCTGGGGGCCAGTCTGGCCCTCAGTGACCCACACCTGGCTTTTCAGGGCACTGGCATCCTCGGGAAGGCCCTTTCCTGCTGGATTTGGCCAGAGGTGGGACGCTGTCTGTGACTCAGCTCCCGGGGAAAGGACAGCCAGTGTGAGGGGGACTGTGGGGTCCATGGCATTTCCAGACCGGCTGGTCCACTCTCGGGTCTGTTGGTTGGACGGTGTGATTCAGAAGAGTCTTGTTTTTCTCAGCGACTCAGAATAAGAAATGACTGAGCTGGACGATCACCGTCACGGGTCATGGAACCAGCCAGGAAAGGGGGCTCCACCCCCTCCACCTGAGGCTGAGCTGCCCCGTCACCCTCTTCACCATCATTTTCTTTCTTTCTTGAATAAACTCTTGGATGCGTTTAACCCGTGTCTCTTCAAGTCCTCATGACGCTGCTGCGGTGGAAAGGCAGACTTTCTGGGCCTGGCCGCCGAGCCAGGGGGCCGTTTCCGGGGCTTTCGACACAGAGGGGCCTGTCCATTTAGGTAGCCTGGGCCCAGGTCCCGATGCTGGGGGTGGAAGAGCCGGCAACTGGGGCTGGACTGAGAGCGGGGTGGGGCCGTGCGCACAGCTCAGGGCGATGGGTCTGAGAGACCCTGTGTGCTGCACAGGGGGATGTGCCGGGATCGGTGAGGTGCCCAGAAGAGGCCCAACCTTGCGAGGTCTGCAGCTCTTCCTTTGTTTCATCTGCTGAGTTCCTTACCCCAAAGCTGCCCCTGGTTCCCCACCCGGTGTGCTGTGCTGACCTAGAGCCAGTGGCAGAGGGACGCTAAAGCGGCCCCCAGGACCCGCCCCCGTTCCCATGTGCGTCCCCTCCCCTCAGTGGGAGGGAGGCTGGGACTCGCGGGTAACGCCCAGGATACGGCAACGGTGGCACGTGTGCAGTTATATGCGTGTGATCACATGCTCGTGGTTATGCATGACCACACGCACAGCTGCATTTCATGACTGTCTGCACATGATTACATGCATGGGACCACATGTGTGATCCCATCGTGCAATGACACTGGTGGGATTTCAGGTGCACGATCACATGCACGTAATTACAGTGCACAATCATACACACGATCGCATGTATGTAACTGCACACACGATGACATTGCATAGTAATCTGCACAGGGCTGCGTGCATGTGCTCACACGTCTGTGATGGCATGACACAGGGCTGTGATGCTGTCTTGTGGGGACACTTTCTCCCTTGCTGGCTGTGAGGAAGTAGTGCAGCAGGGCTGAGGGCTCTGTGCCCAGTCCCCGCAGTGCAGGACAGGTGTATATGCGCGCGCACACACTTGCACACTCACACACACGCTTGTACACACACACATGTACACTCACACATGCACTCCCAGCACTGCTGTGTCTCTCAGCACCCACCTGGCCGAGCTGTGTCTGCAGAGGTCAGGGTGCCCTGTCTGGCAGGCTTGGAGGGCAGGCGTCGAGCCAGTTCCAGAAGACGGCGCTCGAGAGAGCAGAAGGGGCTGGTCTGGGAAAGGTTATGACCAGACAGGAACCGAGGAAAGTACTTTTCACAAATGGCTTTCTGGGGGGTGGGCAAAGGCATGAGCAGCCCTGGGCAGGCATTGGCCATGGTGTCTGGACGCAGAACATCTTTACGGCTGAGTCTCTGGCTCTCTGCTTGTCCAGCTGGACTGTGCGTGTAGGACTGCAGGCGTGTGCGCACATGCACTCCAGTGTGTGACTTTGTACACGTGTGCACATGTGTTCCTGTGGGCGCTGGGAGCGTGCGTGTACGTGGCGCATGTGCTCTGTGTCACCAGCTGACCAGGTGTCTGATTCTCGGGTCCATTTAGAGGCAGCACTTCACGGCCTTGGACTAAAGGCCAGAGAAGGTTTGAAGCGTGGACACCACGGATGCACTAGAATATTCTGCCGCAGACTTCTCGCCAGCAGGCAAGCCCGCCTCTGTGCCCAGCAGGTGTGGTCTGAGGCCGGCAGCCTGGGGCCCCCGAGGTGCCACCGCTGCAGACCTAGCCGGGCAGCTGGGGGCCTCCAGAGAGGAGGGGCTCCAGGCGGCCATGGTGGCCCCGCCGCTTTTGTTTGTGTTTATTTGTTTACTGTTTCTGAATAATCCCTGTGCGCTGCTGCCCTCGAGGGGGCACTTCCACTCTCAGGCTGGTCCGTCCGTGGCTCCAGGCCTCCCTGCCTCCCAGGGACCAGCAGGGCCCACCGTGATGCTCAGTCCTCTGTCACCCTGTCCCCTGCTGCCCTGCGACCCGTGGCTGCCAGGCCTTACTTCCCAGGCTGAGATTCCAGGGCAGCCTGGCCTCCAGACTCCTCAAGAGAGGCCCTGCCTCATGGGGGCCCTGCTGCTGAGGGACTGACAGAGAAGGAATACGCTCTCAACAGTCCCGGGGCACACCTGGCCCTGCCACTCTCCGGTCCCCCACACCCAGGTCAGAGCTGCCGCTGCAGGAGGGGTGTGGGGGAGGGGCACCTGGACATCAGGGCAAAACCGTCCTCCCCTCCCCCATCCCCTCCCCTCGCCCACCCCCTCCCTTCCCCCACTGCCCCCACCCCCGTGGTCTTTTCAGTGGCTCCATCCCAGCGCAGTGAGACAGAGGAGGGTCAAGCACAGCGAGGCAGCCACCTGGTAACACGGCGCAGGTCCAGAGCCAGGGGAGCAGGACACGCCCCTCATGTACCCCGGGCGTGCCTGGTGCATCTCTTCCGCGTGTGGCGCTGGAGGTCCTCTGTGGAGACGAGTGCTTGGGGTCATCGGGTCCGCATGGGCCATGCACTTTGCTGCTTGTGTGAATCCGGCCTCTCCTGCTGAGGCCCCAGGACAGCCTTCCCTGGCCCCTCGCCCGTGGCCTTTGTGCAGTGGCGAGCGGGGCAGGACCAGCCACATCACGAGGCGGCCCGGGTATTTATAGAGACTTGCACGTGGCTCCGCTGAGCACGCACACACGTGCACACCACCCGCTGTCTGCGGGCCTTTCCTTGGCGCCTTGGTTCTCCTAGACTTTCTGGGCCTCCGTGCGGATGCGACAGGACATGCCCAGGAAGTGCTGTGCGTCTGGACCTGCGTTTCTTTGCTCGGTCACCCCCGGCCTCCGACGTGCCTGCAGTGACAGCTGGAAGGCCGGGGACGTGTCGGCGAGGTAACCTTTCCTCGCCTCTCGCTGTCACATCTGTCCCCTGCCACTGTGGCATTTGGGAGCCCTCCCTGCTGCCACCGGCCCTGCTGCAGACGTGAGCCAGCGGCTGCCAGATGACACACGTCAGCGGCCAGAGCAGGGCCTGACCTCGGAGGCACGCGCTGGGGGGAACCTCGAGCTGGGAGCGGCCCTCAGCAGCCATCTGGCACATTCCAGAGGCTCTGGTGACCCGGGGGGGTGTCAGGCGCCACGCCGCCCCTTCTGAAGGCCCGCCCTCCCTCCCTCCCAGCCTCCCCGAGCTGGGAGAGCCAGGCCCCAGAGGCTGGAATAGTCATTCACTGCAGCGAGAAGCCTAAGGCCCTCAGCACAGGGATAGGAATGCGAGTCCCCGGTTGGGCTGGCAGGCAGCCTGTCCAGGCCTGCCGGGCTCTCTCCTCCCCACACCTGGCTCAGGTGCCTCTGGGCCTTCTCAGGCCGCTGTGGGACACACCCCACCTCCACCAGCTCCGTGACTGGGAACGGCCTGACGTTCTCCCCCAACGCTGAGCACAGGTGACACTGGGACTTGCGGAGAAGGGGCTGCAGGAGGTGCCCCGTCTGCAGGGCCCACCTGGGCCGAGGGCGTCCCACACTAAGTCCTGTGTTTCTTACTGATGTTAAAGGAGCAATAAAAATTCTAACTAATAATGTAAGACAATTTTAAGGTGGCTTCGTTACAGGAGGAAGCTGAAGATGGATTCTATCCGGTGACACTACCTTATTTCTGTTTTCTTTTTATTTGAAAGAAATGGATGGACTCTATTTTTTGCAGCAGTATTGGGTTTACAGAAAAGATGAACAGGAAGTACAGAGAGTGCCCACATAGTGCACCCACCCCCGTTCCTCCTTCCGTGCCACCTGCCCTGGTGTGGTACCGACTGCCATCACTGATGAATCGATGTCGATACATGACGGTTAATTGGAGTTCACAGCGCGTTCGCTCTTGGCGGCACACGTTCCATGGGTTTGGACAAACGTATGAAGACGTGTGTCCGCCATCACGCGTCACGCAGAGTGTTGTCACTGCGCCAAAGTCCCCTGTGCTCCCCACGGCGGCCGCTGCCCCTTTGCTGCCCCTTTGCTGCCCCTGTGGCCGTGCCTTTTCCAGGCGTCCCTGAGTTGCCCTCGTGCAGTGTGACGCCTGCTCAGACGGGCCTCTTTCACTCAGTAAATGCATTTAAGCTTCCTCCGTGCCTTTTATTTTTATCTCCTGCCCCTCGGGCTTCCCGTGGGTGACGCGGGTTCCACCCCAGGCCTGCCCACGGGCCCTGTGCTCCCTCGCGGGGAAGGCGCCCATGGCAGGCCCCTCCCCCTTCCTCTGGGCGGCTCAGGGCGGCTCTTGGCTGACATGAAACCTGATGCCCTGGTTTCCATGTAAAGCTCCCGGTGGCTCACGGCGTGGCGAGCTGGCACACTTAGTATCTCTTTAACTCGATCGAGAATAACTCCCTCCAAGACTCAGGCCGACTAACTCGCTGAGGCCGGGGCACCCCACGTGGCGCCCGCACGTGGACACACACGGTGATGCCTCCACGTGGACTCTAGGGGCCTCCGGAGGTTAGGACCAGCCTCGCTGCCCCAGAGCCTGGCGGGGAGCAGACCTGGGAAGAGGGATGCTGGCTGGAACAGCTGAGGGGGCTGCATTCATTCGTCCCATCTCCCTGCCCCCCAGGAGGCCAAGGGAGTCCCTTCCTCCTTCTTGAGGTCCCTGTACTGGGGTCTCTGAGGGGCCGGGAGATCCGTGTGCAGTTAGGAACCAGAGCAGCTGGGAGCCTGGGTCTGTTTCCTTGTCCCCGCTAACGCCCTCCCCGAGGTGAGCGAGAGGTTGGGGGCGGGGCCTCGGCTGCCGCCGGGGTTCACGCCCACGACTTCCAGGCTGGTCCACCTCACTCATCTCGCAGGTAAGTGGGCATCCTGAGTGCCCACCACGGCCAGCTGGGCACCTGGGTGAGCTGACCCCTGGGGGCGACCCTTCTCTCTTGTTCTTGGTGGGAGCCGGGCGTCCGGGCCCCACACCAGGGCCTGGGCTCCCACGTGGCTGTGGCTTTCGTGGGCCCCATGCCATCGCTGGCTTCAAGTCTGACTCACTGTCTGGCCAGAGAGTGAGATTCAACTCTAGACGGATTCCACCAGCCCCAAGACCCTGGTGGACTGGGGCTCCCGGCCTCAAGAAGCTGGAGCCGCAGGAGAGGAGAGACCACCCAGAGTGATCACCTGCGGGCCGGCACGGGCGTGCTCATGGCCCGGAGGGCTGGGGTGGTGGCCGGCCTGGGCCGAGAATCAGGGCGGTCGGTCAGAGGGAGGGGTGTACGAGGGGCCTTGGGGCGGGGAATCTGCTCGTCTTCCAGCCCAGCCTGCAAAGGGGGCCGTTCCCCAGACTCATCACAGTCATCGGGGGAGGCGTCCACTCTCAGCCCTCAGCATGCGGACCCCTCCTGCTGGGTGGAGGCGGAAGGAGCCCCCGGGTCAGGAGAAGGTGTTTTTCTGGTCTGGGGGACCATGGAGCCTGCAGTGGAGGCCCACTGGGGAGAGCCGCCCTGTCCAGGGCGGTGCTGCAGCTGGAGTGCCTAGCGTCCGGTGAAGGAAAGCCAAGAAGGCCCTTCCCAGCTCCGCCACCACGGAAGCCTGAGCTGGGAAGCCTGGGCGGCGTGGGGGCGCAAGCGCCGCGTGACAGCGGTGTCGCAGGCGTGCACTGGCCTGGGCTGGGAGCCTGGCTGTGTATCGGTCAGGTTTGCTGCCTGACAGACTTCTCTAAACCTCAAAGAGCAATTCCCCTCACCTTCCACCTGCGCCGAGGGCCGGCTGCTGCATTTCTCATCCTGGGCCGCACCTGGGACCTGCCTTCCTCATGGTGGGGAACAGAAAGCAGCGATGGCTCACACGCCGTTGGCCGAGGCGGGCTGTGGTGGAGCTCGCGTCTGCGGGGCGGGGGCTCGTGTTCTCCCACGGGTGGCATGGCAGGTCACAGGGAATACAGGCTTCTTCCAGGAGGGGGACGGTGCAGTGGGCGGCTCTCCAGTCCGCGGTCACGGCGCTCCCTGAGATCCAGTACGGGGCTCCGCGCGTCACTAGGAGAGCAGTGCCCGTGGTGTGGCTCTCGCATCGTCCGTGGGGCGGTGTTGGACACGTAAGGCAGCATCTGCATGGGGTGAGGGCCACTTACGTCACATTCTCTTTATCAAACAATGAGACTTAATGTGGACTAGATGTCGCACTCGCGGCTAGACCGAATACTGAACCTTGTTTGTAGGTACTTGCTGTGACTACCACGGCAAGTTTAAACAGACTGATTAAAAGAAGTACCTGGTGTCCATTCGGTTTAGTCCAACAGTTTAAGTTCAGTTATGGGCCGTATTTGGATTTCAGAGCTCGGTGGCAGCAACGTGGGGCTGTCCCGTGGCCTCTAGATGCGGGAGGCCTGTGGTCAGCCCCCGGGGCCTTCCCGCCCGCTGCGGGGGCGAGGCTGCAGGCCTGGACACAGAGAGCACACCCGCTGCGGTGGTCCACCCTGAGGCAGGCGCTGCTCGGACCTGGCCCATCGGGTCTGCCCCAGACACCCTTGCTGGGCACATTCTGGTCCCACCAAGACGCAAATGGTCAGAAGCCTCCACTTCAACGCGCAGTTGGGGGAAAGCGAACCTGTGGGGCGATGGTGCTGTCCCGGTCGCCCTCCCGGGTGTGGTGGACGCTTTCTAGACTGAGGGGCAGCCCCACGGGCCCCGTTAAAGTCCCTCCCGGACGGGCTGAGCTGTCTTCCTTCCTCCTCCTGGAAGAAGATTCCCAAGTCTTAGGAAGCGGCCGCAGGGAGGGCTGATACCCTCTGAGGGCCGCAGGGCCCGCGGGGCAAGCTGACCGGCGGTGGGGCCTGTGCTGGGGCTCAGGCAACTCTGCGGGGACAGGCCGGCCTGAGGGAAGCAGCAGCCACGCGCGTGCATCTTGTCCCCAGGTGGGCACTCGGGGCGTCCGCTGGGATGCGAGTGGCCCTGTGGACAGACCTCCCCACTGCCTGTGAGCCTGTGGTTCTAACTCTCTGTCCCGGGCGGCATTTCCCAGCTCCCTCATTTAATTAGTGTCTGCGGAGGCTCCCGAGTTCCCCCTTTAGCGCCGCTCCCCCTAGTTCCAGGATTTCCTGTCGGTTTCCTCCACCCCTGGTCATTCTCTCCCGTGAAGCTGGCCCGGGGTGGGGGTGTCCTGGGAGGTGAAGGAGCCGGGGGCTGCGTGACGCTGTGAGGATGAACACTTTGTCTGCACCCAGGATGTTGTGATCCCGCCCGGGTTGGAAGAAGAATTTCCGGACACAGAGTATTTTAGATGACAGTGAGTTTATTGAGAACGAAGAGCAGAGTTAGTTAGTGAGGGGCGCTGCACATCCAGCAGGCCGACTTCCTGAGAGACCAGGGAGAGCTGACCCCCTTTGCCGGCTAGTAGGCAACGTTTATAGCCTCAAGACAGAAAATTCCTGCTGGCAGGATGGCGTTGGGGGATTGGTCAGGATGCTACAAGCTTGTTACGTGGGGAATATTTCCCTAATATGGAGTCGGGGCGCTGGCGGGTTTAGGGCAGGAGACCCCGTGGCAAAAGTTGCTATGGGGGCTCGGTGAATTCCGGAGACTTTTGTCCCGTGTCCTCCATAGAGGACTCCACACAGGAGACGGCTTCAGAAGAGGCAAAGGGGAGGCGGAGGGGTGGGTAGCCCCGTTCTCCCCCCCAGAACACGCCGGTGACCAGCCCCGGAGGAGCCGCTCAAGCGTTGGGGGGGTCCTTCCCTCCAAGGCTGTGGGCCGGGCTCGTCCTCGCTAGGAAGCCTGAGGCCGGCCACCTCCCCTCTGCGTGCCCCCAGTCCTGCAAAGCTCTCCCGTGGGGCCCTCAGGGCAGCTGTGTCAGGTCAGGTCTGGGTGGTCCTGTGCCCGGCCCCCTGGCCCCCGGGGGGTGAGGCCGCGTGCCACCCGCCTTTCTGCAAATGCTTCCTGCTGGGCCCGCCACTCAGACTTCCAGCCAGCCTGTAGCGAAACGGCACTGATGATTACCGCAGAGCAGATACATGGCCGTCTCACTTTGCAGATTATACGTAATTGTGCTTGGACTGTGTCAACTTCAGGTTTAACTGGTGTGTAGGCTGCGAGGCGTGCAGTTCGGCACGTGACATTTATTTATGCCATAAAATTTGCCATAACTGAGAGAGCAAAAATAAAGGGGAAAATAATATGTTTCACACCATAACTACATAAGGAAGCTCGAATTAGAAATATTGCTTGGTCTGCAAACTTCCTCTAGACCGGGAAAAGTGGAAAGCAAGCCAGTGTCGCAGTTCCTGGATTCTTAGGACAGAGTTCTGAGGCTCAGCGCCGTGGACGTGGGGCTATTCTTGAAACAGAGCCCTCCGTAACGATGGGCCGCTAAGAACCAGACTGCACCGACGTGAGGGAGAGGCTCAGGAGAGACGAAAAACTGGAACCGAGGAGATAGCTTACTTTCTTCTTACATCAAAATGAATCTTGTGGAACAGCTCATTGGATAGAAAGGCTCCTTACTCAGAAAGGAAGAAAAAAGACAAATTACTGCACTGTGGCTCTGTGTTTATCTATAGGTGTATCATTAAGCCGGAATTCTGATGATTATCTGCAAACTAAGTGCTAAACAGTGGAGGGCTGGCTCCCATGTGACATTTCCAAGGCGGAGAAGCTGGAGATTTCACTTGTCACCTGCAGGGTCCTTTAAAGCATCCCCCGACGCCCATCCAGGCCGTGGCTCTGTGGACTCCAGACGCAGGAATAAGAGGGGAGCACGGGGGCTGGGGGCACCTTGGAGCCCCCCACGGCCCTCGGGTGCCGTCCCGCAGGCGGTCACCCACACAGTCCTTGTGGGCTCCCTGCGCTGCTGGCCCGACCGCCCCTCGGGGCTGTGGCTGCCGCTCTGGGTGCGGAGCTCAGGACAGCAGTGCCCCAGGCCCTGGGCTGGGTAGGACTCAGGGCCCCGACCCACCTGGAGGGCAGGGTTCTAGGGCTCCTCAGAGGAAGGCCGGAGGGAAAGGTCACACCCCTACCAAGTACCAGCCCGAGGTCTCTGAGGGTGGGCCCCGCCGGGCTGCTTCTGAGCGCCTGGATCGGTGGCTGGGTTTCACCCTTTCTGTGGACTCGCTGCAGCTGTGGACAACGGCTGTGCCCTTGACGTCCCTCCTGGCCCAGCTCCCTAGGGGGCCTACACTGCGGCATCGCGGCCTATGTAGGATGTGTCCGCCCTGAGCGCCCATCGCTGCCCAGAGGGGTCCGCTCACCTTGCAGCGCTGCACCCGGCCGTCCAGAGGTGCAGACGCATCCCCACGGGCGGGACTCGAGGTAGCCGGGGCCTTCCAGCCCCCGTTTGTGGCAAAGGACAGACACCTCCAGCTGCTTGCTGTCCCCATGGAGGTCTGCTTGCTGTCCCCGTGGAGGTCTGCTTGCTGTCCCCGTGGAGGTCTGCTTGCTGTCCCCGTGGAGGTCTGCTTGCTGTCCCCGTGGAGGTCTGCTTGCTGTCCCCGTGGAGGTCTGCTTGCTGTCCCCGTGGAGGTCAGCGGGCGCGCCTGCTCTGGGGCTGGGGCGGGAGGGCCAGCAGGGGCTGGGGTGAGGTTCGAATGTGGGTTTTGGCTCATTTGTTGGAAGGGAGAAGCGTGAGCCCCTCAGAAGAGAGTTCCATAGAGAAAGGAGCCCTCCCTGCACCCCTGCACGAAGGTGCCCGTTTCCGTGGCTCGGGCAGGTGCATAGAGGCCCTGCCTCCCGACTGGAGCTGGTGTGGGTGTCCCGGCGTCGCCAGCCCATCCCGGTGGCTGGGGAGGGGGTGGGGGGCCGAGGGCGAGGGGCTCACGTACATCCGGGACTGTGTCGGCAGGTGCCTGGGGCTCAGCCCGCACGCGGCTATCCCAGGGGCGCAGGTGATGACACTGGCTCTACACATGGGGAGACGGGCTTGGGGAGGGAGGGACGCCTCCTGGGTCCCACACACGTCCCCCGGGCCCCCCTCACACCACCTATGACTGCGGGGACAAGTCCATGTGCCGTGGACCTGCTTCACCCGGCCATCCCTCCTCCTTGGCGGGGGTCTCTAGGCCCGGGATGGACACCCTCATGGGAACCTCCAGGGAGGCTCCTCCCGCTGTGAAGCCGGACTGGGTGCCCTGGGAAGCACTGCTTCCTTCCGCCCCCGCAGGTGGGTCTGGGTGCCTCGGGCTCCACAGGGTGCCATGGGCTGCCTGGGCAACCCCAGGTGGGCCATCAGTGGGCACCTGCTCTGGTCTCCTCTCCGCCCGGTTCCCCCTCCCCCGCCCCCAGCCGTCTGTGGGGCGCATTCCCAAGTAAAGCCTCAGACTCTGAGGGCCTCCTCTGCCTTCAGAGACCCAGGCCTGACAGCTGTGGCAGGAGCAGCCCCAGCGGCACTCAGCGGGCAGCTCAGAGCTGGAACGTCACCCGGGGAGGGCCAGGGCCTGCTGCTGGGGAGGGCGGAGGGCCCTTGGTGTGTTGGGGGGAGTGGGCGGGGACCCTCAGTGTGCCCGGGGGGGTGCATGGGGGCTCTCAGTGTGCCCGGGGGGGGGTGCATGGGGGCTCTCAGTATGTCCGGGGGGGGCGGTGCATGGGGACCCTCAGTGTGCCCGGGGGGGGCGGTGCATGGGAACGCTCAGTGTGCAGAGAGGGGAGTAGGCAGGGACCCTCCGTGTGTGGAAGCACCTCAGGCAGCAGCAGTGGCACCGGGGGTGCGGGGGGTGGAGATTAGGCATTGCTGTGGCCTGAGAAGGTGGCGGCTCGAGGGTTATGAAGGTTGTGGACGGATGGCCTTTGCCGGCATTCAGGCAGAAAATGCTGGGGGCGTCACAGCCAACGCCCCCCCGAACAGGTCTGCTAGGACGGCCACCACGATCCTTGCCTTGCATCCCCAGGCACTGGGCCATTGTGAAGCAAGTCCTGGCTGCAGCCCCGAAACCACCGCTGTGAGTCAAGAGAATAAATCAGAAGCAACACCATCCGTCTCCCAACAAGGCTGGGCAGATTCGGGCCACCCCAGTGTCCTGAGATGCCCACGCGGCTGACCCCATTGCACACCCATGTGGCTTATCTGTCGGGCCTTTGCCACAGCCAGTGGGTGACGGCGGGGGACACGGTGATGGTCAAGGTTCAGCAGATGTGGAGTTTCCACTGAAGGAGGCGCAGTCATGTCGGACCCCTGGGGCTCCTCCTGACACTGGACCAGCAGGGGAGGGAGCTGTTGCATGGGGGACCGTAACTGGGTCTCTGCCCATCGTAGGGCTGGGGCTGCTGCTCCCATGGAGCGGGAGGAGCGCAGAGGACTCACTGGGATTCGCTCATGGTCCCCGCCCAGGTGAGAACAGAGAGGCCCAGGGCAGCTGGCAGAGCTGGTGGACAAGTCCTAGGAAACCGTCGGCCACCAGCTGCCTTCCTGGAGTCAATTTTCTTGAAGAGGCTCGTCACCGTCACAGAGAAGTAATTGCAAAGATGTGCGTAAAAAACAATTGGAAAAACTTTGCCCAGATTCTGCTCCGAGTGAGGGCATCACACATGATTTTTATTTTCTTAGACTCCCTCGTGTTTTCCCAGCTCTCGGCAGAGGTGTCCATAGTAACGGTCAGAAGAACGCCGTGAGACGGGGAGGGATCGCCATCGCCCGAGGACGTGGCCTCCGAGCTTTTCCTGCCGGACATTCGTCACCGGCCCAGCCGCGCAGACCCTGCCCCTCAGCCAGAAACTGGGAGGGACATGGGAGGGGGGGTGGTGAGGGGCCGGGGTACAGAGGGGGCGTGATTTATGCCCTAGTTCTTTCCGACAGGAGTAATGGTGAGGTCATGTGGGCGAGGTCAACGGACAATTTCACTTCTGCAGGGTGACCTGGGGCCATCTGTCCTTGGAGGAGTTGATGAGCTGTCAGTGCAGGCGGGGGTGCGGGTGCAGCCAGCGGCGGGCGGGTCGCGGTACTGACGGCAGCGCAACGCCCCTCCTGCCCCCCAGCTGGGGCATCTCACAGGCTGGTTCCAGGCTCTGCCTGGAGGTCCAGGGTGC
This sequence comes from Leucopleurus acutus, assembly GCF_964270905.1. NCBI lineage: Eukaryota > Metazoa > Chordata > Mammalia > Artiodactyla > Delphinidae > Leucopleurus > Leucopleurus acutus. The sequence continues at coordinate 175,081,070 of NC_139145.1, read as the reverse complement.
GAGGCCCAGCGGTGGGGAACTGCCTGGGAGGAAGGGGCCACCTTTTGTCCCCGTGGGACACCGATGCAATCGCATCCCCGCCCCCCCTCCCCCGCCTCGAAGCTGTCTCTCTCGGGACCTTCATTCCAAAGTCGCTTCTTTCATTCAGAGCTGTTTGCTTCTCCGAGATTTCCTTTGATCTTGGTGAATGCCACCCTGAGCCCTCTGACCTGCGACCTCTACTTTGCTCTAGGTGGGAGAGTGAGGTGTCCAGGAAGAGAGGCTGCAGGGACCACTAACCCTGGCTGCGGGGCTCCCGAGGACCCCGTCACAGGAGCCCTCATCCCGTCCCCGCTGTGAATCGAGAAGTCTCGTGACGGCTGCTCCGTCCTCCAGGGTCTCTCTCCTAACCACACGGTCCCAGTGGCCCCAGGTGGGACGCAGAGGCTCACCCGCACCCCAGGCTTGGTTTTCACTGAAATGTGGGAGTGGGTGCGTGCACCCGGCCCCCGGGACAGACCCTCGCCCTGTGTGTCCGGGATCCTGCGTCCCTGGCGGGGCAGCGCCCTCGCGGGATGGCCCCGAGGGACCTGAGCCGAGGGACGGACGTGCCGAAGCCTGCCTCCCCTAGTCTGGTGGCCTCGACCGCAGACACAGGGGTGCGCTCTGGCTGGGGGCCTGCGTGCGTCCAGGGGGCTTGTGTCCAGGCATCGCGCGGCCGATTCTCGGCCTGGACTAATTTAGGAGGAAGATTCACTGCCGGTCCCCCCACCCCTTAACGTTTGGGTCAGAGGCTCAGGGAAGGCACCGACTGGTGTACCCCCACCTTGGCACCAGGGGATTAAGTCCCCGCTAGTTCTAAGCTGTGCAGCAGTGGGGGCTCACAGCAGCACTGTCTCTCCTCACGTACTTGCAGCGTATTTATTTCATCCATAGTAGTTTGTGCCTCTTAATCTCCCCATCCCATCCCCTCCCCCTTCCCTCTCCCCATTGGTCACCACTCGTCTGCTCCCTGTATCTGTGAGTGTGTTTCTCTTTTGTTTTCTCCTCGTTCTTCTCCCGTATTTCTCTCCCGTTCTCGTCCGCACGGTGCCCTGGTGTTGTTTCATTTACATGAATGTCAGCGAAGAGGGCTCAGGAGAGTGAGATGGACCTGGTGATGCCGCTTCCCTCTAAGCGCACAAGTTCAGGTCTACTCCAGTGTCGCAGGAAAGTCAGAGCCTCAGAAGCAGAGTTGCACAGGTTCTACCATCCACACGGCCCCTCTGTTAGGCTCCTGGGGCGACTGCAACAGAGTGCCGCAAACTGGGGCGCTTAAAACAACAGACGTTTATCGTGCCCAGTCCTGGAGGCGGGGATCCGAGACTGCTGGCGGGGCTGTTCCCTCTGAGGCCTCTTTCCTGGTGTGTGGACGGCTGTCTTCTGCCCGTGTCCTCACCTCCTCTGCTTATAGAGATCCAGCTGCCTTTGACTAGCCCCCCACCCAGTGACCTCATTTTAAGTTGATTCCCTCTTTAAAGATGCATCCCCAAACAGGCCACCCCCTTATTGGAGTATCAGGTTGCTGTGACTTTAACCACAGGACAGGGGAGTCCGAAACGCCTGGAGAACCTCCTGACTCGGGCTTTGTCCTCTCTGCCCCCTCGTGTGCAGGGCCCACATCCCTTGAGGGCTAGTGAACGAGGACCCCAGCGCACTGGGGGCCATCGCAGGTGGACCAGGCTATAACCGGGCTGGAGAGCTGCAGTGGCCCCCAGGTGACACGCAGGCTTTATGGCAGAGCTACTCTCTCCAGGGGAACATGTGTGGGCGGGCTTTACCAACTGGCAGAGAGAGAAATGTGCTCCCAGATCTTAGCTACGTTTGAGGAACGGGGGATGCGTTGATTCTTTTCCACTGAAGAAGCTGCCTCTGGACGGTCAGCTGCAGCTGGGGTCACGGGCCTCCTGGGCTCGTGGCAATCCCGTCCTCCTCCCAGGCCACGGGGGAGGTGGCTGGGTGTTCGGTGGTGATCACCGCCGCATCTCTCAACATCTTGGCGGTGTCTGGTCTTGGCAGGTCCTCCAACTGCAGGACGACATTGGAAGACCTCGGGTTACATTTTGGTGGGAAAAAGCAGCTCCCCGTCTCCCCCTTGGCCGTCCTGACCTCCTCAGCCCTCGCTGGGGACTCTGCAATGTCTGCATTCTGCAGCCCAGGGGGTGACTGCATGGCGGGTTCAGGGGTGAGCGGGCCAGAGTGGGAAGCCTGGCTGCGGCCCACACGCCACGCACCTGCCCCTGGAGCCCTGGATGCGGCCACTGTGCCTCCTGGGTTCCCAGGAATTAGTGTCGGTTCTGACCAACCATCTAGAAATCACCAGGAGGCCCGGGTGTGTCCTCCCTGGTAATGGACCCTGGAGGATCCCTTGTGGGAAGGCTAGGAGGGAGACTTGCTGTAGAAATTTCTGGTAGTGTCCACTCTGGGGGACCCAGTCTCCCCCCTGTGTAATGGGCTCTGGGCCCCTGAACTGACTCAAGTGGGTGCTGGTCAGGGGGCTGAGATTCAAGTTCAGCCTTGATGATCAGACCTGCAGGTTGTTTTGTGTTGTTTTTGCGTCTGTCCCTTTCATTACACAAATCAAGTAAGATTTGAGCTGGTGTGTATTTGAGTCCTAAGAAGGCCAAGATTCACAGGTAGCGTCAAGGGTCTTCGTGGCCCAGGCTGTGTTCGGGCAGCCCTGCTACGTCCACCCCATTTCTCGTGGCCAAGACCTGCCCTTGGCCCCGCCTACTCTGGGACCCGCTCCCCGTCGGATGGGGCCCGGCTGGTGGCAGCGTCTCTCACGGTCACTGGCGGCCTGCGGAGAGCAGCTGTGGCAGGGGCGTGGACAACGGGGTTCTCTCTCCGTCCATGACTCTTCACAGCCTCATGGAAGGACGCTCTCTGGACGGAGCGAAACCGGCAGTGGGTGAAGCGATCATTCACTATACATCCACCCCTGCCGCATCCTTATATCCCTAAGCATTGGGGTCCTTTCCTGCCCGTGCTCTGATGTCGTTTCACGCCAGCAGCCATCCGGGCCATGTTGCCACCAGCCGGTTACAACTCGGAGTCGCTGTCCGCTGCTCAAACCGATGCTAAGAGGCCAGGATACAGCATCAGGCAGCCACACCCGTAAACGTGCCCTGAACCACCGCTGCACGCCTTCCAGCCTGGCCTGGCGCCCTCAGCATCCCGCCGCGCACGTTCCCGGGCTTCGGGCAGTGATCGCAGAGTCTCACAGTTCTCCCAGGTGCACATCCATCGTCCGGGGGCAAGTTTGCACCTGACCCGGGGCCCTCCTGGGATGTGAGCTTGTTTCTGGGTTTCGCCACGATGGGAGGTGAGAGGGATACAGGTTCTTTCGGGGAAGGAGAGGGTGGACGGCGGATGATGGGGAGAAATGCCCAGCATGTAGGAGGATTCAGTCTCATCCTGCTGGCTTCTGCCCTCCTGGCTCCTCCCAATACCGGGCCTTCCACGTCAGGGGCCCCGCAGGGCTGAGAGTCCAGCTGCATCGGGAGCTGGCTGGCCTGCACCAGGCGCAGCCCGTGACTCTGGTTTCCAGGAATTGTGACCTTTTGCTTACTGGCGATAAGGGCTTCTTTCAGGCCGACACAGACGCTCTCGGGCCTTTACGAGCTCCAGGAGGGGACTGTGGCGCCGGGGGCCGTTGGAGCCCGGTCCCTGTGCCCTGGAGAGCGCGGCAGCCCCTGGTCATCAGAGCCTCCCTGTGAACAGGCACCAGGCTCCCGATGACCACAGGTGATAGCGAGCGCTTACTTTGTTACCCTGAGCAAAACCGACCAGCGCTCCGCCTCCCACGGCAGTGGGGGGTCGTTAATGCCTTTCGATCTCATCAGGTCGGGAAGCTCACTAGACTTCTGTCCTGGAGCTTCTGTCCCTGGATGAGCCACTGTGATGGTCATTACGTGGATCTGGGGCATAAAGGAGGAATTCATGCTTTCTAGAAGGTGGGAGATGCTGGGAGCGGTGGGGGGGTCTTCTGTCAGCCCCGGACACTGCAGACCTCCCCTCCGTGGCCCAGTCCTGACTTGTTGGGGGTCACAGCCTGCTGTCCCTCCCTCCCCTGGCCTCTGGAAATCGAGGCTTTCTTCCTTCCTTTCTGCTTTCCCACCCTCGCAGGAGCACGGTCTCCTGGACCCTTCAGGGGCTGGTGGGCGCAAACGGCAGCACACCGTCCAGCCTGGGTTCGGGGGGCGCAGGCGCCTGGGCTCCCCAAGTATGAGGCCACTCCCCCTCCCCTCCTGTTTCCCCGGAGACGTGCTCACAGTAGACCCTCTGGGTCTAATGGGCCCTGCCTGCAGTTTGCATGAAGAACCGTGCAGACAAGGACGTGTCCCAAAGCTCCAACACCCCGACGAGGCCTGACGCCCAGCCTGGCCTCACGTGCCGGGCGAGGGGACAGCCCCTCGGCCGTACAAAGGCTGGGGCTCCGTGACCCTGAGCGGTGGTGACTCTGGGGCTGCACAGGTCGCCGCAGTCCGGTGGCCCCTGGTTCCCGCCCTATACACCCACCTAGTTGAGATCCCAGGAGGGTGGCACGCCGTGCTGTGAACTGCTGGTGTCACTTTACAGGGAGCACGTGGGTTACGTCCAGTGTCAGAGCAGCCTTGACAAGGGGACGGCCCCTGAAGCTGAGGGGTTTATGCCCAGGCCCAGGGGCCACGCTGACAATAGGTCCGGGGTGACCACTGCGGGCTCCTCTCCACGTCTCTGCTACGGTCGCTTCTTGTTTCCTGGATGGAGTGAGAAATCAGGCAAGTGTGCAAAATAAAAGCAGAAATATACTGTCTAAGAGCAAAGCTGTGACGAAACAGCCGAAACTTGGTTTACCACAACCGTCTAGAAAATGCCCATAAGACCACCTCTCCCTTCTCGACATTTACCCCCACACTTAAATGATGTGTTGCTTTTATACATAAGTATCTGTTTATTGATTTGTATCTCACACCCCTTCACAAAGGATGTAATCTCAGGATCCTGCAGTTTCACTGCCCAACAAGGCCCCCACCCTCTGGGTTCAAGAACCAGCCACAGGGGTTCCTAGTGGGGTCAGGCGCAGGGCGGCGCCTGGCATGAACCTCCGTGCTGGTAAAAGATGGACGAGGATGCAGTGAAGGTGCAGACTAACCCCCTTTCTGTGGTTCAGGTTTCGGTAAATCAAAAGCTAGTTTAGGGCCTTCCCTGGTGGCGCAGTGGTTGAGAGTCCGCCTGCCGATGCAGGGGACGCGGGTTCGTGCCCCGGTCCGGGAAGATCCCACATGCCGCGGAGCGGCTGGGCCCGTGAGCCATGGCCGCTGAGCCTGCGCGTCTGGAGTCTGTGCTACTCAACGGGAGAGGCCACAGCAGTGAGAGAGGCCCGTGTACCCCCCCCCCCACACACACACACACACAGCTATTTTAAATGCAAGGACAGCATTTTCAGATGAGCTCAGGGGCAGGTAAGGATGCATCCGGGAACAAGAGGATCTACCTCTTCTCTCCGTTTCCCGATCTCAGAGATTTTTATATTTCCTTAAGTAGGTATGTCTGTATCAGAGTTATTCGAAGCAAGGACGTTACACTCATTGAGGGAAGAAAATGTTGAATGTCAAGGATAATAACTTATTCTGCACTTGACACCGGAGGAGTGAAATGAATGGGCTCTGATTTCCAGAAGCGGGTGAAGGAAAGCAAAATGACAACATGGCTCGTGCGGTTAGAGAGAAGGTAGGGGCTCTTTGGAACAGATGGTGATGGGTCAGACAGCTGCACACACACACCCCACCGCTTCCGGCACCCCTGCGGCGCCCCTTGCTGGTGAAGATAACCCCCAGTCTCTGTCCTCCATAGGTGGTGGGTGCAGGAACCGAGATAAGGGGAAGGACCACGCTCCAGGGAGGCGGCCTCCTCCGTCCCCTCTCACCAGGCCGTCGAGGAACACAGAACCGGCGGGGGAACCCCAGGCTCTGGGCGCCCCCGCTGTCCACGCACAGCCCCGCCTGGATGGTGGCCTGGTGGTGCGGCCCCCCGTCCCCTCGGATCAGCCTGGGGGTCCCCCTCGGTGGGAAATCCTAGGCTAGGTTACTGCTGAAAAGACAGAAGACAGGAGTGTGAGTACGTGACTCCCTCTCCGCCCCGAGCCAGCGGAGTGAGGTCTGCGGGCGGGAGAGGAGACACCCCTGAGGCCAGAGGGGAAGGAGGCACTGCCAGGGCCCCGGGGGGAGCTTTCCTGGGTCCTGTGGGCCGGCCGGAGGGGCGCAGCTGCGGCTCCGTCTTCCCCCGGGACGCAGCCAGGGCAGAGCCTGCACTCAGGACCTGGCGGCCCCTCACCCCAGCAGCCAGGGACGGACTCGCACGTCTAACTGAGCACACGACCAGTTCCCACTACACGAGTGCCAGGGAGGCAGGCCAGGGTGGCCCCTAAATTTGGAGGCTCTCCCGGTCCTCAGGGACTGCCTCCCCCTTCAGGGCCACATGTTCACCAAGATGGGGTCACCTCAGAGGCACCCAGAGACTTCATCTCAGCCTCCTGGACAGACAGGAGTGTCCAGCAGAGACCCACACACTGATGCAGGCAGAGGTGAACCCACTGCCCCTTCAATGGACTCTGAGGGCCCAGAGGGGGGCCCATGACAACGTGTGTGCGTCTGTGCCGACTGCCCACCCCAGCAGGGTCTGTCTCCAGCGCAGCACAGCTCTGCGCAGAGACGCCGTGAGCCACCTTCACGGATGCGGGGCTCCACCTACCTGCCCGACATAAACGATGCTCCTGTCCCAGGCCAGGGCTGTGGCAAAGCTGGAGCTGGTGTTCAGGCTGATGGCCTTGAACTGGGGCTACTGTTCCAAGAAGCCAGAGTTTCCATCATCAAATTCATTAATTAGGTCCCATTGGCGTCTGCCGGTGAATGGCAGTCCCCTGTGCGATGGGTGAGGCCCCGTGAACACACTGCTGGTCTCCGGGGGCAGGAAGGGCAGCAGGGGGGCCGGCATCCAGCCTCTTGACAGAAGCAAGCCCTCTGATTCCGGGTTGGGGTCTGGGGCTTGCACTAGAACTCTTAGGCAGGAGTGCGGCAGTGGGCGTCCCGGGGCCGGGTGGGGCCTGGAGGGCATTGCTCCAACCCCAGGAGTGCGTGTCCAGGGCATGGCCATCCGGGGACAGGAAGGCTGTGTGGGTGGGGCCCCTGGCTGGCTGGAGGACCATGCTGAGCTCCTTGCGGATGGGCTGGGGCCCCTCGCCCATGTCCCACGGCACTGGCCGAGGATAACTGCCTCCTTTTCCTTCCCCCCTAGCTTGACTACCCGACCCTGCTCAGAGAGTGGACACTTCTCCAGATGTGCAACCCCAGGGCGACTGTGACAGCACCGGACTGCACAGGCCTCTCCTCCGTCCTCCCCCAGACAACGCCCTCTTTAGGTGCAGCGGTGCCCAGTTCCCGTCCAGGCCATCCCTGAGCCCCCCCGAGGCCCCGTGCCCCTTCTGCCCCATCTGTCCTGCCGTGAGGGAGCCGCTGCCTGTGCCCCAGAGTGCCTGCTTCACAGGCCGCACCAGCCTGTGACCGTGGGAGCCTCTGTAACCTCGCATGTGCCTGTGTGCCCGTGTGGGTGAGTGCATATACTAGACGTGATCGTGTGTGCGCGCACGTGTGAAGTAGGCGCTCACTTCCTCCAGGGCTACCCCTCCCACCAGCCCATCGTAGTGGCCCAGAGCTTTTCCGGAGCTGCTGCTTTGTCCAGCCACAGCTCCTCAGCTAGAGGCGCCGGGACCCTTCCATCCTGCCCTCCAGTCACTCTGCGCCCCTCCCCACATGCCGCATGCGCCACGGGCACTCCAGGTGCACAGCCTCCCCTGAGCCCCAAGCGAGCTCCGTCCTCCCAGGCCATCCTAAGAGGAGGGAGAGCTGTGCCTGTAGCGCCAAGTGTTCACGTTCGCCCGTGGTTCCGTTTGTCTATTTCAAGAAATGCTCCTAATTTTCCTGGTTTATATGCGAGTCTTCCCGACACAGGAGTCCTCCCTGCCGTGTCCTCTTAGGACCCTAAGAGACGTAAAATTGTCACACAGAAACCATGTTTCCTCCTGTCCTGCGCTTTGCTCCCTCTGCCTGCCTTCTCGTGGGCTACTAGACATTTCCCTTCAATCCTCGGCCACCCCAAGCCGGGAGCCTCGCAGACCGACGTGGGCAGCCCCTACCTGCCTACACCAGCCCTGCCCAGGCAGCCTGGGGCTCCCAGCCCTGGGATGGGGGCCGCAAAGGACTGGATGCGATGACCCTGCTCACTGGCCCACCCCAGGCTTTCCCCAACCTGGCCCCTTGATGTTGCTGCCCCTGACCCCACCTGACCCGTGTCCGTGGTTAAAATGAGCACTGTTCCTTCCGGTGCCCTGGCCTCTGGACCGGCCCCTCCCTCAAACTTTGATGCCCCCCCACCCCCCCACTTGCTCTCACTAAGCCCCAAGCCCAGGCCAGCGGAGGGTCCCCCAGCTCAGCACAGCCAGGGAAGCAGTAAAGGAGGAACAAGAGAGGGGCGTGTGCTGGACCCTCTGCTCTCCTCCAGCCGCGGCTGTGGTGTCCCCTGAGCCGTCTGCTGGCCCCGAGCAGGCAGCCTCAGCCCCTCTGGGGCCTCGCGTGCCCACCGCAAGCCCCAGACCAGTGGGAAATGCAGCTTCGCACAAAAGTGGTGCACACGACTTCACCAGTTTGTCCTTCACCGGTTTGATGAGATAACGAACAGAACGATGACGCATTGAAAACAGCGCAAGGACTCAAGAAGCCAAAAGGTATAAGATGCTTCTGATAGCCTGCTGCCCTTCCTGAGGCCCCGTCTCACGCTCTCTGTCATGACTGGTACGGTATCTCCCCGAGGTGACAGAGCCTGGTCTACACCTCCACCAGAAGGGCAGTGCGGAAATCCAGCTCCTATTCTGGGAGGGCCCCCGGGATGACCACGTCGCTGCAGCAGACACAGAACCGTGACAGGCTGGGAAGCTGCCTCAGTGCCCTGCTCGGGCGAGGGTCCAGGAGGAGCTTGCAAACACCGTCCTGTCCTCCGTCTCATGCTTGCTCTGGGTGTTCAGAGCCTTCCTGCACTGTGGGTTCAGCTCAAGTCACCAAGGCTCTTGCCAGGTGGAGTTCCTGCGCCCCGAATTCCACCCTTGCTGTTCAGACGTCGCCAGACCCGGGGTGGGGGGTGTTGAGCCTCCCCTGACCCCTGGCTGGTGAGATGGGCCTCCCGCTTCGCTCCTTAAGGTCCTGAGTGGGCTTGGCTGTCTGAGAACCTGCGAAGAGCTGATCCCACCTCAGCAGAAAAGTGTGTGTGTGGGGGGTGGGGTGGGGGGCTAGCTGGTCCCTGGATTCAGATGAACCTGACGCCTTCACCCATGAGCCACAGTCATCTTGGCACGAGGCGCTTTTTTCACAAATATTTCTTCAGAAAGTTGATGTTGGAAGGCAGTCCCCTCACCTTCCACTAGGTTTCTTCTTCCCTCTGCCCCCCCACTCCCTGCTGGCCTTCCCCTCCCCTCCCTCCCCTGCATCCCTCCTCCTCCCCTCCCCCTCTGTACCTTCCATCCTCTCCCTCCCCCTTCCCCTGTCTCTCCCCTTCTCCCCTCCCCCTCTCCCCCTCCCCTCCCCCTCTCCCCTCTCCCCTCCCCCTCTCCCCTCCCCCTCTCCCCTCCCCCTCTCCCCCTCCCCTCCCCCCTCCCCCTCTCCCCTCCCCCTCTCCCCGTCTCCCCTCCCCCCTCCCCTCCCCCTCTCCCCCTCTCCCCTCCCCCTCTCCCCTCTCCCCTCCCCCTCTCCCTCTCCCCCCTCCCCCTCTCCCCTCTCCCCTCCCCCTCTATCCTCTCCCCTCTCCCCTCCCCCTCTCCCCTCCCCCTCTCCCCCTCCCCCCTCCCCCTCTCCCCCTCTCCCCTCCCCGTCTCCCCTCCCCCCTCCCCTCCCCCTCTCCCCCTCCCCTCCCCCTCTCCCCTCCCCTCCCCCTCTCCCCTCCCCCTCTCCCCTCCCCCTCCCCCTCTCCCCTCCCCCTCCCCCTCTCCCCCTCTCCCCTCCCCCTCTCCCCTCCCCCTCTCCCCGTCTCCCCTCCCCCCTCCCCTCCCCCTCTCCCCCTCTCCCCTCCCCCTCTCCCCTCCCCCTCTCCCCCTCCCCTCCCCCTCTCCCCCTCCCCTCCCCCTCTCCCCTCCCCTCCCCCTCTCCCCCTCTCCCCTCCCCCTCTCCCCTCCCCCTCCCCCTCTCCCCTCCCCCTCTCCCCGTCTCCCCTCCCCCTCCCCTCCCCCTCTCCCCCTCTCCCCGTCTCCCCTCCCCCCTCCCCTCCCCCTCTCCCCCTCTCCCCTCCCCCTCTCCCCTTTCCCTCTCCCTCCCTTCCCTCCCTCTCCCCCACTCCTCTCCCCCTCCAGGTCTCATCGTTGCTTTCCTTCCTGTAGGGCCTGAGCCCAGGGTCAGGTGCAAAGGTCATGGTTGCTTCCTTCCCTGGGCTTTGCTGCTTTCCCAGGATATGACCCTGGGGAGGGGGCTTTCCCGCTTCTTCAGCTCAGTGGCACCAATGGCACAATTGCCCTGGCCCGCATCACCGTGAGGGAGAGGTCTGACCCATCTGGGCTCTCTCGAAGAGCTGCATTAAGGACGCGGATCGTGAGTGCGCAGTGCGAAAGCGGGGATCCCTCCGCCATAACCGCACAGGCTCCAAAGACTGCGGGTCTTTGAGGGTCGCCCCCAGCTTCTCCTCTGATATTAATACCCCATCCCCGCCTGGGCTGCCCCTTTGCTTGGAGGCCCATCCACTGTGGGCAAGGTGGACCTGCCAGCGCCTGCAGCCTGGGCCCCGCCCCGCCACTATAGAGGCTGCCCCAGGTGACCAGCAGCCTGCGGGGGTGGGGGTGGGGTGGGGGGGGTGGAGTCAGGCTCAGTTTCTCTCAATCCGCTATCACCTGCTTTGGGAGGGCTTGCCCTTCTCAGCGCGCGACCGACCGAAGAAGAATCCTTCCGCTGGGAAGGAAAGAGCCTTAAAAGATCTTGCTGCTTCTCCCTCTTCTGTTCTCTTTGGGAGCGAGTGAGACGCGCAGAGAGAGGTAGACAGGCAGAAATGGAGACGGAGGATGGAGAGAGAGACATAGAGAGAGATGGCTAGGAGGGCAGAGGGAGAGAGGGGCCCAGGCCGTCTGCAGCGCAGGCAAGCGAGCCCAGCGAAAGTAGGTGGCATAAATCCATGCATAATCTCGGGAGACGACCACTTTAAATCTTAATTGGTTGCCTTTTAAATATCATTTAAGGGCTGGCTTCCCTGCGTCTCTCTCTAGTTAAGAAGGTGTCGTGTCAAACTCCATTACCTTTCTGGATGTCTCTCCCTTTCGTTAAAAAAATAAAATAAAGGAATAAAGGAAAGGAAAAGAAGAAAGAAAAAAAAATGGAATCATCAGTGGCGGTTGGAGGGTCGATAAAGCTTTTAGATTTGGAGACGTTTTCTGGGAGACCATTTCCTGCGGCTAAGAGCTGTTAATGGCGCTTAAGGAATTATCTTAGCCCCGCCGGCAGGAGAGCCGTATATTTCCCGCGCCTGTTCCCCTGTCGGGTCTGGATATGCCGCTGTCAGACTCGCTTAATGAAAAGTAACGCGCCGCTGATTACAGTTTTATTTGGGCTCTATGTAAAGAGCGCCGTTAATTTAGCATCCCCTCCTTGGTGTGTTTGAATTTGCCACGCCTGAGTGGCTGAGGGCATCGGTCCCCCGCGCTCCTCTCTGACAGCCTCCCTGGGAGGAAAGTGGGCCCTCACCCCACCGACAGCGACCTTTCCCCCGCAGCGGCCACTCCTAAAATTCATTCCCGCCCCCCACCTCCCTCGCCTTGGGGTTTCCCCCGACCCCTGCTCTGAAGATCAGCCAGAGGGTGGGTAGGAGTTCCCACAGTGACCCTTCCAGAGTGAGCCCCAAAGGTCAGGGGTGTGGGTCGAAGTGACGGTCCCAGCCCTGGGGGCGTCCTTTTGGGCGAGTCGCCCCTGGGATGTGGCTGAATCCCTCCTCTGCACTTGATGTCTTTATTTCACAGTTTTTCAGTTTAATCCAATAAAACCTTTCGGTCAGCCATTTCCACCAAGACTTGGGGGCTCCTGCAGGGTGGGATTCTGCGGGGACCGGAGGGCCTCTTCGCCCTGGCGTTGCCAGGCGCCTGCGTCCCCGAGGGCAACAGGCTAGGGCAGCAGGAGCCGTCTGGGCCGGGGAAGGGGGTATGGGGGGCCGAATCCGGGAAGGGCCCGCTCCGGAAGGATCCGGAGTCAGACGCAGCCTGGCCTGCAGCTCGCGCCCAGCCGCGCGCCCTGCCACCCGGGGCCCGCAGCCTGGGGTTCCTGGGCTTTCTGGCCCCGCAGCCTCCCTCCCGCCTAGCCAAGCCGCCTGCGTCCAAGCCTTGTTTTGCTCAAAATGCCTGGCTTTGTCTAGGGCTGGGGGGCGCAAGGCGGCAGTCCTCCGCACATTAAAATTCCTGGCGTCCCAGCCTCGGCCGCAGCGTCTCCCCCGAGACTCCACTTTCGCTATTACTGTCAAGTACCCTTGACTCTTTATTTTTGCCCTTTTATCTATTACAACTAATTCGAGTTCTTTTGCCCTTTTCAGTCTAAGACGTGGGCTTTCTTCAAAGCCTCCCCCTGCCAGCGAGCTCTCAGAGCGCGGAGCCTTTAGAAATTGAGGGGTTTACTGTCAAAATGAAAATTTCACTTCAAATTATCTTGGTGATGCTTTGCTCGCCAGGCCGGGGCCTCCCGCCGCAGCCTTTTGACAGACACATCAGCGGCGAGCTTCCGAATCCCGATAATATCATCCAAGAGAGCGAAAGTCAATACTGTGACAGCGCGCGGGCGGATACAATCCAATTACCGCGCGGCCGGCGGGGCGCAGGGTCCGCGCCCGCTCTCTCCGCTCGAGGACTGGGGTTCGAGGTCCCACCACTCAGAGTCGGGGCCGCCGAGGTCCGGCCATCAGGGGCCCATCGCTCAAGGGTGCCCCTCGCCGTTCCCCTGTCCCAGGTGGTAAAGTCACCCCAACGCCCGGCCCATCGGGCCCGCTTTCCAGCGCTCCGGCCGCCCTGACCTTTCCCAGTGGACCGGGATCCACGGGGCCCCAGTCCAGTACCACCCAGCCCATCGCAAAAGAAAGCCCGGGCCTCCCATGTCCCTCGAAGGCTGCCCGCAGGCCCGCCAGGCGACTCCTGTCTTCAGCTGGCGTCTCTGCGGCTGTCAGTCTGTCCGCGTACGGACCAAAGGCCACCATCTCCTTGTCGCTGCGCTGCACCCTCGGGCCACTCCACCCTTGCAGGCTCCTGCCTGGCGGCCCGTCCTTCCTCCGGGCACCTCGGGTTCTGTGAGGCCCAGTACAGCCTTAAGCAGAGGGCTTGCAGGCTAGCGGACAGCGCTGAGTCCAGTTCACGCTCGCCTGCCGCCCTCGAGGGGCGTTTGCGCGGGCTGGGGGGGGGCGGGGGCAGAAGCCTGTGGGGGGTCGGGGAACTGCGCAGAATCCACCGTGGGGAGGAAGCCAGCGATTTTCCTCCAGATCAGACCTCCTGGCTGCCAGCGAGCTGGGCTCTGCCGTGGTGGGGGAACCGGGTTTCTGGGCGAAGCCAGGGGTCCGCAGGACCCTACGGGAGGCCGGGGAGGCTCACGTCCTCCCGCGCCACCCCTAGGCCCTTCCTTGCAGCCCCGCCGGGGGTCTTCGTCCTGCTAAGCACTTCCCTCTCCCTGAGCCGCACTCACAGGCTGCGAGCATCTCGGCAGGTCCCCGCCCCTCCCCCCCCGGAGGCGGAGTTAGGAGGCCGCAGCGTCAAGGAGGGCACCTCACTCCCGCCCAGGAGAGGCTGAGGGCAGCGACGGCCCCGCATCCCTTCCCCACCAGGGCACAGTTCCAGGGAACTTGGAAGTTTAAAGGTTATTCGTACCTAGCCAAAGAAACTTTTACTTTTTCGAAATTCTGGAGTCTGGCAATGGGAGAGACTTGAAAAGTTTGGGGTCTCTCATCGCCTTCTATTCGGGAACTCAACAGAATCCTGTAAGTTTACTGTGACTATCTTTTTAAAACAATGGCTTTAAGTCTTGGGCTCTGCAAGCAACTCCAGTGAGGATTCTGCGTCAGCAGCCCTCCCCACTCCTGCCCTCGGGGATGGGCAGCTTTCCTCTTCCAAGTTTCCAAATCCCTAGGTTTCAAATGCGTTCATTTTGCAATGCAAACACCATCACTCGGTTTTATTGGTTTTGTTATATTAGCCTCTGAAGCAGGCAATTATCGGTGTGAACATACATTAAAAAAACATAATTTTATCGAGTTAAGAGTGTGCAATAGTGTAAACTCGGTGGAAGTGTTGTTGGTGAAAAGTATGCGCGGAGGATGGAATCGGAAGGCCAGCAGGCTGAGGAGTCTTCACAAGGAACGGCGGCAAAGCCTCAACCCAAAGCAGACAGGTACACAGACAGGCCTCGGAACGGAAACGTCTTCTGTGTGTAAACTTTTGCACGTAAACATTTTGCTTCAGGGTGTTTCCCTGCTGCTCTGACAGCAGCCCTATCCTGCTCGGTCCCCGAGTTTGGCACGGCCGGGAGGACTCCTGTCCGGGCTCTCCGGGGGCTTGTCCGTGGCCCCGGGAGCCCGAGTTCAGATCCTCCCTCCAGGGTGGGTTGGCGACCTGAGCTTTGCCGAGCTCTTGCCTCACTTTGGAAACTCGGTAGAAAAAGAGTTGGAGCCTGCAGCCCGAGCGCCGGCTGCCTCCTCGCCCAGGCAGGCGGCCAGCTAGGCGCAGAAGGGCTTGCCGCCGGCCTTGGGCGTGGCCAGCAGCTCCTTGGCGGCGCCGGAGGCGGGGGCGTCTTGGGGCGCGGCGGGCGGGAAGGAGCGCGCCAGGGGCGTCGTCAGCACGTTGGCGCCCCCCGCCAGCGAGCGGCCCAGCGGCCCCGGGTCCAGGAGGGCGCCCTTGGCGCTGGCCCAGGCCTCGTTCAAAGTGCTGTGTCTGAGGATGGGGTCGTGGAAGACCCCGTCCACCCAGTTTCTGAGACTGGTTACCGGGGAGTCCTGGTGCCTGTCCAGGGCACCGGCGGGAGCCGGGGTCGCAGGCGAGGAGGAGGCGGGCGCCGAGGAGGGGGCCGCAGGGCCAGCGGGGCCATGGCGCTTGAGCATGCACGAGGGAAACTCAGTCTGGCCGAGGGCGGTGGCGGCGGCCGCGGTGGCCGTGTGTGCCAGGGACCAGATGCGCGGCTTGGCCTCGAGGCCCGCCGACGCCCCCGCTGGAGCAAAGCCCAGCTTGGGCTCGCAGGCCTGCGGGCCAACCCCCGCGCCCGCGCCTGCCTGGTGCTCCGGCCGAGCCGCCGTGCTCCGGAGGCAGCTCCGGGCCCTCTCCAGGTCCTGGTCCAGAGTGGCCCCACCCCCGGCGGCCAGGGGCATCCGGAGGGCGCCTGGAGCCTCCTTCCCTGGGGCGCTGGGGCCGTCTGGCACGGCGGGGACTCGATCCAGGGCTCCATCCAGGGGTTGGAAGGGCGGCTTCAGCTCGCACTCTGGGGGCTCCCCCTCCAGGGGGTCGAAGTCCTCCAAGTCGCTGAGCTCCAGATCCTTCTCTTTGTCTGTGGGCTCTGCCAGGAGATAAAGAGTGACCAGTGGAGGGAGACGGGATGGCAGGTTAACGGAACCCCCTTCCTCACTCCAAGGACCTGGTTACGGGCCCACCTGGGAGCTGGGCAAAGCACCTGCGCCTTATTCTACCTCCCACCACCTCAGAGGCTCCCAAACGCCTACAGGGACCTAGCTGATTTCAGCCTCATATCAAAGGCGGCAGGGGCTAGTGTTTCGAACGTGATTTTGGGTCTTTGAGCGTGCTCCCAGCTCACTGCCACAGGACCCCTCGTGCACAGGGCCTCACACACTCGGGGCCAGGGCATGAATTTGCCGCCTAGGCCCAGGAGTTTGCCCCGTTCCGAAAGGAACCAGCGAGAAGCCACAGGGAGGCGACACCCCCGCATCGCCAACCCCCCCCCCCACGCACCTGCACCTTTGGTGCTCTTGAGGGGCTGCGCCCTGGCTTCCTCCTCGCCCCCCTCTTCCTCCTCGCCCTCCGCGTAGGGCCGCTTCTCATCCGCACACTTGTTCCTCGGCGGCCACGTCATCTTGTTCTCCTTCTTGAGGCGCCGGCGCGCGTTGGCGAACCAGGTGGAGACCTGCGTGAGGGTCATCTTGGTGATGATGGCCAGCATGATCTTCTCGCCCTTGGTGGGGTAGGGGTTCTTGCGGTGCTCCTGCAGCCAGGCCTTGAGGGTGCTGGTGGTCTCGCGCGTGGCGTTCTTCCGCCGCGTGCCGCTGTCCATGGTCCCGTACCTGGAGACAGGCTGGGCAATGGGGCGCCGGCAGCGGCCCCTGCGCCGCGGGCAGGCGGCCAGCGCCAGGCCCACGCGGCTGCAGTCCCGGTCGTGGAGGTGTGTTTGTGGTGGCAAGACCTGGGTTTTACCCGGGCAGGCACTGCCTTTTAATGTTTATATTTGATTAAACTTAGATGGAGCCAGAGAGGGCTCTGTGGGTGGGGGAGGAGCGCGGGCGCGAGGCCCGGCCAGGTCTCCGTCTGTCTACGTACACCTATGTCTCTTTGAGTTCCTTTATCGGGCCCCGGAAACCACACTGCAGCGAGGGCTTCGGGAGTCCGGACAGACGGCATGGGGGCGGGGAAGGGCGGCGGCTTGCTAGGAGGCCAGGATGGTCCTAACCCAAGGTCAGCCAGACGTGACCCGAGCAATGCCCCTCCTTCTGCCGCCCAAACTTTCAGTGGGGGCGTGGCGCTGGTAGGGGCGGGGCTTGGTGCTCCGTGGGGGAGGGGCAGTGAGGAGGGGGAGATCCCTCACCTGTCGTAGGGGTACTGGCCCAACGCCGGCTCGTAGGGGTAGTAGGCTGTGGCCGCTGCCGGAGCGAGGCCCGCATGCGCAGATCCCGGTGCGTCCTTGGAGTCGAAGCTGTTCTGTAGGAGCCAGTGAGCCTGGGGTCGCAGCTTCCCGGATGCGACCCAGCTCGAGCCCCTCCCCTAGGATCACTGGCTCCTGCCTCACTCTCACAGACCACTGGGCCGCCCCCCATCCTCCCCACCCCCATCTGCATCACGCATTCCCAGACTCTGCCTCGGGCCCAGGCAGCGAAGGAGCCCCAAGACGTGGAGTGAGGAGGAGCAGACTTGGGGGGTATTGGGGGAATAAGGGACAGGAGAAGGGGGATGGGGGGAGGATAGGGGGAGGGACGGGGAGGATGGGGGGAGGGAAGGGAGGGATGGGGGAGGATGGGGGAGGGAAGGGGGAGAATGAGGGAGGGAAGGGGAGGATGGGGGAGGGACGGGGAGGATGGGGGAGGGAAGGGGAGGATGGGGGGAGGGACGGGGAGGATGGGGGAGGAAAGGGGAGGATGGGAGAGGGACGGGGAGGATGGGGGAGGGAAGGGGGCATGGGGGAGGGAAGGGGGATGGGGGAGGGAAGAGGGGATGGGGGAGGGAAGGGGAGGATGGGGGGAGGGAAGGGGAGGATGGGGGAGGGAAGGGGGAGGATGGGGAGGGAAGGGGAGGCAAGGAGGTAGGGGGAGAGATGAGGGGGGAGCGACTGGGGGACAGCAGAGGAGGAGGGTGAAGGAGGGAACGGGGGTGGTGACAGGAGGGGAGGAGAGAAGTGAGGGGGAGGGAGGAAGAGGGCGACCGGGAGGAGTGAGGGACAGGGGACCCAGGGGACCCAGCAGGCTGGAGCGAGCTCCGACAGAACCAGACATCTGACCCCAACTTAACAGCAAGCAGAAAACAATAAATACATTAAATACAACGGTCCACCTGCCAGGACACCCCAACCCTGGGGATGACGAGGCTCCGAAGGACCAAGCTAGCGGCTCAAAGTCGAAGGTGTGCTTCTCCCAACCCCCTTGCCTCCAGAGTGCGGGGAAAGTGAGTTTGGCAGATCGAGGGGTAGGGGCATGCGCGGCAGGGATTAGCTTTGACAAACACCCCCTCCCCTTACCAGCGAGTAAAAGGCAGACGCCTCAGAACCGTAGGTCACGTAGTTGCCGTAGCCCTGCGAGCCGCCGTAGGGGCCCCCATAGACGCCAAGCGCCGCCGCTGAGTTCAGCTCGTGGCGCGCGGTGGCCAGCAGCCGGCTCTCGTAGACCGGGCAGTAGACGGGTGCCTGGGCTGAGGCAGCCGGCCTGGAGTCGGCCAGCGTGCGGCCACCGGATTCGCAGCACGAGCTCAGGGAGTTGGTGGTCATCAGGAACTGTGGAGAGAGGAGCCGCGAGGAAGGGCGGGGCCCCCCGGGCGCGAGGCTGCTGCCCTGGGCCTCAGTCGGCCCCATGTGCAGCCCAGGAGCGCGCACCCCGTGTCCTCGGTGCTCCCGCCATCCACAGCGGGCCGCGCGTTCCTTCCCGTGGCGAGCTTGTGCTCCTGGCCTCCTCCAGCCACATGGGGCCCAGCCCGACCTGGCCCGGAATGTTCACACCCTCCCCGGGGTGGGGGGTGTTGGTTTCCAAGGCCGCAGGGCTCACGCCCTCTTGTACACGTCTATCCTGGGTCGCTGGGCTCCCCGGGGGCGCAGCCTCAGAGCCCAGGAGGGGGTGGAGGACAAACGAAACGGGATATGGGGCCCTGCCAGTCGGATTTCCTCAGCGCCTCTGCCCTCCCCCGGGTCGGGCGCGAGGGGTACGTGGCACAGACCCTGCTCACTGTGAGGCGACAGCGAGTTGCTGGCCTAGCGGGGCCCCCTTACCTGGGGTGCCGAGGAGTAGGGGTACCCAAACTGCGGGTAGGACATGGCGGGCGCGGCCCGGGGTCGACGGGCGGGGCCGGCGGGGTCCTGCGCGAGGGGGACGGCGTGGCGCGGCCACTGCTCCGGGGCCGCCGGCTTCTAGGCGCTGGGCGGGCAAAGCAGAAGAGCGGGTTAATTCAGACACGCGCTCCGCAAACTTTTCTAACTGGGTAGGAAAGTGAGCCGCGACGGACGCGGCGATCCTTTTAGCTTCACAGTCCGGAGCCTCCAGGGGGCTCTGGGACCGACCGGCCTCGCAGCGGCGACACAAATACATATTTTGCAAAAAAGGAAAAAAAAAAAAAGAGTCGTGCGAATCCGTCAAGTCAGCGGCGCGCGGCTTTAAGCGGCGGAGGCTCTGACGTCAGCCCCACTCCGCGCAGCCCGGCCGGGCGGCAGACGCGTGGGTCGCTCGGCCGCGCAGCCCCGGGCGGAGGGCGCACGGCTGTAACAAATGAATTTCATCCGCGGAGTCAATAGCGCCCCGACGAACCGTGTTTCTCCTTAGTCACCGAGGAGGGGAGGCACTTTTAATTAGAAATTAATTAATGAGCAGCTGCTCCTTTCCCACCCCACTGTAATCATTAGTCTCAATTACAAATGAGACATATGAGGGGTCTACGAGGGAGTCTTCACCAGAGATGTAATCAACAGTTAAGATTAGCCGCGCGCTGGCGCAGCCGGCCACGCGGCCGGCCGGGCCTTTGCTCTCCGCGCGCCCCTCCAGGTGGAAGGAAGGCAGCTCCGCGGGCCGGCGCGCGGCTAAGGAGGGCGGCGCGGGCCCCACTATTGTTTAACCGGGACTCAGCAAAGCCTCCCACTAGTTCGAACCCTACAGCGGGCTGCAATTCCAGAAGCAGCGCGGCTACCAGCGCGTCTGCATCTGGAGGCCAGAATGCCCTCAGTGTGTGGGTCTGGGCCTTCCCCAGAGCCCGCCGCCCCAGGGCTCGGTGGGCCAAGAGGGCTTGCCACTCTCGGCCGCCGTGTTCCCGGGGAACAACCCCCTCCTCGCCCAGCAAGTTCCAGCTCGGCGCACGGGCCCTCCCTTTTCTCCCCCACCCGCTCCCGCGGGCCGCCCTCCCTCAAGCCTCCCCCTGCCCCTCGCGGCTCAACCCGGGACTGCCAGACAGCCCAGCGCGGTCGGACAAGCAGCTTTCCCGACTCGGCTCCGGGGCCCCTCCTGCTGCGCTCGCTCCGCCCGGCGACCTTCGGGCCTAGGTACGGGGGAGGGGCGCCCTTCCCTGCCCAGGGCACAGGGAGCGGTCTGGGGAGCGGTCGAGCGCCCACCCCTGCACTTCCCCAGCCAGTCCCGGCCCTGGGCCCTTGCCCGAGTCCAGAGTGGCGGCCAGCGCACAGGCGGTAAGGGGACGCCCGGGCCACCCGGAACCCCGGCCCGCCTCTTGCGCCGCCACCCTCCGGGGGCCGGGCTCGCCCCTGCTTCTCCCGCCCGGCCTGGCCTCCCGCGGTCGCCGGGAGGGAGCCGTGCACGGCGGCGCTGTGCTGACTTGCTGGGAAAGAGTCCTGGGTTCAGACCTGTGAATCGCCCCGGGGTCACCCTCTAATTAATGACGACGTTCTCGCCCTCTCCCCAGCTGCAAGCCTGCCTCCCAGAAACGGAATCTGCCCGCTCTGACAGCTCGGTTGAAGGTGATTGATGAGTATCTAGAGACCACAGCGCGCATCATATAATATCTGCTGCGTAATTGCTTTAATTTACAGATGAAAGTGCGAGTTCTCCGATCCTGTTGGACCGCAGCCGGCCACGTCCGAGCTGCTCACAAGGAACATCATCGGAAATAATGAATAGACGCTCCATGCAAATTATTCAGACAGCTTAGCGTCTGTAGCCGGGAGAGATATATAAAGAACACGAGTCAAATGACATTAATAATTGTTTTGGAGTTCTGTATTGATTTCGTGGCGGCCGTGTTTATTTCTTTCTCACCTGAATTGCTAATATCACCTTCCTGTAAATAATAAGAAACTAGCCACCGGGGCTTCTGGGCAGAAATGAACCTCTCAATCTCTCTCCCTCTTCCTCCTCTGCTCCTCCCCTCCCCCATTCTCCCCCCTCCCATCTCCTTCCAGTTTTCTGGCTTCTGCTGAGGCTTTTACGGAACATCCTCCTACTTTCCATTATTTGTTTACAAACAACTCACTCTCCCCCGGCAATGAGGCCGGGGGCAGGAAGGCGCGGGAGCCCAGGGTGGCTGAGGGCTCAGCAACCTCCACAGGAGGACGGCATTCAGCATCCTTTCCTCACTCCATTCCCGTGGCCGTGGCCCCGGCCCCGGCGATTGTGAGCGCTCAGCGCCGGGGAGGAAGCCACCGCCCAGGTCCCAGCGGCCAGCGCCTCGGGGCTACCGCTCGCCGCGCGTGCCTCGCCCAGGCCTGCATTCCCTTCCGTTTCTGTCCCCGGAGACTCGGGCCGCAGCTCGCGGGGAACAGTACCCCTGAACGCGCCGCCATTCACCTGAGTAGACGTGCTCACTCTCGGAGCCGGGGGGGCACAGCAGGTCCGTGGGGGCCTCTCGGGGAGAGGTTTCAGGGGCTGCCGCGACCATCGCTGCTACGTTCTCTGGTTTTCCTTTCCAGCCTTAGTGCGTAAATAGACACTCCCAGTTCCCGCCCGCCCGCCCGGTTCTCGCGGGCCACCTTCTTTCCATGATCTTGAAATCCCGCTCACCGGCGGCGCTTTCTCAGGGCCCTGCACCTTGATCCTCCGCTTCCTGCCCCAGGCCCAGCCCAGGCTGCTGCGTGAGGGGCCGCCCCGCCCCCGTTTGGGGTAGCTTGGGGCTGCCGGAGGAATCGCGCGACCTTGCGGGCCGCTCACGCAGCCCCATGGAGGCCACGTTAGCCCGTCTGTCTCCAGCTGCGGGCACACCCCTGACACCCCGCTGACAACCTGTCTGCCGGAACCCGGGTACTTTCTGGACCATCTTTGCCCCCTAGGTAATACAGGAATAACGAGCCCGTGCTCTTTCCGAAAAGGCCCAGCCTTGAGCTGAGGAACCCCGGGTTTCCTTCCCAGAGCAGACAGACAGGAGTGTCAGAATCTCAGGCACCATCAGCTACACGTACCTGCATAGACGCGGCTTATACTGAGCCCACGTCCCTCGAGGGACCCCCGGTTCTAAATACACCCGTGGGCAGGACCTGCCAGAAACCACGAGGCTCCCCACGGGCAGGGCGGCGGCTAGGATTTGGTCGGGTGCCCCCACTGTCTGCTGAGCTCGAGAGGAGCCCAGGGCGAGGGGGTCTGAGGACGATTAGCCCCAAATGTTAGGGGTCCGCAGGTCCCCCCTTTTGCCCAGGGATGATGTCGGCCGTCGGAACCACGGAGAGCCTCTGGGTACAGAGGTCGCTTCCAGACCTTCCTCCGCTCCCGGCGGGGCTTCACCCCTGACACCAGCTGAGCCTCCGCGGTTTGGCCGATTCGGCGCCGGGGGCCACCGCGGTCCCCCGCATCGAGAGCCGCGGAGGGCGGGGAGAGGGGCTCTCTCCAGCCCAGAGAAGTTGACCCGAGCCAGAGGGCAGGGGCGGGAGCTCACAGCCCCGGGCAGGGGCCTTCTTATCTAAGGCGCAGGGCCGAGCCCTGGTGGCGCGCGGGCCGCCCACTGCTCGTGGACACCCGTGCGGGGTGTGGGGCTCAGGGCGTTCCAGGTGTCCGTGCGCCGCACTCGCGAACCCCGAGGGTGGCAGGTCGCTCCTTCGCAGCCTCTCCTCTGGGGTCCCCCGCGATGCCAGGGCGCGAGCTGCAGGCGCGCGGGGTGAATCCTCCTCCCGAAACGCCCCGCATTCCGGCCCGCTCCCTCCGGCTCTCCCACCGCGGCCCCGCCGCTGGCACGCAGGGCGCCGCCCGAGCCGGGAAGGAGGGCAGCGGGTGTCCCAGCGCAGGCGCCCGGCTCGGCGCGGCCTCCGCGCCCCGCGCCGCCCCCCGCCCCCCGTTTTCCGCCACTTGCGGCCGACGCGGCGGCCTCCAGAGACCCCACCAGCGGGCAGCAAACTTTGCGCCCCCAGCGCAGCAGCAATCCTAGCAAAGTTTGCGCGGCTGAGCCCACTCCCTACCTGCGCCGGGGACGCGCCCGCCCGCGCCGCTCGGGCGCCGGGGCCGCGGGGACCAGCGCGCAGCCCGGGACGCACCGGGGAGTCGCCGCCGTCGCCGCCGCCGCCCGCGCCCCTCGGCGGCCGCGCGGAGCCTCCGCCTCCCCCGCAGAGGGGAGGGGTCTCGGAACCCCGGGGCGGGGGCGGGCGCGGGCGCGGGGACATCGCCTACCTGCGGTGGCGCCGGGCCGCTGACGGCCGCCCGCGAGGGCTCTGCGCGGCCGCTCGGCGCGCGCGCTCCGGCGGGGAGCGGGCGACAACTAATGGAGACATCTCCAGGCGGAGCACCTGGCGAGCGAGCGGAGCGCGCCGGCGTCCCCAGGCGCCGCGGTCGTCAGCCGAGCCCGCACCGGCGTGACGTGGGCGAGTGAGCGCGCGGCTCCCACCCGGCCGCCCATTAACGCTTTCCCCCGCGGACGCCGCGCGCTCGCCAACTTTCCCCTCCGCCCGGCCGGCGCGGGGTGCGCGGGGCGCCGGAGCCCGGATGAGGGGCGCCCGGGGGCGGAGGCGAGGTGGGGGCGGGGACGCCTGGCTCGAGAGGACACCCCAGCCGGAACAGGGTAGCCTCGATTTGGCCAAACGCTCGAGGTGGCCTGGGGCTCCTCAGGAGCCCTCGGGGGCCCTCCCCGCGCCCAGGCTGCGCTGCCTGGGGCCTCCAGAGCCCGGAGCCGCGCCCGGAGACAGCGCCTCCTGGTCCCGCCTCCTTCCGCCTCCTCCCTCCTCAGTCCCTCTTGGCCGCAGCCTCCCGGTGCTGGGGATCCAGCTGCGAGCCTGGCCGCTGAAGGCCTGCGAGCTACCCCTCCGAGTAGGCTGGGATCCTGGCTCCCGGGCCTGCCTCCCTCGCCCTCCCTACGTGTGCCCCTTCACCCCAGTGGAGCCCACTTTTCCCGCTGGGTCCACACTGATTCCCACCTGGGCAGGCTCTCAGGGCAGCAGGCCCTGGGTGGGGCGGGAGCCTCGGTATGGGCACGAGGCTTGGGCAGGTGGAGGTGAGTGTATCAAGGTGACAGAAACTGCTTGGGGACCAGCAAGCTTGTGACCTGCCCAGGACCGGACCACCTGCCAGGGGAGCTTTTTCAGGCCTGTCCAGAGCCCTACGGGGCTGGGCCTCTGGCCTGGGAACACATGTCCACGTGGACAGCCTGTCTGCTTCTGCAGCCTGAGGCTGGGAGGGAAGGCCCCGTGGTGGGCCCAGGTCTGGGCCTCCCTGACCCCTGCCCCTCACTCAGGCAGCTTGGAACCCCTCGCCCTGGTGTCCTCCCCCACCCTCATCATTTCCACTTCAAAGAACCATGAACTTGTTTGTCCTGCGATTCGTGGCCAGGCAATGATGGTTAAGGTTTGTCGACTTGGATAATGTCTGAGAAAGTTCCTTGCTGTCCCCCTCACCGCCCACGCCTTGTTTTCCAAAGCCCTGCAGGGACCGGAAAGGCAGTGCCTTCTGCCTGCTTCACCGCTGGTGTGCAGGGCTGGTGCTGGCTTTGTCTCCAGGCGTTGCCATCTTTTCGTTTTCCCCATGGAACAGGGCTTCCACTGAGAGAGAAGGGGGGCACCAGCCCCTGGCTTCCTGCCCTGGTGCCGGGTCCAGAGCTTCCAGTGGCTTCTGTGGGAAGGACCCAGCTGTGGCCTCTGGGCCTGCTCTGTAACAGGAGGGTGGGCCCCGTTCAGGCGGCAGACCTGTAGGCATCCACCCAGAGGTGCATGTCACTGTAGCCCACTCCCTGGGCTGAGGAAGGGTGGTGGTGGTGGGGGTGTCCTCTTAGTAAGGATGGGGTGGGGGGAGCCATTTGGTCCCAGCAGGAAGGGAGGGAAGGCGCAGTGCACCCTGGGGAGGGGCGGGGCTTGCCTGGCTCTCAGTCCTGCGGTCGGTGGTCGGCTCTCTTCCCCCATCTCCTCCCTCCTGCTGTCCCTGATGCTCTGAGCAGCGCCCTGGGGCCAACAGGGACAGGCACGTCACCCTCCCCTCAGAGCTTGCCTGCACTAAGATTCTTTTCATAGCTAAGGATGAGCAAAGGCAGGTTTTGTGTTTACGACCTTGATTGGGTGATAAACTCATTTCACTTTCACCGAGGCCTTTTTAACAACAACAGCTGCGGAGTTAGGGAGCTCTGGCAGCCTGAAAGCCTCTGGTCCTGCTGGGTTTCTGTAACCCCGACCACAGCAGGCACGTCTGGAGGCGGCACCAGCCCGGGAGTGCGGCTCCGTCGTCCTTTCCTGGGGGGCAGGGCCTCCCTTCACTGGACTCCCCCAAAGTCCATAATTGGATGCCATCAGGCCTGACCTTGCTCTGGACCCCTGACCCAGTGGCCAGAAGCATCAGTGGCCGTCCTCTGTCCCTCAGCCCTTGCCCTCGAGGGCAGGGAGCTGCCCCAGCCCTCCTGCCACATTGCCAGGCCCTCCTGGCTCTGGGGAAGTGATGGAAATACCCCTGGCAGGCGAGGTCTCTCTTTGGCATAGGCGGAGTGGTCAGTCGAAAGCGAGTCTGCAGCCTCGGCCCCTCTGAAGGGCCGCACAGCCCACGCTGTGACCCCACTTCTGGTCGGTCCTGGCTCCCCAAGGGAGCACGTTTCAATATATCTTTTGTTCTTCCTGTTGGCAGAGCCGCTGTGAAGCACAGTCTCCGCGCCCCCAGGGCCTGGCTGGGCCTGCATCCTCCCCCCTCGCCTGAACCTTGCTGCGACTTGCAGAGGCATCTGGGGGTTGAGAGCCCACGCTGGTGCTGACTGGGCCGGCTCCGACACCGCCCCCGGTGCCGCCATTGCCTGGGGGCCCGGGGGTCCACGGCCTCATTCTCCCCTGCTCCCTGGGGACCCAGGGAGGGCAAGAGGCTCTCACCCAGGCCAAGGAGGAGGCCGCAAGAACTGGTCCCGGGGAGGACAGCCTCTGAAAGACCACTGGGCCCTGCTGTCCCAAAGGCACTGCTGTCCTTGGAGGGCCCAGCCCTCGGTAACGCTCCTTGGCCCGGCTCAGCTGCAGAGCCGCGTGATGGGGCCCGGATCCCAGGGTTGCAGAATGGAGAGCAACACCTTTCACTTTGCCAAGGGTCCCCTGGGACCCTGTTCCCCACCGGCCCTGGGACTGCAGGGGAAGTCTTTCTCCCTTCCTTTCCCCCCTTTGAAGTGTAGCACCCGACTCGGAATTACTTCAAGCAGAATGTCAGCGTGTTTCCTTTTTGAGAGCAGCGTGGTGTCTGGGTTAGAGCCGGTGACCTGTGGCCCGGCCACTGCACGGAGTGACCTTGAGGGGACGGGTGGGCAGCGGGCGTCATGCCTCCCTGTCTCACCTCCCTTCCTCGTGAGGTTGGAAGGAGGCCAAGGCAGCAAAGGTTGGAAAGTTGTTTTTCTTTTCCCCTCACTTCAGGAATATGTGTGTCTGTGATGTTGAAATGCGTCAGCAGATTTTGGGGAGATTTCTATTATTAAAAGTGAAACGCTGTTAATCCAAACAATGTCTGTGGTCTGTATGTTTAAACTTAAAACATACCGCGCACGGCCTCAAGAATCGCCAGTGTCCCAGCCCAAAAAAGACATCCAAAGGACGGGATGTTATCTTAAATTGCAAGTAAAGGTAACAGTACACACCATCGCCCTGGAATTTGAATATTGTTTTGAATTCCTTGACACAGAGTTACAAAAGAAAATCTTTAGCAGGGAGAAGAGGAACTTAAGCGTGTATACTCAGTGCATGAGCTGGTATTAGCTAGTATTCGTGTAAGGGACCTCCCCAAACAGTGCACATCCGATGGGGGATGGGGGAAGGACCCTCCAAGGAGGAGCCTCACTGGGCCTCCGCCTGGAATTTGCACAAAGAAAAAATATATTCCCCACGGTGGAGAGAAGAGGTATAGCTGCTTCCCCGGGGCACTCATTTACGTGGGCCGCTCTCTCGTAACTGTGTGCAGGAGATACTTTCACAGATAGAAGGCCACAGATACCAAGTGACACTGGCACAGGCCGCTCAGTAAATAAGGGAGAGGGCGCAGTGGAGGCGTGGCGCACTCTGGTCCCTCGGAGGAAAAGCGCATCGTGCGCCCACCTGCTCCCCTGGGTGCCCTCCGCGATTGGACATTTCAACCTCTCCTCCACCTCCCAGTGCGTGTTTGGGGTTCGGTGGTCTGTGGGAGGCTCCAGCCCACGGCCCCAGCAGTGCACTGCCCTTAGGAGGTTTGCAGGGTCTGGCGGGGAGGAGCGCCTCGTCCCCGCCCCGTCGAGTTTGCATTTAGCCGTCCTGGGAGAGCTGGTGTGTCCACCTCCAGGGATGACTCGCAGGGTGTGCTGCGGTCCAAAGCCATCT
Organism: Leucopleurus acutus; assembly: GCF_964270905.1. Lineage (NCBI taxonomy): Eukaryota > Metazoa > Chordata > Mammalia > Artiodactyla > Delphinidae > Leucopleurus > Leucopleurus acutus. Next base: position 175,053,900 of record NC_139145.1, on the reverse strand, counting down.
GAAGGTGGTATCTCCGTCCCCCGGTGTCCAGGGAACACTACAAATCCCGAGTTAGACCCCAGCGTAGCCGGTGGCGCCCCAGCAGTGCCCAGTGTAACGCACCGGCTTTTCATTACTGTGGCAGTAAATCACGTGGGAATGTTCTCCAGGACTTAGCTGATTCTTATATGAAAAGAACCATTTCAGAGTATTTTTGAAATTCAATTAATTGAAGGCCCCAGATAAAAGGAACATATTCTTAATGGCTACAAAATAACCCGGAGGGAGGCAAGGAGCTGGGCCGACTTCAAAGTGCAGCAGAAACACTTAACCGTTTTACTTTAAAAGTATCGAGATCAATGACTCAGTTAAAATTTCTTATACATTTAGTAACCTTTTCATTTTCTGTTTGAAAAATGACAGAGAGATGATTTTCTTTCCGGGGACACAGAAACTCCCGAAAAGGACCACGGCCAGCACCTGGGACAGAAGTGGGTCGGCTCTCTGGTCGGGACCCGCCACTGCATGGGGTTCAGGGCACCCCCCAGGCAGGGGTGTGAGCAGCCTGGGGCTTCATAACCGGGTGGCTTAGCCCACGGTCGTGTATGGTCTCTCAGTTCCGGAGGCGAGAAGTCCAGGACCAAGGTGTGGGCAGGGTGGTTCCTCCAGCCGTGCGGGCCCATCTCCTGGACCCTGTGGCCCGGGCTGTCCCCGCTGTCCTGCGAGACACAGCCCTTGACCTCTGCCGCCACCGTCACAAAACAGTCTCCTCACATGTGTCCGGGTGTCCGTGTCCAACCGTCCCCTTTTATAAGGACACCAGTCATACTGGATTCGGGGCCACCCTAACGACCTCATCTTAACTAATTACATGTGTGATGACCCTGTTTCCAAATAAGAGTGACAACATGTGAATTTGGGGGGACACAATGCAGCCCATGACACAGGGTGTCCTCAAGTGCCACGTCGTGGCCTTGGTTTATTTCTTGAGATTGACCCTCCTTCCCTGCCGCCAGGAGGGAGATGTGCGCTGCGTACTGTCCCTGTGTCACCACGTGACCGCAGGCTCAGCGCGGTCGGCTGCAGCTTCCCAGGGGAGCCTCGCGTCTCTGAGGCCCAGCCACCTGCCTGCCTCTGTGCTCTTTCTGTCCCTCCTGGTCAGAGCCGGCAGCACTTCTGCTGGACTAGCTTCATCAGGAGCTTTGGGGGCATCTGTGGATTTCACGGGGGCTCTGACCATCAGACCAGCTCTTCCCCAGGTAATCCCTCCTCTGACTTGGCCTCCTGATGAAATGCCTGAGAAGTCGCAGGTTCTCTCACCTTTGCTCGTTCTGAGGACGTAGTGAAGCTTGTGCAGGCGGGACTGGACGTGGTCATGACCTCGCTGGAGATTTCTGGTCCCCAGCGGGCTCCACCTCTGGCCAGGGAACTGCGGTGAGCAGGTGCTGAGCGGCAGGGGTGGGGTCAGTGCTTCCTGCCCAGTTTGGGGGCCACTCGTGGCTGCCCACAGGGTGGATTGCACTCCCCGGCCGCCTTGGGTCAGGTGTGACCCTGTGACTCCCTGTGGCCAGCGAAACATAAGCAGAAGTGACCCGTGTCACTGCCACGCGGAAGCTGGGGAGAGAGGCACCCGTGGGAATAGCAGCGTCTCAGAGGCAGAGGCTCCCCGGGCCTGGCTCATGAATGAGCCCCGCTGGCTGGGTGCACAGGTCACAGGAGCAGGAATCCACCACCGTTTTCAGCCACTGATCTGCTGGTATTGCTTGTTATAGCAACACCATCTACCCCATCTACCGGACGCACCTATTCTTTTGCAAGGCAGATTAATAATGTTATAATTGTATATCATTATGTGATCATACTATAACTGTAAGATATAATTACAAAATGGTAATTGCATATTATTATGTAATTATATATTATAATTTTCAGTACAGAGGAAGCAACTAGGCAGAAACATTATCTTAAAGGGAAGGTGTAAGGTAAGGGCAAAATATACCATGCCTTTAAAGACGAAGTAGAAATTAAGCATTCTTTCCTTACTTTCACAGTCGTGGAAAAACAGATGTTTTCAAGGAAGTTGCTAAACTTAGAAATAGACAGCTTCTGTTTGTGTGTCTTTATTCCGCTCTTGCCCCTAGGTTCTTCATGACATTGTTTTTCCTTAAGTTCCATATATATATGTCAGCATACGGTATTTGTCTCTCTCCTTCTGACTTACTTCACTCTGTATGACAGACTCTAGGTCCATCCACCTCATTACAAATCGCTCGATTTCGTCTCTTTTTATGGCTGAGTAATAGACACAGACCTACTAGAGAATGGACTTGAGGATATGGGGAAGGGGAAGGGTAAGCTGGGACGAAGTGAGAGAGTGGCATGGACATATATACACTACCAAGCGTAAAATAGATAGCTAGTGGGAAGCAGCCGCATTATAGCACAGGGAGATCAGCTCGGTGCTTTGTGACCACCTAGAGGGGTGGGATAGGGAGGGTGGGAGGGAGATGCAAGAGGGAGGGGATATGGGGATATATGTATATGTATAGCTGATTCACTTTGTTATAAAGCAGAAACTAACACACCATTGGGAAGCAATTATACTCCAATAAAGATGTAAAAAAAAAAAAGAAAAAAGAAATAAACAGATTCTATCTGCGAACATTTCTGGTCCTTCTGACCTTCCACCAGGAGACGGTCTGTTTGGCCACCACTCCACTACTGTACGGACGTCTCTCCGTCGGGCTGCCCGAGTGTCCCCACCGCCTGGGAGCTGCCTGCACAGAGCTCTGGGGGCAGGACTCTGGGCGACGCCCTGCTACTGCGCTGACTGCTAGTTGCAAGGATTTCAGGACTGGGGGAGAGAGGACTGTTCTGACAGCTCTGAATTCTTATGGAGAAACGATGATGAAACTCTGCATTTTAAACCAGCCTTCCCAATGCACAAAGGACAGAGAAATTCTAGGGTGGCCTGAAAAATCCAAAGTATTTTTTCTTGTAGTTTAAGGGATTAAGAATATTTAATCTTACAAAATTCATAGTAAATAATAATATTAAATACTACTTACTTTATATATTTTATCTAGTATTCAATACTTTAAATAGCAATATTAAATACTAGTTAATATTATCTATTGTCTTTTGTCTAACAGAAATATTCTCTCTCTATATATTTTTGCGGTACGCAGGCCTCTCACTGTTGTGGCCTCTCTCGTTGCGGAGCACAGGCTCCGGACGCGCAGGCTCAGCGGCCATGGCTCACGGGCCCAGCCGCTCCGCGGCATGTGGGATCTTCCCGGACCGGGGCACGAACCCGTGTCCCCTGCATCAGGGGGACTGCGCCACCAGGGAAGCCCGAAATATTCTATTTTGACACAGTCAAATCTATCATTACCCTTTATTTATTTACCTATTTATGTTTTATAGTCGTGTTCCCCATTGGCCTTCACCTATTTTTATAATTTCAGTCTTCACATGTAGGCCTTTGATCCACCTGACGCGTGTATCTTTTGTGATATGTGTGAGGCAGGGGTCTGTAATGGGCGCCACTCTCCCTATTATCACTCACGAGGTTTGCCAGGCCCGGGGAGGCCCGCTGCTTCCTCCTGAGGTGTCAGAGCTCCCGGTTACCTGGACGTCATCTCAGAGGCTGCACGTTCTTTCAATTGCACCTTCCAGAAGGTGGAGCCATCACATTTAAAAATCCCACTTTCATCGCATGTGCAACGGGCTCCCGTGTGCACAGGGGTCGCCTTCAGAAGTCCCCCTGAGCCTGCGCAGCCCGAGACCGTCAGGGAGCCCAGGCTCGGGCCGGGCTCTCTGCTCCGCGTGCCTCTCATGCTGGCGCAGTGTCCATGGCCTGGGACTCCACGTCTTGGCCGAAACGTGCAGCTCAAACTGTCCCCTTCCCGGACAGGGCTTTCTTGCTGTCCTGTGTCCTGTCTGTAGGATGGTCTATTGCTAGGAGAATATCAAAAATGAAGGCATCAGAGATGTTGCTTTCCCGGCCACCTAACGTCTTGTGACAAGCTGCAGGGTCTCTGAAGTTTGAAATACGGACTGGGGTCCTGGCCCCAGAGCAGCAGGCTCACAACCTGGCTGGACTCCTGCCCTGGCCTTGGGTGTCACGTGGAGGAGAATGTCTGTGCTGTGTCCATAGTCCCTGGAGGGGCTTGGTGGGCCTTCCGCCAGATATTAGACTCCCAGATCCCTACCCTCCTTCACCCTCATCGAGATAACACTTGCTCTTGGTGCCCAGGTCATGCCTCTCTTTGGGGGTGGGGAGTGGTCGTCATTTTGGTCAGAACGGACACCCTTGAAACAAACACCAGGCATCCCTGACCACTGGCACTGGCGTCGGTCACCAGTTGGAAGAGGAGGCATCTGGTCTTCACGGTCAAGGCTAGCATCCTCAGAGCACTGGGAAAATGTTGCTGGTTTTCCCTTTAAGTCTATCCCCCCCACCCCAGATTTCTTTCTTTCTTTCTTTACTTACTTGATTGAAGTATAGTTGAATTACAATGTTGTATTAATGTCTGCGTTCAGTTATACATATGTATCTATTCTTTTTCATTTTCTTTTCCATTCTGGTTTATCACAGGATATTGAATACAGTTCCCTGTGCTCTACAGTAGGACCTTGTTGTTTATCCATGGAGTTTGGGATTCTCTTTAATTCTTAAGGGTTTCTTCCCAGACCAGACGCTGGGCCAAGTGGTCTGAAAGATCATGAGTTCTGAGAAATTTTCTACGGACTAAAAATTTCAAAAACCATTGACCCAGTAGTTTGCAAACTTACATTTTACACAAATCTGTCTTTGCAGCTGCCAGGGCACAGAGGAGCTCACTGAGGAGTTGGAAGCATCCACCTTTATCGCAGCCAAATGTGCCACGAAGATAGAGGGGCGGATTACACGGGAGGGGATGCTTTCATGGGAAACCCAGAAATAGAACGTTGTGTCCAAGTTGATGGTGGTTTTAAGTGTTTTCCTGCGACTCCGGGAAACACGGCTCGTAGCTGAGTCCCGGGCGGCGAGGCGGGCGAAGCGTTATCGTTAGACGGCGGGGCTGAGTCTCCTACTGGCTGAGGCCCCTGCAAGCCTGTGCGCGACAGGAAATCAATGCGTATCTGCCCGGCCTCGCTGCCTCGCCTCCGGGATGTGTGTGTTCGCCTCTGATTTGTTCTCTAGGTCTGATATTGTTATGTTACAGTGCGCCTCCGACCGTGGCTTACAAGTCTGTTAAATCCCCCCACATCACAGGCTTCTTGGGCGATCACGGCGCTGACCACATGCCGCGATGGTGTGCCCTTCGCCGCTCCTGGATGGCTGCCTGTCGAGTGGACTCCACCCCGCCAGCTGCAGTGGGCTTTAATCTTGATGCTCTCCTGCGATCTCAGTTTTGCCTGGTGCCTCTCCTCATATCTGGCCTCTAGTTGACAGCAGGCTGACATCACAGAAGCCTCTTGTCAGTGGCCAGCGGAGCCTCAGTGGGTCAGAGGCCGGGAAGCATGGCCCGCAGGCTTGCTAAGCCGCATTGGTGGCCCGGAGTCACGCCCTGCTCCCGGAGGTGTGAAGACGGAGCCACACTGAGACACACCTGTTCCTGCTTCCACAGGGCTGCAGGGACCCTGTTACTGAGTGCAGGGGGCTCTCCAGCAGCCCACCCGGGAGAGAGGGCCAAGCCGCTCAGAGGGGACGTGGCTGGACCTGCCTGCACCACAGGCAGGGGAACCGTGTGGACCCATGGTGTGCAGGGCTATCCGCTCGGCCTCTCCTTTCAAGCGAAGTAGAAGACACACGTGGGGATCGTGAAGACGCTAGCACTCCCTGGAAAGTTGCTTATGGAAAGCTCCAAACATCTACAAAGACATAGACTGGAGAGGAGAAGCAGGTGTCTCTCGATCAAACAGTTTTTACGTAATTCATGGAGAATCTGACCCATTGTCCCCAACCTGTTTGCTTGGAAGCAAATTCAGGGCATCATATCTGTAACTATTTCAGTATCTCTAAAAGATATGAAAAATCCCCGGGACAAATATCACCCCTAAAAAGTCGATAATTCTTTGATATCCTCAAATACGCAATCAGGGTTGCACTTCCCTGTTTTTCCCAGTTTGTTTCAACCTCAGGATTCAATGAGGGTCAAGCCTGTGCTCAACTGCCAGCTCTCCCAAGTTCCTCTGAGCGTTTAGACCTCCCGTCTGTCTTTCCCTTTTCTGCTGCCGTCTTGTTTTGCTGCTGTTGAAGAAGCGGGGGTTTTTGTCCTGTCGCAGTTCCTTGTTCCTGCTTTTGCTGACCCTGTCCTTATGGACTTAATCAACATTCCCCTTTGTCTGCTGTACTTCCTGTCTGCTGGTTAGGTTTGGAAACCTGATCAGCTTGGGTCCAGCGTGAGCAAGACAGCTTTGAACGAGGCGTTCCATTCAGAGGGGTATTGTGTTTTCTGTGATGTTGGGAACCACTGCCGAAGACAGCAGGGATCTGGAAAACGGTGCCGTCGGAACTTTCCCAATCTTTCTGCCCCTGTGAGCTGGAACACTTCTGTCAGGAGAAGCTTGCCCAGATCCACCACTTGTTACAGCACGGGAGAGATGGGCAAACAGTGAGCTGATGTCTCAGGATCCGCCAGAGGCGAGATAGAAGGGATTTTTTTGGAGAGTCAATATCACCACCTGGATTTGAACCTGGCTCGTGTATTTTGATCCGTTGCAGTTACTGTCCTTATTGGGGCTTAAACTGTCCCATTTTGGCTGCGGGAGCCTCTTCCTGGTGAAGCGGTCTTGGAGGGCTCCCTAATCCCTGGCACGGCAGCAGGTTCTGGGCTCCTCTTGCGGATTTCCTGTCCCAGTCCCGGGATTAGCGATTTCTCCCTCAAGCCCAGGCTACTTTTACAGACAAGTGCTCTTCCTAGGCCACAGCCTGGGCACCATGTCGCTGCATGTAAGACGTGGAGGATGGGCTGCAGGTTTGCTCACAGGTGCAGCAGGCCCCGGGCTGCCCTGTCAGTTTCCCCAGGGGCATGGTGTCCACGCGGGGACTTTGAGCTCTCACGTGGGGCTGGCATCTAGCCCGAGACTCTAACCGTCACCATGGTAAAGGGTACACTTTTATTTTCCATCCACATTTCGTATTTTCCACACATTTATTCTTGGAACAATGTTTTGATCCGTAAAAGGGAATCCTGCTTTATATTACAGGATAACATTTTGTGGTAGCTATTGAGAAAACATGTTTCTCTTTCTCAGAATGAATTTTGCCACCATCTGAGACAGGCCGGTCGACCTTTGTCCGCACCACCCCTCTGCAAAACAGGTGTGATTTTCATTAAAGCGACACAATACCTGGACGTCCTGGCGAGAGTGTGAGAAGTACTGCGGTTTGTGTCAGGGACCCTATCCATCAGGCATCTTGCTGGGGTAGAAGTGGAAGCAGACAGTGAAGGTGGTCTGGGGCTCTTATCCCGCCTGAAGTGGCACGAAGGGGAAGGATTGTGAGAGACATGGATGTTAAAACCCTTTTTCTGTTAGAACCCCAAATCCCCTAACCGGAAACCCATCAGGAGGGGCTGCTGGGTCCCTGGGGTGGGTGTCAGAGCAGGTCAGAGCTGGTTGCCCTTCCTCCTGGACCCCAGGGTCATCCTGTCTTGGTCCGCCAGGCCCGTGCTTCCCAGATAACCCTCCCGGGAGGTCTGCAATGACCAGCACATTTCCAACAAGGAAACCCCGAGCACGTCCGGATGGTCACAGTCAAGGTGGCTGTCAGCCTGGAAGCTCTAGGGAGAGGGACGTGAGGGGCGAATCTCCCTCTTGACTTAACTTTTCTGAACGTTGGAGACCCCACTCATTTTTGTCACCCGTTTCACGTTTCACCTGACACAGCCGTTTGGTTGAAGAGGAAGGCTGGGTGGTACGTGTTGTTGTAACTTCCCGACACACACGTGTGTCGCCAAGCAGCCCCCCGCTCCCCGCCCCCTCAGCCTGGGCCGGGGCTGGTGATCCTGGACGCTGGGCTCAAGAGTCCTTTGTTGGTTTGCCTTCCATCTCCTTCTTTTGCTTATTCCTTGCATCCCTTTACTCTGAATTTCTAGCAAAGTTTCCTGGAACGAGAGCTTTCTCTTCTACACTCAATTGATTTTATGGTCCTCAGAAATGATTTTCATAAGCACCTCATTGGAAAAGTATTCTTCAGTAGTGTCTGCCAGCAAGTTGACAGAGAAAAGGAACCCAATTCGCTCGACCACTTTTCCATGGTTTAATCCATTGCCACATTGCTGAGACTTCAGGAAGGTCCAGCCAATAACAGGAATCGTAGTGTATCGCGGAAGAGGCCCTCATCACAGCACATCAGCGCCAGCAGTGCGTCAACTCACAGCTCAGCCCAATGCCAGGCGCGAGACACATAACTCTTCTGCTTGCTGGGAAGCAGTGCCCACCATCACCCGTCAGGGCCCAGGCTCACAAAATTCCACAGGGCACTGTTAACACTTACTTAAGATGTAGCTTATTTCCAGAGGAGAAGTGGGCTCTCAGAAGATGGGCCTGAATGAAGGAATTCAGGCATTCACAGTCGCTCCCCCAAGCAGTGTGCAACTCCCGGTTGCCTAATCCTTTCCCTCGTGGGAAACCCTGGCTTGGGCAGGTGCCCACCCTTCCCCCAGGGTGACCGTGACCTCAGCTCCAAGGATGAATCCTGATTCCCTGCCCCGGTGACTGGCCAAGCACTGGCTTAGTGATTTATCTCCCTGACAGATTGTTCCTAAGATGTGTGCAGCCTGACCTCAGATGTGATGAACATAGTCACCAGTCCAGCCCAACCCACAGGGAGGACCTGAAGCCAGGGGGCAGGGCCGCTGGAAGCCGCTTCAGAAGCTGTCAGCCACCAGCACGAGCGTGTGACAAATGCTGGCCACCGAGAGGTGAAGGGAAGTCTGCTCCGGGTTCTGGATAAGATTTCTTGGTGATAAAAAGAGACAGAAAGAGAGGACCTCTTTTTCTGCTGGACGTGGTCACTGTGGCCCGAGGATGGAGAAGGGCCCATAGGGGGTCAGAGTGGGTCCCGTGCTGCCCACGACCCCCCCACTGTGGGTGACGAGTCCATTGTGGGTGAAGCCAGCCTGCGGCTAGGCTCCCTGACGCTCGCAGCCAAGAAAATCCTAAATTCTGTCTCTCGTGACCGTGTTCTTGAACTTTCTCTCTGAGTATAACCCAGCACGGTTGTGCTGGGTTACTGGATCCCCTTAACCAACTAAACCTTCCAACCTCACACGGAGCAGAGCTCCTGATGGTCTCTGGGGCATCACTAACTCAAGTCAGCGGAGAAGAGGTTAAACTCGTTTCAATTACAAGCAAATAGTAAGAGTGAAATTGAGCTCTTAGACCCGATTTTCTTTCTTGGGTTAGCTGATTGCCTTCTGATCACTGGCTCCATAGGTTGGTAGAGAGAGCAGGGTAGATTAAGTAGGTAGTGAGTAGTTTTGTATAAGAAGAAGGGTAGCACCCACCTGCACCAGCCGTGGAGTTAGACCCTGTAACCTGACGAGCCTCGCGGCAGGGACGGCTGGGAGCAATTGCGGGTGGGACAGGCGTGGGACAGACACACGCTTCTCCCCATTAAAGAAGATGCAAGCGCCAGCTTGTTTGATCTGAGTTTCCTGCTGGGAGGCTGTGGGGTTGGAGCGGAGAGGCAAGGGGGGAACCCAGCGTCCACCAGGGAGACAAACGTTTGTCCACAGACGCGATCTTCTGAGGAGTCAGAACCCGCAGAGGCAGACTTGGCAATCCCCGAAGCCCCTTGGTTCTCTGTCCCTCCTTCTCGGTCACTCTCTGCCCTCCTGGCTTCCCCTTGCCGCGTCTCTTTTCTCCCAAATGATAAATGAGCCTAAACGCTAAAGGTGGAAACCAGTCAGCGAATTTGGTCATCTAGTTGTTGGAAGTACTTTCCAGACGCTGTGTTCCCGACTCTGACACGGTGACAGCTGTCACTCACCGCTCACCGTACCCCCGGACTGTCTCTCCACTCACCTGCCCGTGTGCACGCAGACCCTTGCCTCAGGCTCTGCTCTTTTGGAGGAGAGGGACCCAGGGTAAGATAACATCTTATCTCATCCAGTCCCAGAGACCACACTTTCAGGACATTTATACAGTTTGCATATGAGGTAATAGATGTAGGGAAGTGAAGTAACCTACCAGTCTCTCACGCAGACAGAAGAGGATTAGGACACAGTGGGTCTGGTGTGGAAGCCTGTGCCTTAGGCCACATTCTGTTCCCCTTCCATTCTGTTCAATTAGGAGGTGGGAACTGGGGGTGCGGTGCACAAGCAAACAGTGAGACCCCCGAGTACCCATGGCCCTACAGTGAGGGACACCAGAGAGAGGGTTAGGAGCCCATCGTCTTGCCTTGCTAGCCTGGGAGACGCGTCTGTTTCCCAGGTGACTTATCTGTGTCCCTGTGGGTGGTTGAAATCCTGATTTGCATAAAACTGCATCCTTGGATGTGGAGAAACCCACCTCTGCACTGAGCAGCACAGAGTTTTGACTCTTTGCTCATCAGCAAAAGATGTGACAACCGTCCCTCAAGGATCCCGGGCCACGGTGCTTCTGAAAAACACGCTTGGACGTTGGAAGTCAGTTCATGTCATCGTTTGAGCGGGACTGGGGCCTGGTTCAAGGCCAAATCCAGCATCAGAGATGATACATTACAAAGAAAATGGGTGGTAGTTAGAAATGTTCTCCCTATTATGGGGGGTTGAAGAAGATTAAAAAGCCACAGTGCAGGCAAGTCAGGCTCTTATCAGGATTTTTATTTTTTTGGTGCTCACATACGAGCCCCATGCATACATACGTGCATAGGTATAAACATATGCGTGCGTATAATCCATGCACAGGTACGTGCACGTTTATGCGTAGTATGAAAACTAAGGGGCATGAGGTCAGCAGCATCTTTCTCTTCTGCATCTGTTTTATGTGTAAACTAATGAGTTTGCCAAGCCAGGAAGGCCTGTCCACGTGGAGCTTATGTCCTGGAGGGAGGTGACAGCATCGGTCCAGGGTCCAGGCTGGAGGGTCCAGGGAGACAAGCGGGGGTGGAGAGCAGTGGAGGCGGGGCATCTGAGACAGGAGGTCAGAGGACTTCTTGGAGGAGGTTATATTTGAGCTGAAACCTGAAGGCCAAGATTGAGTCAGAGAGTGATTAAAAGGGAAGGAGCTGCCTGGGTTTCCCGGAAGTTCAAGGAATGGTGGTGCGGGGAGGTGGGTGAGAGGGCAGGGGGGAGGGAGGAGAGAGAGACTTGGGGACCTGGAGAGGAGCTGGATTTTCCTGCAAGAGCTACGGGGAGACGCCAAAGGTTTACAAATAGTGATGTTTGCATTTTATAGAAAAGATCATGCTCACTACTTTGAGATACAAAGATGGTGATAAGTCAGAACAGCGGAAAGGAGAAAATTCAGGCAACGGTTGCTTTCATCCGGCGTAATGCTGGCTTGGACCTGGGGATCGGCAGAGAACCAGAATGCTCAGCTGGTTGCTTCTCCCATCGGGCAGCCAAGATTTCCACGATTTTCTTGCACATAGAGCTTGGGAAGAACAAGCCACAAACTGTCACTGTCGCAAGTGAGCATCCTAGCTGGCCAGGGGAGAGCTGCTGCCTCCCCAGCAGGCCTCCGTTCAGCAGCACCTGGAGGACACGCAGGCCAGAGGCTCGCGCTGCTGGGGATCCAAAGGCCAAGGGGACGGCCGTGTCCTGCTGCGCAGGGTGTGTGAGGGATGCTGGGCTGGCGTCTCTGCAGGGGTTGCACGAGGGGCCGTGGAAACAGCCCACCTGTCTGCGGTCAGTCTACTCTCCTCAGCCCCGAGCCTGAGCTGAAGCAGGTCAGGGAGTCAGTGCGCACAGTGGCACTGATGACAGTTGGCAGCCTCAGGACCCGCGACTGTCCTCCTCCCAGACGTGGGTGGGGGGGGGCATGCTGAAGCCTCTTGCAGCGCCCGGGGCTTGCCAAGTCGGGCACCGGCAGCCCCTCTCCCCCAGCCTCTTCCAAGGCCGGTCTCAGCCCTTACAGCTCTCAGAGCCTCAGCGTCCTTCGTGGGAGAAGGGTCCTGTGTCCCTTCTCTGTCTGCGTGGCCTTGCCCCGTGGCACCTCTGGGTCCCTGTGGGGGGACATAAGTCCCCTCAGGCCAGGCTGGCAGGGGCGATGACCTAAGAGCCACACGGGGGCCCATCCCCGGGCCATGCCCTGTGCACGCCTGGTGGGGCACCCCCGGCACGCCTGTCCCTTGGGTCCCTGAGAGCCGTCTGGGGGCGGGAGATCGGGAGGCAAGAGCGTGGAGCTGTGAGCAGAGCCAGGTGGTCGGCGCGGCCCTGGGTTGGAGGGCCTCTGCGTCGCGTCAGCGGGTACCAGGGCTCCATCAGACGGGGATTCCTTGGCTGCGATGTACGTAAAGCCACGTGCTCAAAGCGATGGCCCGGGGCCCAGCCCGAAGCCAGGCTGGATGGCAGCTGTGGGCAGGGTCCACCCTGGGGCTCCCTGACCCCAGATCGGCTGCCAGGGCTGGGGGAAGCCCCTACCTCTCTGCTTCCCCACAGGAGCCACCTCCACTGTCCACAGAGAACAAGCTCTGCCCCATCTGGAGCCTCCTCTGGGGAGGGGAACGGGCCCCTCCCCCGGCTCAGGGGTGACCCGCTGGCTCAGCGCAGCCCGCCAGGTCCTCACCCACGGCCGTGCGCGTGGGGTCTCCCAGGTCCTAGAGGTCGTCTCTCCTATCTGCTGTTTCTCATTTTTTTTAATCTTATATTTCAGCCGACCTATCAGAGCAGGGCCTGGAGACATGTTATTAAATTGTTAGTTTCCTTCAAGTAAAGGGATTTATAGTAAACAGGAGATACGTGATTTCAAAAGGGCGCTCGCTGTAACCTGAGTATTTCAACTATGCCCAGATTATCCAGTTTTGGCTTGAGCACGTAGGATACAGTGTCTGTTACCTGAATTTGGGGGTATCGGGGGACAAAAAAAGCCACCTGGTGTGCAGAGGGGTTTCCACGGAAGCCGCGCTGGGCTTCTTTTGCCGCTGCGTTGGTCCCGGGCGTGTTTTAAAAGCGCAATTTCTCCGCATTTCCCTCGGAACGTAAAGATGATATACACGCAGCGTAAACCGTTTTCATTAAGTACGCGCTTATTTTACGAAGAAGAAAATCAGACAAATTGGGTTTTGTTCTCTTCAAGTCTCCTTTCCGAGGAAGATTATTTACAGTTGATTTTTTATTCCTCTCCCTTCTATTCCTCCAAAGGCAATAAAAAGCAATTCTGAGAGCACGGCGGAAAATCAGTTTTTAATCAAGAAAAAACAATCTGTGGGAAATAGGGCTGTGCTGCTCCCGCCTCAGAGAAAACTCCACGGCTGGGGGACGTCTTGCTGTCCCTCTGCGGACGAGGCCTCTGCCAGAACGGCCGGGAGCCAGGTGGGTGCTGCAGGGCCGCGTCTGTCTGTCCACAGCGAGTCCTCCTTCGCGCAAGCGGCGGGACGTTTGCATCACACCTGTGCCAGGACATGGTGACCAGTGCAGGAAGCCTCTCAGACCTGCTCTTTGGACGCGGCTCCCGCTGCCTCCCCCTTTGTACATATTTCCAGAGAATTCGGAGAACGGCCCTGCTGGGACCTCCCAGACTGGCCTGAAGGGGCCTGGCCTCCAGGAGGTCAGCACGGTGTAACAGGTCTGGACCCCCGCCGGCCCCATGCCGGCCAAGGGGTGCCAAATTCGGGGTGTTTGGTTACAGAGAAGCAGATAAGGGAAACCACACCCAAACGGCGGACACTTCCCAGAGCTCTGGAGGTCAGTGATTGGCAGTTATGGCCACGTCCTCACCCACGGGCCTGCTTCCATGTCGGCGTGTACTGGAGTGACCCCCGTGTCGTGGGAGTGACCCTTGTACACCCCTCTGTTCTGTCCTCCCGATGCCCAGACCCGCCCCCAGAAGGACCTGCAGTGTCCACTGCCCCTCTGTTCAGTCTGGTTGGGGGGGTGGCGAAGGGCCAGGAGGGGGCTGGGATTTCCCGTGGAGCGAGGCCTCAGCTGTGCTCGCCCTGCCCTTGGGATCCTAGGATTCACTCCCTCCTGGGAATACGGAACGCGGGATCCCTCCCCCACCGCCAGCTTCCCTGACCGTCCCGGCCGACTCTGCCCCTTGCCCGCCGCGAGTCCACCCAGCGCCCCTGGTGCTCCGGGCCGTCGTCTCCCCCTCTTCCTCTCCGGGAGGGTCCTCCGCTTGCCTTTGGCTGAGCCTGAACCCCACGTAAGGTCCTGTCTTCTGGGGAAAACCCAGCAGTGTGGGCTGGGGCTACTTGATGACAACTTTTATAAAACCATTTATTGGGATAAGTTGTAATGCTCATCGTAGAACATTTGGGACACATAGAAAGGATCAGAGAAACAAAGATTGCGCACCGTCACACCACCCAGAGATAACCAGAGACGAGCACTTTGGGTCTTTGCTTTCATTTCGTTTCGGCGACTGTGATAAAATGTGACACGACACACGTGTCAGCAGACGGCCCTTCCCGCAGACGCCCGTTGTCCTGTGTCAGCAGACGGCCCTTCCCGCAGACGCCCGTTGTCCTGTGTCAGCAGACGGCCCTTCCCGCAGACGCCCGCTGTCCTGTGTCAGCAGACGGCCCTTCCCGCAGACGCCCGTTGTCCTCGTGTCAGCAGACGGCCCTTCCCGCAGACGCCCGTTGTCCTCGTGTCAGCAGACGGCCCTTCCCGCAGACGCCCGTTGTCCTGTGTCAGCAGACGCGGCAAGCTGTCCCGTGAAGAGCCGGAGAGGAAACATCTTGGTCTTTGCGAGCCCCGTGGTCTCTGTCGCGGGGACTCCGCGTTGCGGTGACAGCGGCCCAGGCCACGCTGCGCCCGGCTGTGGCCGTGGCTTAGAGGACTCCATCCACGACACGGGTGGTGGCCAGTGTACCCGTCCGAATAGAAAAGCACCACGTAAAGGGAGTTTTCTCTCCTTCCCCAAATTCTGTGTGTGCGTTTCAGGAAAATATCTGAATGCCACTTCCCTCCCTCAGGACCTCTTCCCAGTTACGGGCACGGGACCCTTTCAAAGATCTCTGTGCGGCGCGGGTGCAGGGTCAGGTAGAGTTAATGTGCTCCCCGCCAGACCTTCATCTCTGGAAGGTGAACAGGTTTAACACTGATTACTTTTCCTGAGAAAAATAATGAACCACGGAAACAAGCCTCACAGGCATCTGTGCTTGGGGAGAGGACATCAAGTGGCCACTTAGGGGACGCAGCTGAGGGGGGCGCCCAGGGCATGGGAGCTGGGTGTGTGTGTGTGGAGGGAGGCGAGCACTTTGCTGGAATTCCACAAAGTGGGGTGATCCCGCCCTGCAGCCCCGGCTGTGGAGAGTCTGCCCCTTCTCCCCTGGAGGGCCCGGGTCCCTGGCTGGGGGCCGCCCACCCCACCCAGGTGCCTGGGGCACAGACTTGGCAAACCTGAAGCCCCCAGGTGAGCAGCAAGGAGGCAGCATGGAGAAGCGTGTGGGGGGGACCCGGGGCCTGGCAGCTTGGGGGGTCCTGAACATGCCACAGGGCAGGGGGCGTGAGAAGGGAGCGCTAGTGTCCTGTGACCACAACAAACACCCCAGGCTCTGGGGCTGAAAACAGAAGGAAGTTGTTGTCTCCCAGCTCTGGAGCCAGGAGTCCAAGATCGAGGCGCCCCAGGGCCGCACTCCCTCCGGAGGCTCCAAGGGAGGGTCCTCCGGCCTCTCCCGGCTGCTGGGGCCCCAGGTGTCCCTGGGCTCATGGCCGCATCTTCTCAGTCTCTGCCTCCGTCTTCATGTGGCTTCTCCTCTGGTCTCTGTGGTTGGATTTGGGGCCCACCCAGGTAATCCCGGATGAGCTCTTCATCTCAAAATCCTTGCGTTACTTACACCTACAAAGCCTCTTTTTCCAAATAAGGTTCCATTCACAGGTCTGGGGATGAAGGTGTGGGTGTGTTTTCTGGGGGGCCACCATTCAACCCACGGTTGTGCCCACCAACTTGGTGCAGGCCCCAGTGAGCTGTCACCTTAGCAGAGGAGCGAGTGGCCCGACTGATCAGGGCTGTGGCCAGAGGATCTTTAGGTGTGATTTCGCCTTCTGGGAACGCCTCCCGCTCCCA
Source organism: Leucopleurus acutus (assembly GCF_964270905.1). Taxonomy (NCBI): domain Eukaryota; kingdom Metazoa; phylum Chordata; class Mammalia; order Artiodactyla; family Delphinidae; genus Leucopleurus; species Leucopleurus acutus. The sequence continues at coordinate 175,037,769 of NC_139145.1, read as the reverse complement.
GAAAATCCCCTCCAACACTCGCATCTCATTGGTGGAGGCAGAAACCACCAGAGATGTTTAGCTCAGTAATTGTCTGGGAAGAGGAATTCGATTGGATACCTTTGGCCTAAGGACAGAAGTAGGATGGTGGGTGTGAATTGCTGAAAAGGTGTTTGCTGATCAATATTCAGAGAAGCTTTTTAACGAGGGGGATCTGAAATACGAACAGGTTACTGTATAGAAAGTCGTGAATTCCAGCTCTGAGCTCCTTGCCAGGCTCCCATGGATATAATCTTTGCTGACGAAATAGATTAATTTGGGGAGCGTTCAGAGGGATAGTTAGATGTCCACGAAGCAAGAATAGAAAGAGGATTCTGCAAAGCTATATCTACAAGGAACTGAGCTAGGTGGCTAGTAAAAACACTGGTAGCTTAAACGAAACAAAACACACCTTTCTCCCACGTCCAAGGGGGCTGGAGGTGAGCAGTGCATGGCTGTCATGGGAGCTCTAGCCTCCTCAGGTATCAGGGCTCCTGTTACCCTTCTGCTCCACCTTGTTAGGCTTCCCTCCTCAGTTTGCCTCATGGTCCTATTGTCGCTGCTGATGCTTCAGCCATCACATCTGCATTCCAGGCAAGAGACAGAAAAAGAGGGAGAAAGGCAAAGAGGGCCTGTCCTGAAAGCCTTACCCAACAATGTTTTCCTTCCTCTGATTGGCCACTTTCCTTGGTGCTGACGGTTCTGATTCCAGAACATGAGGAAATTTTCATTTATCTGCAGCAAAATGATACAAATAAGAAAAGAATATGAATGAGTCTTTCTTGAACTAAATTAATTTTTGTTCTTTCAACATTTTTGGAGTTAAAATCTACTTTTGAAAAGATGGCAAAAGTAGATTGTAATGACATTTTGTTTGATGCCCTTGCTTTTCAGAATAGTTTTGTTTCAAAAATAACATAAACATAGTTTAAAAATCAAACAATACTATGTGGAACACAATCCTGTTCCAGATCCCGCTTCGCCATCTTCTAGTTTTTCTCCCCAGAAACACGTCTCTTTCTATTACCTATTTCTACAACTATTGTTCTCTGTATTTATAAATAATACTGTTCTCCTACTATGTCTTGGTTTCTCATTTTAGACCATATCTATCGACTTCCTCCTGGTACTTGCAGTTTAACCCTCTCGTGTCCTAACCTGTATCTTTTCTAACATGACTTCCCCTGTCTTTTCAACATACTTTTATCACTAGTTTTGGTTAAATCGTTTTTATTTACTGCCGGGCCAAGCGATGCACTGTGATTATTTTCCTTTTGTTGTGTAACTTTGCATTTTTCCTTTAATATTTGCCTAATTGTTTTCACTGCTTAATTTTCTAGGAAACTAGCGTGACGTTTCCCACACACTCTTATCCATCTGTCAAATGCCTGATAATGTTTCAAACGTCCAGACACATCAAATAGTGTGACGGTGCCCCAATTCCCACTCTCACCACCACTGCCTCCATAGTTTCCTATCTGTATAGCTTTTCCTTTTCTAGAAATTTTATGTAAATGGAGTAATTCAATATATGTTCTCCTGTGTCAGCATAAATTCTTTTAGCATTTTTTTAGGTTCATCCACATGGAACATGCATCAGGAGTTTGTTCGTTTCCACTGAGGGTTGGACTCTATCTGTGGATGTGCTATATTGCATCTACAAATTCACTGCTAGGTGGGCATGTGTTTTGTTTCCAGTTTTTGACTATTACCACTCATGCTGCTTGAATATTCACACACGTTTCCGTGGCTCTTGTGTCCTGACAGGGCTCAAGGAGTATGTGTGTAATCACTTTAAGAAACCTTGAAGGGACTTCCCTGGTGGTCCAGTGGTTAAGACTTTTCCTTCCAATGCAGGGGGTGTAGGTTCGATCTCTGGTCAGGGACCTAAGATCGCACATGCCTTGGGGCCAAAAAGAACCAGAACATGAAGCAGAAGCAATATTATAACAAATTCAATACAGACCTTAAAAATGGTCCACATCACGGGCTTCCCTGGTGGCGCAGTGGTTGAGAGTCCGCCTGCCGATGCAGGGGACACGGGTTCGTGCCCCGGTCCGGAAGATCCCACATGCCGCGGAGCGGCTGGGCCCGTGAGCCATGGCCGCTGGGCCTGCACATCCGGAGCCTGTGCTCCGCAACGGGAGAGGCCACAACAGTGAGAGGCCTGCGTACAGAAAAAAAGAAAAAGAAAAAAAAGGGCCACATCCAAAAAAAAAATCTTACAAGAGAAAGCTTGAAATTTGTGAAGAGAAGATAAACCCTTCAGAGGGCCTTCGGAGCCTCTCCGCTTGTCTCCTAGCATTCTTGAGTGTTTATTTTGCGGGGGTTTGGTGAGTCAGTGTACCTGGGCTACCTCTTCCAGCTTTAGCCAGGGCTCCAAGGCAGGTAAGGACTTCTGATGGCTTGGAAATCAATGAGAATCAGTTGGAAAATATGCTTAGATTTACACGTATAATTTTTAAAAAGATTTCTTTAAAGAAAAGCCCAAAGTTGTATCCAAAGAAAGAGCACTTTTCCTGAGAAAGTGGAATAATAAAGGCAGTTGGAGAAGTTTCTGCCTTGAGGGACCTGCCACGTGGTATTGTTCCCACACACCTGGATCCCGAGGTCGAGGTGATGAGATGCACGTTACTTCCGTCTGAGCGGGTGCCTGGCCGGGGCCCTCCTGAGGGGCTCGCTGCCCCTGCTCAGGGACCCCCTTCCCTTTCTGGAAGCAGTTAGCGAATCTCAGCAGACCCCGGGCAATTACTGTGGCCTCTAGTTTCCAGCCACTGCATTTCCAGACTTTCTCTCTGGAGCCAGTGGGAATTGAGCCAGCAGCTTGGAGGTGGCCTGGCCATCCAGGCATCAGAGCGTCCATCTCCTTGCACTCGGAGGCACAGGGGCTCCGGGGGCAGCATCCGCTGCTCGTCCTCTGCCCTCTGCCCTCGGGTCCAGTCCCAGGCCGGCTGCCAGGGCCTTGTAAGATCTGCCCACCTCCCCTTCCTCCCACCTCCCCTTCCTCTCGGCCTTTCCCCGTGGCCCACACAGAGGGGCGGCAGAAATGAGAGCTTCATCATAGTGAACACAGCGAGTTCAAGGTTTCCTTTGCCTGGAGCTGAGGCGAGGGCTTCTGTACGCCGCGCCCGAGCCTTGCCTCTCTGGCTGTCTGCTGGCACGCGGGGGAAGCCACCCTGGCCGCACGGCCACACGTACGTTGGAGCAGAAGATGCCCTGCTTCTCTTTATCCTGCCTCTTTCCCCGGGTATTAGTGGCTTCATCCTCATCCTAAGAACCAGGAGACGCAAGCTGTTCTAAGGACTCCATGGCATTCACCCCAGCAGACCTGGTGCCACGGGGCAGGACCGCGTCCCCCCGCTGACCCTCTGCCCAGGGCCCTGCTTGGTGTCTGGCGCGGCAGGTGTGCAGTCAATATGCTCCAATCGATTGATTGGATACATCTGTGAATAAGATTAATCAATGCGTGAGAGGAGTGACGACGGCCGCTTTGCCCCATGTGACTGTGGCCGGGTTCTGCTCCTTTGTGGGGACGTTCGCGCTCAGGCCAGGATTCTGTGTGTGACCCTGGACACGGAGAAAGAGAACAGGGCCCCGCTTTGCCCTCTGACCGTGCTTCCCACCCATGCTCGGGGGACCCTCCACGTGGGTGACGCCTGAGATGCGCCCGCAGCCCCGTCCTCCTCCCAGGTTCTGGGGAGAACGTGACCCTGCGGGACAGTAATGTCCAGGTGGCCCTGGTCAGACGGGACGCGAGCGCAGGAGCCTAGAGCGTGAAGCGCAGTCGTGACAGCCAACAGCCTCCACGCGTTCCTCGACAGCAAGTGGATTTCTGTGCCCAGGCCGAAGGGACGGCGTCTTTGGAAGGCGGGTGGGGCTGGGAGGCGTGCGTGCAATCTGGGCTGGCGTGGCTCCCACGCGCCAGGGATGCTGCCTGGCTGTGACAGCATCCTGCCGAGCGGCTGCACCTGCTCCCTCTGCCCCGGCATCCGGTTAGGACCCTCCCTGCTGAGACCCCAGCCGGCTGCTCTCAGGGGCCGTCCTGTCCCTGCAAATCGCCGCTTGCCCCGTTGCCTTCGGAATTGAGTTCAGGCTCCATCCTGCTGCAGGGCCTTGGGCTGAGTCTTGTTTTAACAAGTGTCTGGTGCAGCTGCCTTGCACGGGGCACCCCCGAGGACAGGCGGGGCTGCGCCGGGAGCTGGGGCCTGTCTCTGGGGAGCCTCCTCTGCTTGGGCCGGCGCTGACTCTGCCCTGCTGAACGGAGGGTCCATCGCAGGACCTGGCTTGCCGGGGAAACAACGGTGGCAGCGGAGGTCTGGGGGATGCGCCCCACCCCCCTACAGACGGGACGGACAGCAGGCTTCTTGGACTTTTTCATCAAAAATTCCAGAGCCTACGCTTTCTAAAGTGCCAATGATAAGAAGAGCAGGTTTGCATCAATTTCTAGCATGAAAGCGATAGTAGGCTATTTGTCCAAAAAGTGTTTAATGACCTTTTTACCTTTGCAAATGTTACATAAATGGCAAATGTACATCAGAGAAGCAAATGATAGTAGTAATAATAATAATAACAATGTATAATAATAATCCCAATACCTAGAGATTACCACTGTTATAGCTTGGCAAATACGTGTTCGGGCTTCTCCATCTTTAGAGCCGAATTATTCGAACAAAATGCATTCACACGGACTAGCTGTTCTGAACCTGACGTTTTCCTCATCATCTTAGTTTTGACATATTTCTCTGGCCTTAAATATACTTCTACAACGGAAAAGTCTTTTTTATTTTCTTGATAAATGTATCAGGATGTCTGGTGCTTGCCTGCTGTTGTAGCTTGCAGCCCGCCCTCAGAAGCCTGCTATTAAGGAAGAAGAATGTCGTAAAAGTAGTTTCCCTCTGATCTTTTGAGTTTCTTTATCACTGCTGGATTTTTATCACAGTTTACAAGACCTGAAAGTTGGAACACTCCTTCTTGCCTCCGTCCTTCCTTTCTAAGACTTTATGACGAAGGATGCTCTCCGTGAAGATGGGGTTTGGTGTCCTTCTGGGGTATCTCTCCCTCCTCTGCCCTCGTCAGGGCGATGCTGCTGCGGGCTCTGGGTGGGTGGAGGTTCAGCACGTTGGCCAGTCGCAGGCGTCTGCCCTCTCTCTGCCGAAGTCCGGGGCTCCCACCTGGGCCACATCTGCGCGGACCCGGACCTGAGATGCTTCAGAACAAAGGTGTGGTGCAGGTGCCTGGACCTTCACTTCCAGGTGGCTCAGGGAGAAGAAGGGAGGCGCCGTCAGGCCGTCCCGCGAGTTAACAGTGCGCCGGGCGCCCTTTACGTCGGACTCGCCCTCCCCCCCTCACCCTCGCGCGGCCCCTTCCTGCTGAGGTCTCTGCCCTCGGCCTGTGGCTGGGGACACCTGGGTGCTGGAGGAGCCGGGGACCCTCAGTGCAGACCAGGCTTGGAGAGGCCCTGCCTGCTTGAGTGTTTTACGGTGTAATTTACAGGTTTAGAGGAAGTTGCTGCTTTCAAGGTCCTTTTTGCGTAAAAGGAAGCACTGTGTGCCAGGCGTGCAGTTCTTGGTCTCTGAGGACTGTGTCTGAGTCACATGCCTTCCACCCAGAGGGATGTCTGGGTAGGAAAGGTCGAGTCTAGTCAAATGTCGATGGCTGTGGTTTACTCACCTGTGGAATCACAACACACCTGGAAGAAAGAGTAAAGCGTGCAGAAGGTCACCAGGTGAGCACCGGCAAAGATTCAGACATCTTCGTCTGTATAAAAAAATAATACCAGCGCCTTACATTTTGATTTATGGCTAATCACCCGTTTTGAAACTTATGATTGCAAAGCACAGAAGAATCAGAAAAATAATGCCTTGATTCAAAGAGAGAGGGTTTTAAAATTTTAATCATTATCCAGTGAATTCGATTGTAATGCCACTGTTATCTTTTAGAAAATGTGCCTGGGAAATGATTTGCGTGTCCCAGGAGGCTGCAGGTACAATGACCTCACCCCTTAGGGCGCGTGTTATGAGTAGACAGAGGGCTTCCTTCTAACTAAGTGTCAGTTTTCACTTTTCTGCCGAGACTGATTAATAATTTGAAGATCAGGCTTGGTGGCATCAGGTTCTTGAGCTGAAGAAAGAAACCGCAGGACCGAGTCATCGGTTAAACTCATTCACCAAATAATGTCCCCATACGGGAATCGACATCCTCCCGTGGTCATGCTAGAAGCTTAGAGCAAGGAGGGGAGAAACGGGTCTGGAAATAATCATCCCAAACTCAGCCGCCCGGGACAACTTGGCCCGTTGTGACTGCACAGCGAGGAATGCTCTCCACGGCGAGGCTGGGGCCGAATCGTGGGGCTGGGCCGTGGGTTCTGTCTGCTGGTTGCCTTACAGGGACCTTCCTCTGGGTGAACTGGAGCCTCTTCAGGGCCTCCCAGGATGGGCTGGTTGGGGGCTGCGTTTCTGCATTTCACGGGGCTTTGCTGGTACAATGTACACGATCACGTGACCGAGTGTGTGCTGGTCCCCTTAGCTGGGAACCTCCCAGGGTCAGCGGGGAGTGGGTCTCGCCGTTGGGTGGTGGTACTTTCCAGAAAGTCAGGCCCCACTCCTACAGGTGAGACGCGTGTTGCTGTCCTTCAGAAATAGAGGCGTGTGTCCTCGGGGCCAGCCTGTGCTGCCGAGTTCCCGGTCAGATGAGCATCAGGGAGGCTGCCCTTCTGCGGGTACCACTAGCCACGCGGGCTCCGCCTCTCCCACCATTCTCGAAACCTCGGTCCTGAGACCTGGAGCAGGAGGTGGGCACAGGCCACGCAGTTGCTCAGAGCTGCAGGAGGGGGTACGATGCGGGGTGGGGGGATTCCTGCACTGTCCCGGATGAGGGCCTGACAGCAGCCCCTCCCTGTCTCCCGCCCGGAAAGCCCGCTGGACGCCCGCAGCCCTGTGGGGAGGGCAGTGGATGGGGCCAGGGCAGCAGCGGGGTCACTATGGGCCCACAGCAGCCTCTGGTCCTGTTGAGCGTGGCTTGGGCAGAGGGGCCCATGGTGACCCCAGCCCAACGACAGGCCCAGAGCTCGGGGGGACCTGCCCACCCTCCAGGCCCTCTCGTGCTCGAGTTCCAGGGCTCGGCCACTTCTTGCCTTGAGCCCTGCCCTCCCTGCGTCCACCCTGGTCTGCCTCCTGCCTGACCGCTGTCAGAGAGACCCCGAAAAATGTAACTCACATCATGCTGCTTCCCAGCTTGGGACCCTCAGCTGGCATTTCACAGATGGACCAGCCTCTCCTTTGCTGGCCCACGTGCCATCCCCGTGGGACTGCGTGTGGCCCCTGCCTTCAGGTCGTCCAGATCTGAGACCTTTCTCCCGTGCACTACCCCTTCCCTCTGGCCACCTGGCTCAGCCTCCCTCTCCCACCCACACCACACACCGTGCTGCCTCTGCATTGCAGGTAGTTGTTTTAGACTGTGTCTTTGCTCCCTCCTTCCTGGCCTCGATGCCCCTCTGGGAGGGTGAAGAGGTCTTCTAGTTGGCCCATCCCTCAACGTGCCGCAGTGTTGAGCACAGATGCTGGAGGCTCAGGGTGGGGTTGCCGAGGTCCCAGATGGACCACGGGCCCACCACCAGCTGGGGGATTAAACCACCGATGTGGGAGCTGTGGTCGCCAGAGAGGAGCTAGGGTGCCCAGCGGGTTGACCAGGAGCCCAGCATCAGCCTTGGCCCCTTCAGGGGAGGCAGCCACGGGGCAGGAGGCGGGGGGTCTGGGGGCTCACGGGGCTGACGAGAGAAGCGATGCTTCCGTGATGCGGTTCCCATCCTTGCCTGAGACCCGCCTTCCCGATGGACTGACGTCACCACTTGAGGGGCCGGCTGCTTGGCCGTGGAGTCCGGAAGGGAGCCTGAGAAGCCGGGAATGGGGGCTCGGCACGCACCTCACCCACCAGCTGGGGTTGTCAGCGGTGGAACTGGCAGAGTCTGTACTGTGAGAATCTATTGCCAGGGAGAGAAAACAGGAACGTTTCTTTTAAATGCCTCAAATCTCCTGGGCTGTGTTGTACAATGAAATGAATACATGAGCTGCACAGAAAATATACCTTTCAATTTCTCAGAATTGTTGTTTACTAAGAAGAAAGCTCTAATCAGCTGGGATTTTAGAACTCTGGCAGTTCAGATGAACTAAGGCTGGACGTATTTTTCAAGTCTTGCAGCTAAAAGTCAAAGAAATAAAAATCTGAATATTATTTTCTAACTAATTTTATTGTTGTGGGTTCCATATTTATAGCATAAGCCACATTGGAAATAATATTGCTTTATTCCAAAATGTTTGTTATTCAACACATACATCTGTCTTTTTTTTTGTTTTTCTTTGTCTGTGTTGGTTCACCGTTGCTGCACGCGGGTTTTCTCTAGTCACGGCGAGCGGGGGCTACTCTTTGTTGCGGTGTGCGGATTTCTCATTGCTGTGGCTTCTCTTGTTAGGGAGAATGGGGTCTAGGTGCGCGGGCTTCAGTAGCTGTGGCACGCGGGCTCAGTAGTTGTGGCTTGCGGGCTCTAGAGCACAGGCTCAGTAGTTGTGGCGCACATGCTTATTTGCTCTGCGGCATGTGGGATCTTCCCGGACCAGGGATCGAACCCGTGTCCCCTGCATTGGCAGGCAGATTCTTAACGACTGTACCACCAGGAAAGTCCCCATCTGTCTTTCATATGGAATGCTTTACTGATTTTTAAATGATAATTTACTGAAGACAATGACCAATCTTCGGAAAGGGGCAGAACTTACACATAGTTTTCCACGAGCATGAAGAGCCTACAAATATCTAATGTCAGGTTCTGTGCCTCTCCTTTGGGCCTGGGAGTGACATAACAGTGTTATGAGAAAGTGTGTATCTTCATAATAACACCCCGCAGGTCCCATCACAGATCGATTCCATGGAGCACTTGCTGATTTGGGGATGACAGGTTTTGCATAAAGAAGCAAAGCAACAACTGTTTTTCTGCTCTTCTGGTCGGTTCCAGAGCAAACTGAGGGTGTGGGGTAGCTCATGGCATAGTTCACATTTCAGACTCTGAGCTCCGATAATAAAGTTCAAATATTCGTTTTCTCAACTTTTGAAATAATACTTTTTATAGCTCCTCTTAGTTATAAGACTTTGATAAAAATGTAGAGGGGCTTTCAAAAATTCGTGAGAAACAAACTTTTCAGTTTTGGTTAATCACTGGATGGTCAAATTGCAGAACGCTGATGGGCCAAGTAAATAAAAGCTTCAAGAGATGTTAAATGTCTGTAGTCTAAGGACATAAAGATCTAACACTCGTACGTAAGTATTTTATCATTTCTAGTATAACTAATGTTAGGAAAAGCAAGCATGACCTGAGACAGCTCAGAAATGACTGCTCTTAAAGGAACTGCCAGCTCTGAATCTGGAAATTGGCTTCCGTGCACCTTCTACTGCAAGTCTAGTCTAATCGGGGAAAAGGACATTCACTTACAAGGTAAGTTACAGTCTAAGTAGGCTCTGGAGATGCCAAGCTTCATGAAAATCCAGGGCTTAGAGGAGGGGGTGAGCAATACAGCCTCTGTCCTCGTGCAAGGCTGTTGCCGTCTAATCTTAGATGAATCACACGGGTCTTGGTTGCCCTGGTAACTGGTAGCCATTCTGCTTGTCTGGAGGCTAAGGCAGGGAGTGTTCACTCTCTGTAAAGTTTCTTAGAGACATGAAGCCAACAAGTTATAAGGAGGATACTTCGGGTATTTCCAAGGCCACAAGCACTGTGTAACAGTAGCTTAAGGCCACCACCTTGTTTCGCCCCAGATTTTGTGGCCAGAAGCTGAGGCAGGGTTCAGCCGGATGGCTTGTCCCTGGTCTTTGAGGTGTTGGCTCGGGGTCCACTTCCAAGACGGTCCCTTCACTCACACATCTGGTGCCTGATGGGCAGCTATGTCCTTCCCCACTCCACGCGGTCTCAGGGCCTCACCTAATGGCCACCAGCAGGGTAGCTGGACTGCTGACATGGTGACCCAGTAGGTATTCCAAAAGAGAGAGAGTGGAGGCCTCCCTTACCTCTGACGTCTGCGTCTGGAAACCGGGGCCATATCTGCCACATTCTGTCACGTGAAGCAGTCACAAGCCTTGTCCAGATTTAAGGAGAGGTGACAGAGGTCCCACACCCCGAAGCAGGGAGAGTGAATGCATTTATATGCATCTCGAGATGGCCTCAGTGTTCTCTCTGGCCAGGAATTGTTTACGTTTCTCCTACATGTGAAATATACTCATCTTCCCTCCCAAGATCTCTGCAAGTTTAAGCTCATTACAACATCAGGTTCAGGCTCAAAGTCCAGGATTTCCTGAACTAAATCAGACCAATGGATAAGGATCCTTGGGCAGGATTCCATTAAAAGGGTTCCTTTTGATCTTAAAAGCTCTGAGCTAAGAAGACAAATTATCTTTCCCTCTTGCATCCAGTGTAAAATGGTGAGATGTACACAGGAGAAAGTAGACATGCCTGCTCAAAAAATGGGGCAGCAGAGAGCATGTGAAGTCACTGGTCCCCAGCAACCCTGATGTCCAACCAGGCACATGTTGCCAGTTACTTGATTGGGACCTTCCTGCACTTGGTTCTGTCCTCTGAGACATCCTTCCTTTTCCATAAGAAATGGCAGGATGTTTCTAGATCAGAAGACTTCTCTGCCTGCTTCCTGTGTGTGAAAATTGGGGGAAGGTCAAAGTCCTGTATTTGTCCTGTCTCTGCCTCTTTCAGTCTTGGAGGATATATTTTCTTTAAAAACCTTGTGGGATTCCTGTGTATCAGATCATAATATATTCTGTTTACACCACACCTCTTTCTGGAACAGACCCTCCCAGGACTGCAGGAACTACGGGGCCAGGGTCATAAGATCCTTAGCAACTTTCTAGTCAAGTTGAAAGGATTCTTAAGATTCTTAGAGATCTTAATGTACATCTTAATGTACATCTCCTTAGACATACTTCTAAGGTCTCAACAAAGGGTCTTACCACTACCCCCGAGATCTTCATACTAAGGCCGCAATTGAACTGTGCTCGTCCTGGTCTGATGTTCTCCCTGAGGTCATTTCTTATTTTGCGAGTCTTCTGCAGACTGAAGAGGCTCCAGTCAAGAGGCAGTCTTATTTTGTTGACTCAGCAGGTCCCAGTTTATGTTTCCTCTAACTCTGTCTGAAAACTAAATATTTCTTATTTATTTATTTATATTTTTATACCCTCATCTCTCTGTCTGTATCCTATCATGTGTCTAGGAAATTCGTTGGTACTTTCAGCTTTCTGCCAGGAAATACTTTCACCAAATCCACCAGCTCAGTAAGTATATTTTCTCCTCTCTGTGCTGCCATGGGATGCATTGCAGCTGGATTTTCTGCTGCTATGTAGTGTGGGCTGCCTTCTCTCTAGCCCCCAAAGGACGATCTTCTTTCTGTCCTTCAAACCCTCATCCACCATCAGCTCAAGGACCTTCCAGCCACTTGTCTGAAGTTTTTGGTATGGTGGGTCCCCATTCCCTGGACCAAATTCAGTTCCTGGAAGATATTACTGTGAAATAAATTATCTCCAAACTTCATACTTTGAAACAAACCATTTATTTGCTCAAGGTTTGTAGGTTCAGGAGTGCAGGAAGGGATTTTCTGAGTAGGTTTCACTGATCCATGCCAGGCTAGGTGGCTGCAGCAGGAGGGTCCACTTTTCACGTGGATTTCTCTCTCACTTCTCAGGTACCTTGAAAGGGATGGCTGGAAGGCAGACCCATCTGGGCCTCTCATCCCCTCCACTTGTCTAAAGGTCTGTCTAGATGATCTTTCCAGCAAGAGAGTCACACTTCTTCCACGGTTACCTTGGGCTCCAAGAGTGAGTTTTCCAAGAGACCAGAAGAGGAAGTTGTCATTCTTTTAAGACCTGGATTTGGAAAGTCACATCATTTCTCTGTGTTCTATTAGTCAGCAGTCACAGAGCTGGCCCAGGTCCAAGGGGAGGGGACATAGACCCCATGTCTCCATGGAAGGCACGTCAAAGAAGGCGACCCCATCTTTCATCTGCCAGAGCTAGTGACCATCACTCCTGAATTCAAAAGCAGGATGCATAACTTGACAATACGTTTTCTGACTTGTAAATTTTGTTCATACTGGATTTTTAGAAAGCTTCTTAGGTAAATATACAGTTAGTATTATAACCAACAATCCCAGGACTGTAGAGAAATTGTGACGAGAACATCGTGAGTGTCCCAGCAACTCTGGAGTGTGTGGTTGGGTGTCGAGTGCACTTTACCACTAGACAGTTTACGTGGGGTTGTAGGTCTCTAAGAAACAAAGTGAAGACACTTCTTTGAGAATGGGAAGAGTATGTGCTTTTTACAAAGTTTTCTTTTCCAGAGATGGTGAGTTTTATTTTTTCTTGTCTGTATAGAGGTTTGATTTGCTCTCGAATGTTCCAGCAGGGAGAGAGACTAGGAGAAAGCACAGAGTGCAGAGGTCTGTTTGGTGTCATCTTCTCCCTCATCTTCACCATCAGTGGTGAGAGCAGCACACTTCCTTGCAGAACTGAACTTAGAGGCTGGATCTTCTTCAGTTTTCTTTGGCTCAGGTGCAGATCTGGCATCTTGATCCTTTTTGCCATCTTTCCTCTCTGACCCCTTCCAGTGGTCTCTGTTCCCTCCATTTCCTGGACCACGGCTGGAGTTACCACTCTGGTCTTTTGGGACACTCACCCCATCTGCTCTATTTTCATCTTTCCTTGCTGGTCTTCCCTCAGATGGTTGAGCTGGAACTACTTTCTCTCCACCACGTGTAGGGGGCTGCTGCTCTGTGTCTGAGCTCTGAGATCGAACAGGAGGTTTAGAACTTCGCTTCATCCAAGCATTCTCCTTTGGTGGAGGGGCTGGCATTACCTTTAGAGGCTGTTCAGGTTTGGGAGGCTTAGAAGTTAGAGACTGACAGTTTTCCTCTTTATTGGGTGTTTCATTTTCTAGAGACTTCTCACTCTTTCTCCTTCGTGCATTTCTGCCAGATGTGGCTGAGGTCCCAGTCCGTGATGACTCACTTCCTGTCCTCGACCATTCCCGTTCCGGAGTTTCTTCATTTTGCCAGCTTGGGTATCTCTCCAGAGGCCGTTGTTCTAGCTTTGGCTCATCCAGCTGATGTCGCAGTTTCTCCTGTTCCTTCTATAGTGGCTCTTCTACTTGTTCTCTAGCAGTTGTGCCAACAGGCTTTCCTCCTCCAAAGAGAGAGGCTGCTCGACTGGACTGGGACATGCTAGCAGAGGAATCGTCTTCCTTAGGAGTACTCTGAGGCTTTAGGTTCAGTTTGGGTCTTTGCGGGGACATCTATCATCATGCCTACAGTCATCCCAAGAGTATGCATCTCTGGAGCTCCATGACTGGTCATCTTGTCTGTCATATCTGTCTTTATAGCGGTCTTCACCTCCTCTGTAGACGTCATCCTATGGTACTCACTACCAAACGCTCTTCTGCCACTGCCCATCCTGGCATAGCAGCCTCTATTGTAATCTCTGCTGCCTCCGTGATCATAGCAATCTTGGCTCCATATCGATCCATGCCCTGGGGTGGGCCATCACGGTGACTGTCCCGATACCCATCACGCTATCGGTCTGAATAATAACGATCTCTATATTTGTCTCTAAGCCTTCATCACCTGTTCTAGGTGGGTGGCCATCAAAGCTGCAGCACGACGGGCCTCCAATCTGTATCTGTTTTTTCAGAATCCTGATTTCGATCTCAGCTGAAAGAACAATCATCCCTGTCTTTACCCTGTGCGTGACCAGCAACGTCTACTTGAACTTGAACTTTCTAGTTACCTAGAAACTCTTCACTGAGGCTCAGGGCACTGAGCAAGGAATCCAGGTCCTCAAATTCAGCATAACTCAAACTTTTCAACCTCTCGGGATTGCTGGGTTCACCCAGTAGACACACTGCACTGATGTTTAATCCTCTAAAGAATTCCTTAATGGAGTCTTCTGCCACATCATAGGGCAGGTTCCCTAGAAAAGCAGTGTAGGGTGGCAATTCGGGAAGATGGCTCCAGTCAATGGCTCAGGCTCCCAGGCAGCCTGTGGAGCAGTGGGCAGGATGGAACGGTCATCTGGAGGTGCCCTATACACGTCATCATCATTACTCTGCCAGTGGTTGAAACATGTCCTTCTAGGTCGTCTGTTTCATCAGCTCAGCTGTCTGGTTTGGGGACATAGGTGCTTCTGCCACCATTCCCTCCATCCTCAGCCAGAAAGTCTGTCAGGGAGACAGTCTTCCCCTTCTTATTCTTCTTTTTTGCTGGGGCCGCCATTTGGGAGAGGGTGAGAGAATGTAAAGGCACAGATATTTTTATTGGAAACTCAGGTTTTAATTTATGCCAGTGACGAGCTTAGTGGTTTGTAACTGGTCCACCCATCACCTGGTTCGAATAACACCCATCTCCATTGATCGGCATTCTCAGCATTCGTGTCTACCTACTAGAATATTTCCCAGTTTCATTCCATGTGGTCTCTGAGCAGGAAACTCCTTGGCTGCAGTTTCCTTATAGCATCAATACCTTCCTCAGTTTTCCTTACAACAAAAGAGCTAGAGCAGCTCCCTGAGAACTCTCCCAGAAGTGCCTCTCTGAGGATTGATTCTCTTCTGAAGCCCTTTCGGGATGGCTTTTTCTCTTTGACACCATGGATCACGTCAGCCCCAGGATGGTTTTGTTGCAGGTGAGATCACATGACATATTTTAAAGCCTAGATGCAGGACTCAGACGTTCCCTTTTAGCTCTCATCCTTTCCTGAGGCCGATCTGTGCTTTGTTAGAACTCAGACTCCTCCCTACTAAACATCGCATGAATTACTACAGCTGTACCTAGCTCAAGAGAAAAATGAGTTTTTAAATACATAAAACATTGTTAATGCAAAAGTAGTTTGGGTTTTAAAAGAACCTTGTCAGGGTTGGGATTTCATACATGGCAAAGCAGCTTCCTCGCTACCATCTAGTGAACGTCAGCCCTCGACACAAGTGTTTGTTAAAAAAAAAAAAAAAAACAAAACCCAAGCCCTTGTCCCCGCTAAGAGTGCAGCTTTTATCTGTAGACATGGGCACTTGCTGGACCCTGTCCGAGCAGCGGGGGGATGGAGGCCATGACCTCCCTTGTCTGTTAAACTGACCAACCGAGGACAAGAATGAAGGTCATCTGGTCATCATGTGGGAAACTGTGGCCTTATTTAAAAGTGTGCACAGATATACGCGTCATCAGAGCAGAAAGACCTGGAGTCATCACCCAAACCCTTCCAGTGGATGCCTCCAGGGAGGGCGGGGCGTGGAGGAGAGGTTAGGACAGACACGTGGTCATAGGCTGTGACTATCACTCAGCGACAACTAGGAGAAATTTGGGGAAGACAGGAACCAGAGCAGAGGGGACGGTGCTGGGGGTCTTCTAAGATGCCCCTGGAGATGCTGAGGTCCCAGCCCTGGTGTGACCCCCTCCCTTGAGTGTGACCCGTAACTGGTTCCTAGCGAACAGAAAGGATGCCATGAGGGGTGGCCTGGGTCTGTGCATCTAATGCAGGGAGCTAGTCAGTCTCCTTTAGTTTGATGGGTAGCGTACTTGGTCTTAATCCTACCATTTAATTTATTTTTTTCACATTAACTTTTTCCACACTTTAATGAAAAATTTTAAATACACGGCAAAATAGCAAGAAGTTTGTGATTTTACAGCGAACACTTGTTCACGCACTGCCTCGGTTCTCTCGCACCCTTCCCTGTACTACTTCATGACACACCCTCGCGTCTACCCTGTTTCCGACGCATATCGAAGCCAGTAGAGACCTCCGTACGCTTCCTCCTAAATTTTCAGCGCACACATTATTATCTAAAGTTCAGTATTTGTTTATAGCTTTTTTAAAATTTGGAGATAAATATTATAAATATTTGTAAATTATAAAGAAAATGTCCTCATCTTAATGAACCTTCTCTGTGTTTTGATAAATGTATCCACCTATGAAAACTGACCCTCTAAAAAGACAGGCATTTCTTCAGGCCATGAAGTTCCCTTGGCCCCTTCCCTGTCCCTCCGTGCCCCGAGCCGCCCAGAGGCAACTACTGGCTTTTCCAGCTGCCTTGTTTTTCCAACCTAATTGGTCTCACCTCCTCTAGATCTTGGTGTGGAGTGGAATCGGTGTCTCCTGTGTGAGACCTCGTTCCCTCAGGGACTGCTTCTGACACTGACCCAGGTCCTTGTGACAGTAGGAGCGACTTCTGTGGTCTGAACACACTCCGCTGTCTGTTGTCTGCTCTCCCGTTGGTGGGCAGCGGGCCGCTTGGGTTTTGGGTGTCAGGAACAAAACTACGGTGAGCATTTGTGTACATGATGTCTTGTGGACACACACTCATTTCTCGTGGGGGGATAGCCAGGAGAGGCTGTGCTGGTGAGTAGGTGAGTGTGTGTTTAACATGTAAAGGGCCGCGTCCCAAATGTGGGATGTCCCATTTCAGTGATGGCATAGCGTGGATGTCATAGTCTGCATTTTCCTGATGATTAATGATGCCAAATACGTTTTATTGGGCTTATTGGCTGTTCTCACATCTTCTTTTATGAAGTGAGTCTTCAATTACTTCTGTATTAGGTTGTTTGTCTTATCATAGAGTTGTATGATTTCTCTGTGCGTCCTCCAAACGGGTCCTTTCTTAGGTATGTGCTTTGCAGATATTTTCTCTCAGTCTGTGTTTGACCTATTCATATTCTCAATGGTGTGTCTTAACAAACACAAGTTTTACATTTTAATTATGTCCAATGTATCCATTTTTCTTTACAGTTATTACCACAGAAACCAAGAAACCGTTGCCAAACCCTAGGTCACAAAGTCTCACCTCATTTTACTGTCTATTTGCTGTGGCTTTTGCTGCTTCCCACCCCCATTTTCCCATCTTCCATTAAATTAATACAATCTACTTCCTTCTTTTCCCGCCGTTGGTTTTAAATTCAGATCTAACTATAAATTGGATAAAGCTAATCAATATCTCTATGAATCACCTGATTGTACAGGGACCCTTAATTCCAGTCTCCCTTTCCCACCAGCCTATCTAAGAAACTAGTCATCTAGCACTTTTGTGTCTCCTTGTTATGAAACTCTCGCTGAAGTTATCGAAGTTTGTCAATTTCCTTGGTTACCATCTCTCCCGGCCTCTTACCTCTTGATCATGGGTTCAGTTTTTTCTTACTGACCATGCCCTTTGCTGCATCTGCAGGGGGGCTTCCTGAGTCTTACTGTCCTGTCTTTGAACGTGCCTTTATTTTCCCTTCAATCTGGAGGGATGATCCGACTGCTCACTGATTTCCGAGTGGACAGTAGCCAATTTTCCCCTTAGCTCTATGAGAGCGCCCTGCGGTCTTCTGGTGTCCCTGGTGGGGCGTTTGTGGCGGGTGGGTCCATCTCTGTGTGGGTGAAACTCCTCTTCTCACTGCTGCCTCTGAGAAAACACCAGCAGGCTCCCCTGAGCCATTCCCTCTCACTTTTTCTAGGGTGTTTGACTCAATTTTTATTAAAAACTCTGTTTTTCTTTTATATTCACGTTTTAATGGTTTTGATATTTAAATAATATAATTAAATAACAAATACAATTGCCCCAAACAACTTTGGAAATACACACAACTGACATGATTCATGACACACGACTGGAGGGGCAGATGAACAGGGAATCGGGAGAAGCGGGAACAGGGTGTGCTTTGGATGTTGGTCCACGTGCCTCGGCGCCAGAATGGGGCGTGTCTCAATCTGCTGAATTGATTTCAAGGGTTCAGGGGGGGTTGCTTGAGAGACCTGCTTTGTCAGATGGCTCAATTATCACCACCTTGGAGGGCATTCTTACTCTCTCGCTCTCTATTTCTCTCTCTCAACACTATAATATGTATTTTTTTAAGTGCTGGGCCAGTGCCCATGGTGTTTACTCTCTTACAGTGGCTGGATTTTAAAGAATGGGAACGTATCCTTTTCTTGATTTGTTAAATATCACTGTTTACCACGCGGCAGAGGCTATACTGAACATTTGATTAATAGTATCTCATTTTTCTGTTATGATAATTTTACATGTTGGGTTATTATTCCTATTTTTGATGACAAAATGTAAAGCTTAGCCTAATTTAGGTTAATTTACCAAAGACTGCATAGCCCTAAACTACTATGGAATCATGCAGGTTAAAATTAGACCTTAGAAAACGCTGAAGGTTGCACAAGTGTCATCGCCCATTTCCCTGTCCTGCACAGCCCCTGGTGTTCAGCGCTCATGGTGGAGCCACGTGCCCGTGGGGAAGGAGGGACGGAGCGACGCACACTTCCTCCTTGTAGATGCTGGGGTGGAAACCAAGTGAGAGATAATAAAACGACAACAAAGTTTAAGGTGAGGACTCTGGTGGTTTTGAAATAAACCGTCACCGGCTCACCTGCAGGTCCTCGGAAGGTGGAAACAGGTCCCGCGGGCCCGCTGCTTTCACTACTCAGAAGCAGTGTCTTCTCCTTCTGGTGCAGGATGCCGACTGTTGGAGAAAGAAGTGTCTGCAGTGCACGCAGGAGAAGTGGGTGACCTTTCCACTCACTGTTTTAAATGTCCAATACACACCATGACCTTGCATCCAGCTGTGACCTCCTTTGCACATCCCTGGTTAGAATGTGCAAAGGAGGCCCTTGTGTTCCAGCAGGCTCGGGCCATCACGTCTCATGCACCACATCACAGTCATAAAGCTGATGTTACAAATGCCAGACAAGAGCCTAGCACACGTCTTCCTGGTACCTGGCTTTACCTGTCCCAGGTATTGGCAGGGAGAGCCCAGGTCAGCCCTGACTCTGCAGTGGATCTAAGGAGGGTCTGGTCGGAGCAGCCTTTCTCCTGGGCACTGGCCCTTCCGCAGCCCCAGGGAGAGGAGACCCTTCCGCCCGCCCCAGCACAGATTCTGGAGTGGAGTGGGGGTCTTCACACAAGGGTCTGAGGAGGGGTGGGCGTCCCAAGTCCACGAAGACTAGTTTGTGGCCCATCAGTGTTCAGCCTCTGTTTCTATGCCATCTGACGTCAGATAAACAGACGCAAACGTTAACAGCATGTCCTACCTGCCACATGTGGAGAGGTGTGTTTTCAAAGCCTTGAACTTTGCAGTCTTCTCCTTTGCCTCTGATGCCACGCGAGGGCTCCTTCAGGAGTTCGTGAGCCAGAGCCTGCGAGTCCGGCCCTGCGTCTGGAGCTGCGTGGACCTCAGGCTGACCGTTACCTCCCTCATCTGGTGACCTCACCCCTCACCTCAGGGCTCAGAGGATGCCTCCTGCCACCGTGTGGTTTGATTTCTTCAGCTTCTGCCCATCTTTGTCGGGTTGTTTATTCCCACATATCAGACCGGATGGGGACCTTCTGTTCACTCCATCCACACTTGTATTTCTGGATCAAAGTGCTGCAGCTGACAGGGCTGGGGCAGCCGGGGGGTGCGTGGTACCCACCTGCCAGGGCAGAGATGCTGTCGGAGCTGCATCTATATTGGGCAGGATGCCGGGAACAAAGAAGGGTGGTCCTTCAGCCCAAGAGGGCTTGAGGTTAGTGTCCATGCGATTTTGAAAAGCAGCCGTGAAACAGGCAGCCTCTTAAATGCACGTGTGCACGCCCAACGCCCCGCAGAGCTCACGTCCTGGGTCCTTCCTTAGAGCATTTGCAGTTAATGTTTGTATTTATTTATCTGCGTCGCTGTGTCTGAGTGGGACCACTTTCTTCTGCCTGAAGACAGCGTCCCATGTTCTCCTGGAGATGTGACTTTGATGCCTTTTTTTTTCTTTTTGTGGCCACGCCACACGGCATGCTGGATCTTACTTCCCCGACCAGAGATTTAACCAGTGCCCCCAGAAGTGGAAGGGCTGAGTCCAACCCCTGGATCACCAGGGAAGTCCCTTTGATGCCCTTTTTCTAGACACTTCTCTAGGGTCTCTTTCTTTTTCTTTCACTTTTGAAGGGTATTTTTTTTTTCTGGGAGTAGAATTTTAGGTAGACCTTTTCTTCCTCTAAACACATGAAAGACGTCATTTTTTTGTCTTACAGTTTTGTTTTCCTCTCCAGTTTCTTTCCCTCCTGGTGTTAGACGCTCAAGTCCTTTGGCCTGAGATTTGTCTCTCATGCCCTCAAACACCTTATTTTTTCCGACAGCCCCTCTGGTTGTTCTTGGCGTGAACACCGGTCTCCTGGGAGCTGCCCGGCCGTGGGGGCCCCGTCGGGGCGTCTGCCCCATCCAACACCTGAGCAGCACACATGAGGCCGACGTGAGCAGGGTTGGCGGAGCCCTTGTACCTGCCCCACAGACACATCTCCCGGCCTCCGTGGACCAGGCGCTGGTGGGGACTAGGGCCGGAGTCAGGGTGGAGGGTGAGGGGAGGGAGTGAAGTCTATTTTCCCTTGAAACCAGCTTCTTGCCATGAATTTATTCTATTCTTTTCTTCATCTTGATGTAAAAATATGAAGTTGATTGAATCTTGTTCTTTCAAGCAGTCCTGAGTGACCCACAGGACCAAGTGGTTTCAGGCTCGCTTTGTAGACAGGGAAACGGGGGCAGAAAACTGCAGTGACCTGCCCTGACCTCACAATGAGTGACCTTCCAGGGCTGGGCTCTTGGCCTCCTGAATTCCACACCAAGTTTGCTTCGAAGGAGCCCTGAATGCCACTGGGCTGCCAACCTGGCATCTAAAACTCTCAGACACACACCCCGGCTCCCAGAGGCTCGGTTCCAGCTTCCGTCCCATCTCTGGAAAATGAAGCGCAAGCAGAGACGTATGAGAGGCTACAAAGATGTACAGGTTTTGTTCCTCTATTGACGGGGGGGTGGGATGCTTTCCTTGTCCCGAATGCCCTGCTGCTGACCCGCAGATTCAGATAGCGGGGCCGCCTGCCAGCGAGGCAGAGCAATGGTCAGGTTTGTGGGTAGCTTGGCCACAGCTCTGTTGTTTATCAAATACTCATCTGGGTCTCGCTGCCAGCGAGCTCTGCAGACGTGAGTGAAGTCCATAACCAAGGAACTTTAAATAAAGGAGATTTTTCTGGATTACGTGGGTGGGCCTGATCGAATGGGTTGAAAGACCTCAAGAACAGAGCTGAGGCTCCCCTGAAGGAGAAAGCTCACGTGTGGACGGCAGCACGGGCTGGTGCCCAGGGGTCCCAGCCTGGCCTGCCCTGTGGGCTTCAGACCCGCCTCGCCAGACCCCACGGTCTGGGAGGTGATGCCTTGCGGTAAGTCCTACAAAAAACTGATATGCATCTCCTGCCGATTGAGCCTGGTGGACCCGGATGGACAGAGGGCTGATCCTGCTGTAAACACGAGAGATTGTGCCTGCATCTGTGGGGACAGTGGTCGTTGGGGCTGAGGACCGAGCCAGGCCGTGAGCACTCCCTGAGTGTCCGGGGGCCTCCCTCCGGTGCCGGACGCATTGGACATCTTGGCCGAAGTGTCCAGGGGCGGCCACTGCACTCCCACCACCAAGGGGGTCTTGGGTTCCTGCCCACCCTCAGGACACGTGGCAGAAATGGGTCAGCGGCTGGGACCCGCCTGCTCTAATGGCTCTTACAGGTTTTCATCAGTTGTTTCCCAGCAGAAGTTTCCATTTTCCAGCCAACAGTTTCCTTTCATTGTAGATTCGCTTTAAACAGAGCAGGCAACAAGAAGGCGAGGTTCCCAGGGCAGCTTTGGTGGGGCTATGGCCTTGACGGGGTGGGTGGCCAGGCCCTTTGGGGAGCGGACGTGCAGGAGGGTGCATCGCCCCAGGTCGGCGCTGAGGCAGAACGAGAGTGCGGTGCCCATCTCTCGGATGCGGGAGACGCCATGGCGGACCCCAGCGGCGGGGTCGGGAGCCGGGCACCTGTCCAGGTGCAGCGTCCATCCTCCATTCCTTCATCCTCCCAACTTCCCCGTTGATCAAATCTGGGGTCTGCCAATTGCGACTGTGGGAGATGTCTTAACAAACAGACCCCTCCCCCCACCGTCCAGAGCCCTCGGGACGCGGCTGCAGAGGAAGGAGGGTGATGGGTTCCAGGACACCCAGCAGCACTTTCCCTGCCGCGAGCCTCGTCGGAGGAGGAGTGAACACACTCCTTCTGTTGTCACAACACGGGACTTAAGGGCTGAGGAGTCCTTAAGAATCACAGCTAATCACTCTGGGTAATTACTGTCAAGTTAAGTGCTGGGGTTTCTCCACAGTGTAATTCCCTCTTAGCTCAGTGCCGCGGTTCAGGCGATGCCCCCTGAAAATCTGTGCCCTGTCTCCCTTATTGTCACGGTTCTCTCTCAAGTTGGGGAAGAACCCCATCGGGCCCTGGAGCTGGGGTGAAGGCGTGGCGTGGGCACTCTGCTGAGCCAGGTGGAGCTTCTCGTTCCCGCTCAGCAAACCAGCCCGGCCACCAGGACTGTGCTTCTGGGCATCTTCCACGGGCCGCTCCCGGGGCCTTTGCACGCCCTGACTTCCGCATCTCAGCACCTGGCATTGCCCGAGGCGCGGGGCCACCCTCCCATCACCTGTGCCCACCTCACTGCTTTACGGCCAAACAGACTCACCCTAGTCTCCCCTCCCCTGCTGTCCTCTACCCCCACCCTCTCCCCTCCCTCTCTCAACACTGGACGGAACACTGGATGCTCTCACAGATTCCAGGAGGCTCCTTGGCACAGTTCATGGTCCAGACAAGAAACAAAATAAAAAGAACTAGAGATTTCTTAATCAGCCTGCTGCCCTCCCCGAATGGCCAGGGGTCCCCACTCCCCCAGACCATTCATCACCCGTCATCGCCTTGGGATTAGACGGGATTCCTTTTTAAACCTTGGGCAATTAGATTATCAAGATCGTTTTTCCTTAAAGGGGTGGTCTGTCCTTAGCCCATAGTCATTTAGGAGACCCCTCTGTCCCTACACACAGATTGTCTTCACTCCAACCCCCTGAGGGCGTTTTCAGCAAGGATTCTCTTATGTGCAGCAATAACAATGGTAGGAAATGTAAGTGTTCAGATCGCATTTTTTTATAATACAGTTTTTATTTTGCTGGGAAACTTGAGGTTTCCAAGTGCCCTTACTTTGGATCAGATTCTGCTATGGCGGTGTATTTTTGGGTACAAGATTTGACCTGGATCATCACTTCACTGCAATTTGCAACCCCCCAAACCTCTCTCTAGTCAGGAACCTAAACATTTCCCCTGTACTCTCCTCTACTTCAAGCTTAAACTGTCCTTGGTAAAACTTTTTGTCACTGCAACGTTAAAATATGCTCTGGATGGGAAACCCCAGTTTTTGCATAATATTCAGTTGGTTGAGTTTGGGGGATTATTCCCCCCCACATGGCCCCTTTCTCCAGGGTCCATACGGATCATGGATCAATTTTCCTGGGTTCCGTGTTATGAATGGGAATTAGGCTTCCAGAGTTCCTCAGACCTGCACCCGCATTCCCCTCAATAAATCACGGGTGTTTCAGTATAATAGCGTCAGCATGCTCTTGGGAGAAACAGCATGCTATTAGATTTCATTATCCCATCACAGATCATTTACAGATCGTCAGTCACTTACTATAAAAATGAGTCCAGAATATTATTCTTTGCAAGATGCTTAGACACAGTAGCTCAAGTTACGGTTCTGAAGACATTTCTTAATTTCTCGTCCTCAGCTTCTGACTCTAAACCTCGGAATTAATTATGGGTCACATTGTATCAACACAAAATCTTTACCATTCTTTCATAAATGTTACTGCAACACCCCTGCAAGAATTACACTAGCCACGCGTAGCTTTCTAACAGGAAAAATATTACCATTCTTATTGGTGCAAAAAAAATGGGGTGCTGGTTCCTTGAGTGAGTTCAGAGTGCATTTGCTCTAAGGGGTAGAGCAGCGTTAAAATGCAGATTCCCAGGTGAGTTTAGATAGACCCGGGCAGTACTTTGTGGAGAAGCCCCAACACCTAACTCAGGCCTGGTGCACGTTCGCTCAGTGGGTGAGTGACAAGCCACATGGCGGGACCTGCCGGCCCTGATGTCAGTTGAACAGATTCTGCCATGTTGCTCCCCCCTGCATGCTTCCCCTCTGAAATCACTCCTGCAGGCCCCTCGCCAGGTTTTGCCAACACGGGGAGAGAGAAGGGCAGTGGGGAAAGCCAATGGCAGCTCCCAAAGGACCAGAGCTGGACGCCAGCCCCGTCACACCGGGTCGGGTGACGGTGGGCAGAAGTCCGCACCGCTCTGTGTCCGGGTTTCCTCTCTGGGCCTGGTGCCGCCCTCAGGCTGCAAGAGTTCCCTGAGCCTGGGTTTGCAGGACCCTCCCCGCAGGGCTCAGCACAGCTAAGCTCTCACCAAGGGCAGCTGTGTCTATGGGGACGACTTTGGTTTGTCTGACTTAAAATTCTCCATGTGGGGCCCCCTGAGCTCTTCCTGTCAGTGAGAAGCAACTTCCTGCTCTCCCGCAAAGATCCTCACATCCTTTTCAATCACAGGATCAAAAACTGTTGATTAAACATGTCAAGCGTATTTTGTGTTGTCCATTTTCAGGGTGACAGTTAGGCTTCTTCACCTAAAACTTTACGCATGAATCTTTAAAAGTGCTAGGAATCGTGAGGGATTCTAGAAACAGAGTGCCCGCGTGGTTCACACTTGACCGTCCACGCTTGTTTTAACCACACGTTCATGTGAGCAGCAGGCACTGCTGGGAGCTGGTCAAGGCAGGTCTTGGTTAGGCTCTGGGAATGTGGAGGATGAGGTTGTACAGAGAACCGAGGGGAGATCAACCAGTAACCAGGTGACCTCAGAGCAGAGGCGGGGGGTGGGTGGCATCAGCCAGGGGGGTCCAGGAGTGTAGACAAGGCCCCAGCCCAGCCTGGAGGAGAGCTAGCAGGTGGAGAGAGGGATTTGGGATGGGAAGGGCTGCCATGTGGGCCCCCTATCCTCAGAAGCAGCAGCAATTGAGCTTGGAGGAGGAAGCCTGCTTGAGGGTGTCAGGGCCACTGCTCTGTGCGCGCACATGCCCTGACCCTGTGTGGCCTGGGGGCCCCAGCCTCTCCCCGGGCTTGGCCCCAAGGCTCGCTGAAGCTCAGATGTGGGCAGAGTGTATAACGCGGGCCCACAGAGAACCCCGGCTTCCTGTTGCCTTCCTGCTGGTTAAAGTTGCAACATGGTTTTCCTTAATTAAACACACTAGCATGGGAAGGTTAAACGGCTTCTCTATGGCTCCGAAAGCTGCAGATGGCTGCAAGTTCCATCCCAGGGGGTGACCATTGAAGGTGCCTGATAAGGTCCTGCCAACGGGCCTCTCCCAGCTATGGGATCCGCTCTGCTGCTGGCTGGGACTGACGGGCTTCATGGCAGGAGGTATCGCACACTGGCCAGTTCTGTGCAATGTTCAGCTTTCTTTTTTTTTTTTTTAATTAAAGTATAGTTGATATACAATGCTGTGTTAGCACAGTGATTCAGTTATACATACATAAGTATATATTCTTTTTCAGATTCTTTTCCCTTACAGGTTATTACAGAATATTGAGTGTAGCTCCCTGTGCTATATAGTAGGTCCTTGTTGATATCTGTTTTATATATACTAGTGAGTATATGTTAATCCCAAGCTTTTAATTTATTCCCCACCCCCACCCCTTTCCCCTTTGGCAACCGAAGTTTGGTAATGTTTGTTTTCTATGTCTGTGGATCTATTTCTGTTTTTTAGATAAGTTCATTTGTATCTTTTCATTATTCAGCCATGAAAAAGAATGAAATAATGCCATTTGCAGTAACATGGATGGACAAGAAATTGTCATACTAA
This sequence comes from Leucopleurus acutus, assembly GCF_964270905.1. Lineage (NCBI taxonomy): Eukaryota > Metazoa > Chordata > Mammalia > Artiodactyla > Delphinidae > Leucopleurus > Leucopleurus acutus. Next base: position 175,011,964 of record NC_139145.1, on the reverse strand, counting down.
GTGAAGTAAGTCAAAGACAAATATCATATGATATCGCCTATATGTGGAATCTGAAAAAAAGGGTGCAATGTCCATCTTAAGGAGAAGATATTTAAGTTAAATTGTGAAATAACACAAACACAACTGCGTCAGACATTAGAGAGGGTGACACTGCATAGGTCCGTTTGACATGCAAATGGTAGAATTCCCACAGGTGCTGACAAAGGGGCTGTTCCCCAAAGGTGGCCCGAGCCACTTCTGCAGGGCACTAGGGAGCTTTCCTGAAGGTGCTTTAGTCCTGGGGTGCAGCGGGGAGGGCTGGGGAGGAGACAGCCCTTCTGGGGCGCGAAAGAGCTTCCGCACGAAGCTGCCCAGGTCAAGAGCCAGGTGCCATCCTGGGCCTTCTTGGGCCCTTGCACCCATGTCTGCTGTCACCGCAGGACGGGCCCACCTGCCGCTCCCCTTCACGCCAGAGGCGCTGGCCCGGCTCTGTCCCCCCGGCCTGGACTGCTGCAGGCTGCGCGGCCTCCTCCGACTACACCCTGACCCCTCGGAGTCTGTTCTTAGCACAGCAGCTAACGTTACCCGCTGAAAACACAGATCAGCGCCCTTGACCCAGATACAGCCCCCAGTGCTCAGCCCCGGGATCTCACTGGGGCGCCCCAGTCTCCCACAGTCCAGCCCTGGCTGCTTCTCCAGCCAAGACAGCCTTCTTGCTCTGCTGCAAAAGCTCCAATCTTGTTTCCCCCACTTGTTAAAAAAGCAAGATCTTGTTAGGATGAGACACGTGTGTAGCTGAAACAGACACGTGCCACCATCCCAAAGGTTCAGCAGGTAGCCCTTCAGTTGTACATTGGGTAAAAAGCCTTTTCACACGGCAGTTCTGGGAGCTGCGTTCTACCCCCTGGATCCTCCCCTGGGCCCCGCCCTGGGATGAAGGAGGAGGGGACTTGCAGGGACAGGTGCCCATCATGTGGTCCGCCCTCGCTCCGTCGAGGCATGGCTGCAGCTACCTCTCGCCAGGTGGGCCTCAGAGCGAAGGCGCCAGCCCCTCCAGTCCCGACAGCACACCCAGGAGGGAGGTGCGTGGAGAGGGAACCCGGGCAGGTTCAGGGCCCGTCCTGGGACTTGAGTCCAGGAGGAGTGGCTGCAGGCTTCCCGGCCTTCACGTTGTCCTCTTCCGCCCCTGCTGGCCTTCTCACGGGTGGCCCTCTACCGAGGACAGCTGTGCCGTCTTCGTGCTCCATCATTTCACTGACATCCACGTGCCCCAGGCCGTCAGCCCACCCTAAAAACCTCCCACCCCCATGCGTTGTCTTACCCCACTGTGTGCTCTCTGCAGCATCGATCACCAGCTAAGAGGACCGTTTGTGTAAATGTCCGTGCACTTGTCCGTATGTCCCACCAAACAGAAGCTCCGTCAGGGCAGGGACTCAGGGTGGACGTCGGCTGGACAGGGCAGTGGAGGACAGGGCTTCACAAGCAGGTCCTCAGGGGCTCTGCCCTCGTGAAGACACAGAGCTCTGTGGACAGTGTTCTAGGAGTTTAACCCCTCATCCAGCCCGGTTACTAACTGGTGACACAGGAAAACCAATGCTACGTTTCGGCAATTTGCTCAGACACGCGTAGGAATTAAAATCATTTCTCAGTTGCCCATGAACGACATCGTACTGTCCCCAGTCCATGTTGACCTGGGCAGGGCACTCAGCCAGCCACGGAAACACACTCCCAACAACTGCCTTTCCCACCAGGAGATCTGTTTCTTTTCTTTCACTTTTGAAAATAAATCATATTTAAGTTTTTTTTAGGAATCTTGCCTGGGAAACTTGGGAAATATTTCGGTTCTTAGCAAATAAATTTTTGTAATGGGGGAATAGGCTTATGGATAGAGATTTTTTTCCCAGTATTTTCTAAGTGGTGTGTTTTAAACTTTTTTTTAGAGTGCAGATTTTGTCCTAGGAAAATATAGGACATCTGGTCCAATATGAAGGTGCTGTAGATGAGCCCTGTCTCATAGAAATATGATTCAAGCCATCTGGGTAATTTAAAATTGTGTAATAGCCACATTGAAAAAAAGTGAAAAGGAACAGAGGAAACAGATTTTAATATATAATTTATTTCACCCAGTACATCCAAAATATTATTAATTTAACATGTTCCTAATATAAAAGATGTAGTAAGATCTTCTACATTCCTTTTTGTACTAATTCTTTGAACAGTGTGTGTTTCACACACGCAGGCCCTCTCAGTCCGGACCAGCCACGTTCCAGCACTCCATGGCCACTCGGGGTGGCGTTCACAGCAGTGGACGACACAGCTCCAGAGTAAGGGTGGGGCAGTCAGCCTGCCAGCCTGCTGAGTGTGGCCCTCGAGCTAAGAATGGAGTTTGCAGTTTTAAATGGTGGGACAAAGAAACACAGAAGATGCGGTAGGGACCACAGGTCACGATGTATGGGTTTGTTACTTTTAAATTGAGTTAATCAATAAATATTTAACTTTTCCTCAGTTTTAACTTTAGTAGAAAATACAGATAGATATAACTCACATAAACAAAAAGCTCTGTGGAGGGTTGAGAATCACGTCCGTTCTGATCCCAGGTAAGATGACGACGTGCTCAGAGAGGCCCCAGCAATTAAGGCAGTACCGCCTGGTACCACGTCCGTCACCTGGTACCACGTCACCTCTCATTCCCCACTGCCCTTCTCCACGCTCCTTCTTGCCCACAACACTTCTCAGTTGCAAGGGTTCAAAGTTGGAAGCTTACTTCCTATTCACGGAAAGTCATTATGAAGAATATTTTCTGTTTAGTCGTGTTTTATTGCTGTTCTCGGTCTCTGTACCAGGCTTCGGTGTAACCCGAGGAAGCTTGCTGGGGTGAAGCGTGCCGAGTGTGCCCATGGAGAGAGTCCCCACTGGACTGAAAGGAGGCATCGTCTACATCTTTGTTTTACGAGATGACTGGCTGTCATCGCTTATGTCTTAGGTGACCAAACTTGCCGAGGTATTATTAATTTTCTCTTAAAATCGTCCTGGCAGGACACGAGAATATGTGTCCAGCCCGGACCGAGGGGTGGATGGGGGCTCTTGGCTGCGTTGGGCAGGTTTCACAGCACTTTCCTTCCAGTCAGCTCACCTGGAAAAGCCCCTGGTCCTGGTGTCCTGTGACATGGCTCTGCCTCTTGTGTGGACTGACCCATGGTGGGAAACTCAGCCAGTTCTCAGGACGCCCACGGGCACCAGGCAGCCCTCTCTCAGCTACCCTGGACCTGGGAACCCCTGGTTTCCCCGATCCTATTTGGGGACCAGAACCCTGAATGTTGTCCCCAGCATGCTGGCATCCCTGGAGGGACTTTCTTCTGAGACCGTGGGGAGCTTCGGGGAGCCTGTGAACACACTGGACCCAACCCTGTTTGCCTGGTGGGTAGGCTTCATAGCACTTCTCACCTCCAGGTGTTAACAAATGAGAACTCCCAGCCACTGGCCCACAGGGCATTTTGCTTCAGCGCTGCTCTCCCCGCTTGGGTGCAGGTACTCGAGTGAAGAAGGTGCTGCCCGTGAAGCTGCTTCCTCAGCGACACCTTCGGCCGCTTCCATCCACGGAGCCGGCCGGGTGGTGGAGGACGGGTTGATGTCCCACTCAGGCCCTTTCTTCTGGTTGATGTGTCCGCTTCCCTAGGGAGGGGAGCGTGTTGCTGACTGTGCAGCTGTCTGCTTCCAATGGTCGTTACAAGTTCCACTGGGCCAGCAAGAGCCACCTTGACCAGGAGGTCATGCCCCCCCGTGCCCAGTGACTGGTTGGCACAGACCTGGCCCCTGGACTCCGGTGCTGTCCACGCTGTAGACTGAAGACGTTCTCAAGGTGAATCCAGCCTGCAGTGTCAGCACCACCTGGGGACTTGCTGGAGATGCAGACCCTCAGGTCCACTCAGATGCTGCAGCGTAGGGCCCAGCAATCTGTGCCTAACCAGCTCCCAGGGCTTTCTGAGGCTGAGGAACCTCCCATAGGACCAGGGTGGGTCTCTCTGGCAGCTGAGACCGCCTCCCCGCCCCTTCCTGCTTCCCTCACCCCTGTCCTGAAGCATCCCCGCAGGACGTCCCCGGCACGAGAACCCTCGTCCCAGGGTCAGCTCCTAGGAACCGAGGTGGCTTTCTTCTCACTGCTTCAGGTAATCTCCAAACTAGAACAAAAGTTAAGTCCTGTCTTTCCCTACCTTTTAAGTCCTATGTCTCTCCTACCCACAAGAGCCCAATGACAGCGTATGGAAATTCAGGGCAACGTGGCTCATGGAAATGATTTAATGCATCTGAAATTGGACTTTTTAGTTTTTAGGGTAGACCCAATGCCCAGTGGTGGCCACCACTGTGTTATTTCCTCACTTCTCCTTTAAAAATTCAGTGCAGTCAAAGGAAAACACCCAGAAGGAAATAACTCCACGAATTGGGCTATTTTTCAGGTCTAGTACACGTAAATATCAATTTTATACTTGAAATAAGATCGCACAGAGGCATTTCACCTTGTCTAGGACTCGGCTGTCCAATACGGCAACTACCGGCCACACGCGGCTGTCTGGCGCCGGCGATGTCGCTGCCCTGAGCTGGGATGTGCCCTGCCTGTGAGCTAGACACCGGGTATCAGAGACTCAGAGAAGAAAAGAAGGCAAACTGTCTCATTAGTAACAGTTGTAATCAATAGATTACATGCTGAAATGATAATACCTTGGCTATGTGGGGTTAAATAAAATATATTATTAAAATCGCTTTCACCTGTTTCTGTTTCTGTTTGTAATGTGTCTGTGGGAAATTTAATGATACACATGTGGCTCACACTCTGTTTCTTTTGGACCGCGTTGGCCTAGAGGATACCGAGAGAGCCAGCTCGACAGTGAGGGACCTGCCAGGCTGCCCTTCCATAGGCCAAAGAGGCTGGGCAAACAGGGACTGGAAAACCCAACCCAACTCGACCCACATGGGCTTGGCTCTGCTGGGCATTGGATCCTTAGGTGGGAATGAAGGTTCTGGAACAGTGTGTCCAAGTTCGTCTCATCAAGTCTCCCTTTCGTTGTTTTTGGCTGCTGGATGCCATTCCACTGGCAATGGTGCTGTTTGTCAGCCGGGGAGATTTTTAAACCCACAGGAAGTACATCTGGAAGACACGACCTGAGAACCATAGAGTCTGCCTGGGGAGGTGGGAGATCTTTGCAGGAGGAAATTCCACAGTTTCCCGTGGGTGGGTCATGGGAACACTCAACAACCTCTACTGGCAGGAAACTTGTCTTCACATTTGCAGTTAAACTGTTTCCTCCCGATCGTTCCAAAAAATAGAGGGAGAACGGCTGGTCGCCAAACTCAGTGTAAAGTCCTTTGGTTCAATCAAAGGAACGTTTTATTTTATCCCTTACATTTCTGTTCCACAAGCTAGATGAACTTGGTTCCTTGAATAAAGACAACTGTGATTTTTTTTTCCTATAAGAAACAAAAGAAAGGCAATCTGGCAAGTTGTCCATTTGTATGTAGGCAAGTCATGGGATTTGGGTCTCAACAGGTATCTGAAACCACAAGGTAATACTAACGTGCTGTTCATAAGTTCAGAACCTCAGTGCCACAACATCTTGGTAGAGTTCTCTAGTTTTGTTGCTCATAAAGTCCTTATGTTTACCCCAAGATACTCTCCGTGGCAACATGCCTGAAGCTGAAGGGGGAGTTCAGGCTTCCTTCAGGTAATTCAGGGTCCTCTGGACAGCAATGGCACCCTTGCGGTCTTCATGTTGGACTCGCTGCCGTCGTGAGACTGCGCGCCAGGGAGCTCCAGTGGCTGTGCAGGCGACTGCAGGTGACACTGCTGCAAATAGGCATACAGGTGTTTTCTGGGCTTGAGACGCAGTCAGGTACAGGACCAGCTGTGGCATTTGTAGGGTCTAGTGAAAAATAAAGCATGGGACCCTTGTTTAAAAATTGTTAAGAATTTCAAGACGGCTATGGCAAAGCATTAAACTAAGTGGGAAGCCTTGCTATGCATGGACCTTGGGTGACTAACAGGCCACACGGCCATGGAGCTGGGCCTGGCTTTAGAGCGCAGCACCATGGGGACTGCGCTCAGGTGCTCCCCTTTGGTCAAGCATGACACTGAGACCGAGGGGCCAGGGGAAGGCTTGATGATGCCTGGGTGGTAACCTGGGAAGGAGAGGTGGTGGCTGAACAGTGTGGATCACGCGTGCCTGCCGAGAGCTTGGACAACCGCTCTCTAGGCTCCTGACCAAGGAGAGAGGAAACCATTCTCATCGGCAGAGAGGACAAAACGTATCCAGGAAAACAAATATTTCTGTGGTTGTATTTTTATCCCCTCCCTCCCTCCCTCCCTCCTCCCTCCCTCCCTCCCTCCTCCCTCCCTCCCTCCCTCCCTCCTCCCTCCCTCCTCCCTCCCTCCCTCCCTCCCTCCCTCCTCCCTCCCTCCCTCCCTCCCTCCCTCCCTCCTCCCTCCTCCCTCCCTCCTCCCTCCTCCCTCCCTCCTCCCTCCCTCCCTCCCTCCCTCCTCCCTCCTCCCTCCTCCCTCCCTCCCTCCCTCTCTCCCTCCCTCCTCCCTCCCTCCCTCCCTCCTCCCTCCCTCCTCCCTCCCTCCCTCCCTCCCTCCCTCCTCCCTCCCTCCCTCCCTCCCTCTCTCCCTCCCTCCCTCCCTTCCTTCCTTCCTTCCTTCCTTCCATTTCCTTTCATTGCTCTTGCCTGTATTAATTTTAGCACAGGTTAGAAGTTTCATGCAGAGGCACTGAGGCTCACTAGCCTCAAAGAACTATATCAAAAGCCCCACCTTTGGTCCCATTGAAATGACAAAACATTAAGCACACAGTTATACTCTGTATCTCATGCTGAACAGCTGTCTTGAATTTTTTTTCCCTCAAAGCCACGTGTTTCCAGGGGCGTTGGTGGCTCTGTGTTTCCTGTTGAATTGGTCTCCCCTCCTCCCCCCTCTGTTCTCACACAAGCCGGCTCATGAGTGAGACACCCAGTGCCTCAGTTCAACCAGACGGACTGCTGGTTTTAAACCAGGCCAGGTGCTCATTCTCGCAAAGAACCACAGACCGGTCCACACATACAGACATGCGCAGTACCTTCCCGGACCGTCCTGGTCTTTCCTCTTTGGCTCAGTGCAGGTAGGTGTCGTCTGATTTCGTTTCAGTGTCCCCGAGGTTGAGCTCTGCCAACTGCGGGTGGTGAGTGGGCTCCTCTGTTTCCGTCTGCCCCAATCCTTTCTTCTGAGCATGAATTCCTTTCACTTGGTCCCTCTCTGGCATCTGAAAGCAACTGGGAGCAATTATCTGAGCAGCAGCCTCTGTGCCCAGGTGCTGGGTGACCCACCCAAGCCTCCTGCCGTCCAACTCATTAACTCTGCTCCGCGCGGGACATGCGGAGGGTCCGGGTGTCTTTCCAGAATGGCTTGGCAGGAGCCGGGTGGTTTTACGACAAGGAGGGGAGGGAGAAAGAGGGGGTGGAGGAGACCCGATTCAGCTGTGACTCGAACACCCGTCCGCTCAAGCCCAGGAAAGCCTCTCTGCGCCAGCGCACAGCCCGAGCGCAGGAGTCTCCAAACCAGGGTTGTAATTAACGTCACAACATCTCCAGGGGGTTCTGGAAAGAGAGGCAGAAAAAACCTCGTCTCATCCTGTCAGGCACCACGAGGCCCCTACTGAGGTGTCCCGAGGATGTTAAAACGGGGAAGTCTCCCTAAAAGAAAATTAGAACTTGCCTGTGTTCTCGGGGTGCTGGCTGGGCGTGTGGTTCCCATTGCCTGCGAGGCTCTTCACACAGTCTTCACTGTTTATTCAAGCTCTGGGTTTGGCCCGTCCCCTGATGCTGTCTTTGCCAAAAGACCCTCTTCATGAACTTTAAAGTCCGTGAGGAGTTTTTAGGAGAAGTTTATCAATAAAATATTTTGTGAAAAGGTCAGAAAACAGTGTGAGCTCCCTCCTTATAACTTGTTTTACTGAGCCTTTCTTCTTAGAAATAGGTTTTTATGTTGGAATCAAATAGCCACACAGACGATACACTGAAATGGAAAGCAGTTTTCCATGTCAGATACCCTAGACTGTGCTATGAATTTAACCGTGTCTGAGTTTGACTATTGCATCATTGGATGTAGTAATGGGGCAAACTGGGTGAAAGCGAACAATGGCAGACTTGACTATCGAACGACTTCACGGCCCCTGAAACACACTGAGGAATTTGGACCAGATGGATGAGACCTGACACATCCAGGCAGCGGCAGAGGAGAAGAGCCACTTAATGGATCCCTCAGGATCGCCCTGGGAGGATGCACCATCTTCGCCCATTAAATATTAACTGGATCTGGGATGCTTCCTGGGCCTCACAGGCCCTGCGCCAGGGGAGCACACGTGGGGTGAGGCCCTGCTCTCCGACAGCTTACACTCAGTGAGATCTGGGGAGGCATCCAGCCACTGTTTTACATGGGGGTGTGTGTGTGGAGACACCCCAGCGGCATGGCCCGTGGCTGCATCTTGCCCCAAAGGGCAGCAGAAACCACAGCTGCTGAGACCTGCATTTGGAACCTGCCCTTGGCGATTTGCACCGTGGACCCAAATCTCACAGAGTCTCCTGGGAAGGACACGGCAACCCACACACAGTCAAGGATGGGAGAGTCAGGGGAAGGATGGGGCCATGAGTCTGTGACCGGAGACCCCGGGAAGGTGTGTTTCCACCTCCAGACCCGTGTCTCCTGCAGCCTCTCAGTAGAGGGAGGAAGGGTGGCTGGGAGGACGGGGCTGGGAAGTTCCTGAGGTTTTGCCATGAGCGTCCACAACGTGACCACCTAAAAGGGGGCGTGGCACCTGCTTCCTCGAGTTTCGGGACAGAACGTGGCGGCAGAGAAGGCTGACACCCATGGTGTGTCTGCCTTCCCTGGGCACATGGCTAAGTCCCAGCTCATGGTGCCCGTGCACTGTTCGCGTCGCACCAGTGGTTTGTGGCGGAGAGATGGAAGCTATGTCCGGTCTCGGACCATAAAGGAACCGTCCTCTGTCTCCTTTCCCAGCCCAGGGTGAGCTCAAGGCCCCATGCTGGGCTGGCCAGGACACAGCTTAGGTCCCTGAGTGTCTGTGTGGAGCAGAGATCTCTGCCCCATCAGCTCTGCCCTGTGGTTTGAGAGGGAAGTAACATTTTGTGGGGTTTTATGTCCGTTTGTTAGAGCAGTTAGCCCGCCCCTGCCAATCCCAAGCACAGGCGAGAAACATGGTACATGAAACACGTCACCGGCAAAGACTGAATGAGCGCATCAGGCGGGTTTACTAGGATCTGAGTCACACAGTGACATTCCAGGGAATGAATATTAAGGAAGAGTCTTCATGGAAACAACGTGTCGCTGTGATCATCTCTTCTTTTCTAGGGATTTTGGACCTGAGTGAAGGTTCTGAAGGCTTGGTTTTGCTCCACGTCCAGACATGGGTCCTGCCTGCACGTGTCTGTGGGTTCTAGTCACTGACAGCAGGGGCCTCTTCACGTTCACGTCTGCTTTTCTTACCAACCTCCAGGAACACAAAAGAAGGGAAAAAAGAATTTCAATTTGTCAATCAATGCATAAATGCCTCCTGTCTTTGGAAAGAGATTAGCTCAGGTCAGGGTCTAGAGGAAACAAAGTGATGCTAAAATCATCACAGGGTTGAAATGTAGCTTCTGAAAACTAAAGGGAACTAAGAGGTGTTCATAGAGCCCACCTGTGCCTCAGGGCAGGATCCGGCCCTGTGCCCACCTGTGCCTCAGGGGAGGACCTGGCCCTGTGCCTGGGACAAATCAGGGCCCCATCGGTGACGTCAGGAGGCGGGGTTCTGCTTTGTTCTGTGTGCGGGGAGGGTGGCTCCCATCGCCTCCCCATCCTCCCGGCAGATCTGCTGGATAAGCCAGAGGAGACAGATGAGCGGGTGAGCTACGGGCTGCAGCCCGGTGAGCCCTTAGCATCCCTGTCACCTCCCTCGCCACCAACATGTCTCCTGCACTTCATCCCCACGGTCCAGAGTAAAGAGGGCCATGAGGGTGGGCAAGGGACCCCGTCCTCCTCCTCTGAGTCCCAAGTGCCTAGGACGGTGCCTGGAGACGGACCGAGGCTAGTGGGATGAGTGGTGATGAGTGAGCTGTCCGCTCAGCGTTTAAGGGCGGGATTGATGAGATGTCTGTCCCGAGTTTCTCAGCCACCAGTGTCGGCTCCGAGGCCCCAAGATAACCCGTTTCTTCTCAGGGGCTGCTTCCCCAGGAGGTTCCTGAAACGGGGCATCAATTGGCTGAGGTCCTGTGGTGTCTACACAGCTCGGGGGCGGGGTCCTCTGGAGGCCAAATGGTCAGTGTTCAGATGCTGAGGCTTGTATAGCAATCTAGCACAGGATTTCCCCCACAGCTAACATACTGACAAATAAAAATAAATTCTGCTTTTAAAGAGTTCGGATAAGTGTTGGCTGGAAACTAAGATCAAGGTAACGTTTCCTCAATCACTACCTTTGGGAGGTTGATTTGATGACACGTCTGGCTGCTTATGGTGGCTTAATAGGGCTTTTATTAGATGGAAAGTGGGGAGAAAGGGATGAAAAGGGTATTAGCTCAATCCTCCTCTCACAGCTTCCCTCTGAGCAGGTGTCCAGGTGTGGCCAAGCCCCCCAAGCAGTCAGAGGACAGGGCGTCTGAGGTGGGAGAGGAGGGCTGTCCCTCGGTCACCTGTCACCTCAGTGGCCCCCCTCTCGCCCACACCGCAGCTGTGAGGTTCGGGTGACCCAGAAGCTTAAAAAGGGCAAGACTGTCGATTCCACAGGGTCACTGGAGAAAGTCCCCAGAGTGCTGTTTGGACAGGGATACCTGGATCCCTGACAGGCTATCGTGGCACCTGGCATGCGTCCTGGAGAGGCCGAGGAATAGAGAAAACCCCCCGCAGGCCAGCCTGGCCCCCAGAGGCGTCAGCGCCAGGGTCCACGGGAACACCGCTTTCTGTCTCTGAATTGCACAGAGGTGAGGTGAGGTGCTGCTTTGCACTGGCCAGGTCACTGTAGGAGCTGGCTGTAGGCGTGGACCCCATGGGGCAGGCACAGCCACCTGCGTCATGAGAAAGTGTTCACACGCAGAGGCCAGACCTGCTTTCTGACATCATTACCAAGAAGCAAGTTTGCAAATCCACATCCCTCCGGCCCCTCGCAACCAGCAGTCGGGTGCACCGGCCGGAGACCCGGGGGTGGCGGTGAGAGAGGGTCCCACTCCTGCCACCTCCCGTGGCAGCCCTGTGTGTCAGGCTGACATCTGTACAGTGTCCCCTGCTTGTGGGCACCTCTGATCACGCGCGGCTGCTTCTTCAGCCTCCCAACAGCTCTGAAGGCCAGTCCAAGCGCTAACACACCTTATTCTGCCTAACGTCGTCCCCGGAAATAGTCCCGACCAGATAAACCAAGCAGCAGATACAACAGAAAGAAATTCCCATCTGCAAAAGCTGAGCGGTGGCGTGGCTATAGCAAAAGGAGCATGGCCGTCCTGACCAGGCCTCGGAAACGTTGGTGTTTATTCCTCATTGATGATGTCAGTTACCGAGTCCCATTCCTGCACATATAAAGTAAGAGCTGGAAAAATTTTAAAGCACAAATAATTAAATCCCCAAGTTCAGGAAGAGATTTTAACCCAACACTCTCAGTGACTCTAAAAGAAATAGACAAACAGGGATATGGATATAGAAACCAGAGCAATGTAGAAACTACCGTGGAATTGGCATGTGGAGACGACATCTCCCGGGAGCAGTGACGTGTATTTCCCACAAGCACGTCCAGCCATTCTTCCCACACCAGGCCCCAAGCTAGGCCACAGCAAGTCCTAAAGGACTGAAGCTATTCAAAGAGTGCTGTCTGGTCACAGCACTCTTATCCTAGCAAACAACGACAATAAGATGCCTAAACAAATCCCCATGTCTGGAAATTAAGAAGTAGAGCTCTAAGTAGCCAGTGGGTCAAAGAAGAACTCATGACAGAAATACAGCCACAGATTGAGCTGAAGGTAACAGACATCTTACATATTAAAATGTGTCCGTACAGTTACCTTGTGCACAAGGAGATATTTACAGCCTTGAGATCATGTATTAGGAAAGAGGGAAAGCTGAAAAGTTACGTCGCTCTGCATTTATTCACATAATGTTCACATACCTTAATGAAGTTTTCCAGTTTTCTCTAAGTACTTCTCCGCATCTCCCCCGGGTACCTCATGATTCTAGCAGCCAAGGCTGCACCTGGGGTGAGGATGATGGGGCACTGGCTTCAGCCTGAAAACTTTAGGTGCAGGAATGAGACCCGGTAACCGACATCATCAATGAGGAATAAACACCAACATTTCCGAGGCCTGGTCGGGACGGCCATGCTCCTTTTGCTATAGCCACGCCACCGCTCAGCTTTTGCAGATGGGAATTTCTTTCTGTTGTATCTGCTGCTTGGTTTATCTGGTCGGGACTATTTCCGGGGACGACGTTAGGCAGAATAAGGTGTGTTAGCGCTTGGACTGGCCTTCAGAGCTGTTGGGAGGCTGAAGAAGCAGCCGCGCGTGATCAGAGGTGCCCACAAGCAGGGGACACTGTACAGATGTCAGCCTGACACACAGGGCTGCCACGGGAGGTGGCAGGAGTGGGACCCTCTCTCACCGCCACCCCCGGGTCTCCGGCCGGTGCACCCGACTGCTGGTTGCGAGGGGCCGGAGGGATGTGGATTTGCAAACTTGCTTCTTGGTAATGATGTCAGAAAGCAGGTCTGGCCTCTGCGTGTGAACGCTTTCTCATGACGCAGGTGGCTGTGCCTGCCCCATGGGGTCCACGCCTACAGCCAGCTCCTACAGTGACCTGGCCAGTGCAAAGCAGCACCTCACCTCACCTCTGTGCAATTCAGAGACAGAAAGCGGTGTTCCCGTGGACCCTGGCGCTGACGCCTCTGGGGGCCAGGCTGGCCTGCGGGGGGTTTTCTCTATTCCTCGGCCTCTCCAGGACGCATGCCAGGTGCCACGATAGCCTGTCAGGGATCCAGGTATCCCTGTCCAAACAGCACTCTGGGGACTTTCTCCAGTGACCCTGTGGAATCGACAGTCTTGCCCTTTTTAAGCTTCTGGGTCACCCGAACCTCACAGCTGCGGTGTGGGCGAGAGGGGGGCCACTGAGGTGACAGGTGACCGAGGGACAGCCCTCCTCTCCCACCTCAGACGCCCTGTCCTCTGACTGCTTGGGGGGCTTGGCCACACCTGGACACCTGCTCAGAGGGAAGCTGTGAGAGGAGGATTGAGCTAATACCCTTTTCATCCCTTTCTCCCCACTTTCCATCTAATAAAAGCCCTATTAAGCCACCATAAGCAGCCAGACGTGTCATCAAATCAACCTCCCAAAGGTAGTGATTGAGGAAACGTTACCTTGATCTTAGTTTCCAGCCAACACTTATCCGAACTCTTTAAAAGCAGAATATTTTTTTATTTGTCAGTATGTTAGCTGTGGGGGAAATCCTGTGCTAGATTGCTATACAAGCCTCAGCATCTGAACACTGACCATTTGGCCTCCAGAGGACCCCGCCCCCGAGCTGTGTAGACACCACAGGACCTCAGCCAATTGATGCCCCGTTTCAGGAACCTCCTGGGGAAGCAGCCCCTGAGAAGAAACGGGTTATCTTGGGGCCTCGGAGCCGACACTGGTGGCTGAGAAACTCGGGACAGACATCTCATCAATCCCGCCCTTAAACGCTGAGCGGACAGCTCACTCATCACCACTCATCCCACTAGCCTCGGTCCGTCTCCAGGCACCGTCCTAGGCACTTGGGACTCAGAGGAGGAGGACGGGGTCCCCTGCCCACTCTCGTGGCCCTCAGCACTCTGGACAGTGGGGATGAAGCGCAGGAGACATGATGGCGGCGAGAGAGGTGACAGGGATGCTAAGGGCTCACCGGGCTGCAGCCCGTAACTCACCCGCTCATCTGTCTCCTCTGGCTCATCCAGCAGATCTGCCGGGAAGATGGGGAGGCAATGGGATCCACCCTCCCTGCACACAGAAGAAACTGCACACTCATTGGAATCGTATATTGTCCTGGTGGATTGACAGTTTTTGCGTGATGAAAACCTGTCTTTTCCTCCAGGAACGTCCGTTACCTTGGTGTCTGCTTTGCTTGTGGTGCATATGTCACCACATGTGTGAGACCATGAAACAAGTCTTAATACATTTTAAAAAGCTGAAAAGCTACAAAATATCTTCCCCAACCACAGTGAACCATCAGTAACTGAAGGGAATCTGGAAAATGCACAACTATGCAGATATTAAATGACACACACTTAAACAGCCAACAAGTCAGTGAAGAAATCACAAGGGACTTTAGAAAACACTTTGAGAGGAATGAAAATGAAAACAATGTAGTAAACTTGTGGGATAGAGTGAAAGTAGTGTCAGACATGCCTACATTAAAGAAAAAGATCTCAAATAAACAACCTAAGCTTCCACCTTAAGGAATTAGAAAAAGAAGTGTAAAATAAGCAAGAAAAAGGAAGGAACTAATAAACATTAAATCAGAGAAAAATGAACTAGAGAGTAGAGAAGCAGTAGAGAGAATTAATGCAACTAAGCATCGGTTCCTTGAAAAGCTAAAAATATTGACAAGCTTTTGGTTAGATTAACCAAGAAATAATAGACAATTCTAATTACTAAATTCAGAAATAAAAGCAAGGACATTACTATTAAATTTACAGAAATCAAAATAATTATAAGAGAATACTATGAAAAATTTTATGCTGACAAATTAGATAACCTAAACAAAATTGATGAATTCTTAGAAGCACACATGGTACCAAAACTAACTCAAGAAGAAAGAGTAAATCTTAATAAATCTATAACAAATGAAAGGTTGAATCAATAATTAAAAAAAAAACCTCACAATGAATGAATGCCTGGGACAGATGCCTTCACCGTTGAGTTCCATCAAACATAAAGAATTAACACCAATCATTCCCAAACATTTCCAAACATATAAGCAAATAGAGTTCTACTTAACATCGATGAGGCCATACTACCCTCATATACCAAAGCCAGACAAAGACATGTGACAGAAAGAAAACTATAGGTCTATATCCCTTATGAATATAGATGCAAAAATCCTCAAAAAAATTCTAGTAGCCCAGATCCAGCAGCATATTAAGAGGCTGAAACACCACGACTAAATGAGATTTATCCCAAGAATACGAGGATGTTTCAACATCCGAAAATCAAACAATGCAATATATCATATTAATAGAATGAAGGGAGAAAAAAGGATAATCTCAACTGATTCAGAAAAGGCATGTGAAAAAGCCAACACATTTTCATGATAAAAAGACTCAATAAACTAGGAATAGAAGGCAACTTTCTTAACAAGATCAAGAGTATCTAGAAAAAACCCACAGCTGACACCATGCTCAATGGTGAGAGCCTGAAAGCTTACCTCCTAAGACCAAGAACAAGATGATGATGTCTGTGCTCACGGCTTCTCTTCAAATTGTGCTGGAAGCTCTAGCCAGGGTGGTTAGGCAAGAAAAAGAAATAAATGGCGTCCACATTGGAAAGGAAGAACAAAACTCTTCTATTAACAGATTACATAATATTATAGATAGAAACCCCAAAATAATCTGTAAAAAGCATTTAAAGCTAATAAATGAGAGATCAAAAGTTGGAGGACACAATCAACACACAAAAGGCAGTTGTATTTCTACTTAGTAACAACGGGCAACCCCAAAATGACAGTATAAGGAGGATTCTATTAACAAGAGCGTCAAAAGGAATAAAATACCTAGAGATAAACTTAACTAAGGAGCTGCAAGACCTGAACACCCAAAACTATAAAACACTGTCAAAAGAAATGTAAAGAGACCTAAATAAATGGAAAGGCATCCCGTGCTCATGGATTGGAAGACTTAATATTGTAAAGATAGCCATACTCCCCAACACAATCAATTCGCTATCAAAATCCCAAAGGTCTTTTTTGTGTGTACAGAAATGGAAAAGCCAATCCTGAAATTCATTTGGAATTTCAAGGAATTCTGATTAGCCAAAACAATCTTGAAAAAGGAAAACAAGGGGAAATAAAAGGCACACAGGTTGGGAAGGAAGAAATAAAACTGTTATCTTTGCTCACAGATTACGTGATCATCAATGTAGAAGATCCAAAAAAATTGAAAAAAAATCCTGGAACGAGGGATCAGCAAGTTTGAAGGACACAAGGCTAATATACAATTATTATATATTAATAATCAATCACTTTCTTAAGTACCAGCAGTGACCTAGTGAGATTTGAAATTAAACCCAAAGTATCTTTTATGTTAGTATCCCCCCAAATGAAATATTTAGATTTAAATCTAACAAAACATGTACAAGATGTAGATGAGGAAAACTACAAAACGCTAGTGAATGAAATCAAAGAAGAACTAAACAAATGGAGACATAGTCTGTGAATAGAAATGAGAAAAACTCCATTTTGTCACAATGCCAGTTTCTCCCAATTTGAACTACAGATTCCAGGCGATCCTAACCAAAATCGCAGCAGTTACGTTGTGGATACTGGCAAAATGATTCTGAAGTTTATATGGAGAGGCAAAAGACCCAGAACAGCCAATACTATTTTAACAGAGAAAAGCAAAGTTAACGGTTTGACACTACTTGACTTCCAGACTTACTGTAAAGCTACGGTAATCAAGATAGTGTGGTATTGGTGAAAGAACAGACGTAAGTGACTGGAACAGAATAGAGAGGCCAGAAATAGACCCACATGAATGCAGTCAACTGATCTTCGACAAAGGAACAGAGGCAATGCAGTGGAGTAAAGACAGTCTGTTCAACAAGTGCACCCGTATACATGCCATGGGTTTAGACAAGTTTATAATGACAGATATCCACCACTATAATATCATTATTGCATCAATTTAAACATAGAATAACCGTAGGATCCAGGGATTCCACTTCTAGGTATAATGAAGAGTTATAAACATGTGTTCAAACAAAAATGTGTATCTGGATGCTTGCAGCAGTAGCGTTCACAATAGTCAAAAGGTGGAAACAATCTACATACCCATCAGCTGGTGAAGGAGGAGCTCTGTGTGTCTGTCCTTACAGGGGGTATTATCGAGCCACAGAAAGGCATGGAGCAGTGACACGCTGCAACACAGGTGAACCCGGAAATCACAGAAGGCCACACACTGTACGATTCCACTTATAGAAACGCCCTGAAAAGGGAGGTCCTTAGAGGCAGAAAGCAGGCAAGTGATTGCCGGGGTCTGGGGGGAGGAGAAAGGAGAAGGGACTGCTTAATGGCTACAGGGTTCCTGCTTGGGGTGATGAAGATGCTCTGGAATGAGATGGGGTGGAGGTTGTAATATGCTGTGAAGGTACTAAAAGCCAGTGAATTGTACACCTTAAAATGGTAAATTTCATGTTATGTGAATTTCATAAAAACTCACATAAACCCCACATATACAAAGATAGTAACTGGAATATTATTTTAAACAGTGAACAATTAGAAACCGTGTAAATGCCCAACATTGATACATGGTTAAAACATTGTGGAGGGGCTTCCCTGGTGGTAGTGGTTAAGAATCCACCTGCCAATGCAGGGGACATGGGTTCAAGTCCTGGTCCGGGAAGATCTCACATGCCACGGAGCAACTAAGCCCGTGTGCCACAACTACTGAGCCTGTGTGCCACAACTACTGAAGCCCACGCTCCTAGAGCCCGTGCTCTGCAACAAGAGAAGCCACTGCAATGAGAAGCCTGCATACTGCAACGAAGAGTAGCCCCCACTCGCTGCAACTAGAGAAAGCCTGTGTGCAGCAACAAAGACCCAACAAAGCCAAAAATAAATAATAATTAAAAAAACATTGTGGAACCTGTACTCAATGAGTACTATATAGCTCTTTTAAAGATTACTATGAATACTGTAGGAAAATGTAATAATTATGTTCAGAAAAAAAGCAGAGTACAAAATAACACATATTCTTTTTAAAAATTTTTATTGGGGTACAGCTGATTTACAATTTACAATGTTGTATTAATTTCAGGTGTACAGCAAAGTGAATCACTTATACATAATAGCAACTTTTAAAATAGTACATATGTGAATAAAGACTGAAAAGCAAAAGATAAAATTAGTTCTGTGTGGTATGGGCGATTTTTAAAATTGTATTTCAAATTTTCTTTTCCTTCCTTTCTTTTATGGTAGAAAAAGAATTGTTGCCACTCAGTTAAAAATACTTATTAAAAATTTACTTGTGCCATCAGAAAAAGTAATAACGTAAAGACTTAAGTTTGGGGTAAAAAACAAACAATGTTAACAGTTAAGCAATCCCTGTATGGAGAACATTCAGCAGTAGGCGTTTCTGCTGAGCTGTGCCAAATGCTAGATAGGCCTTTGACTTTCTTAGGATTAGCACTTACGGTGGATTTCAAAATCTTTCATTCTGTTGACTGTCTATAATTACGAGGAAAAGAGACTTCCTTATTTTGATTTACCCTAAAACTTCTAAACTCACCAACATTAACATAGTAAGTTGTTTTAAAGAGACCCATGTCTTCCTTCCTTCCTCCATTATCTGGTTTATTCATTAAATATTCATTTATCACCAACCATATACTAGACACTGCTGAGAAGAAAAGAAAAGTGAAATGTAAATATTTCCCTCAAGAATTTTTGGTTTAATAAAGGACATAGCACATACAGTGAACCAGGTCTTTTAAAATAAGTGTTTCATTAGAATCTCAACACTAAGGTAGAGAACATTTGATCTACATCAGCACATTAAAGAAAACGGAATTATACTGATGGATTTTTTTTCTAGTTCGAGATAATCAGACGTTATCCTTAACCAAAATTCTGTCAATCCTCATTTTAATAAGGTGACACCCGATACCTTTACTGTGAAGCTGCCTTGTTCAGTTGAATATAAGTTAGTGTGGGGGCATTAATGAAATCTGCTTTAAATAGTTATTTAATCTAATCATTGCTGAAATTAGGAAAAGAGGAATCCCTATTGCATATTGAATATTAGACCCAATTGCTAGCAAACCCCTGGAAGCTGATTCCTGCAAAGGCAGACACAGTTCAATATTGATGTACACAAGGCACGACCCCTGAGTCCCCCGTGGCAGGACCCAACCTGGTGATCAACCCTCCATTTCTTTCGTCTAATCGTGCTTATCCAAACTCCTTGTCCTGGATCTTGGCTTTCAGCTATTGCCAAAGGGAATGTAAACCAAAGCCCAAACTCTGGTGACAGAGTTCACTTAAGAAGAGACCAGGTTGATGACCCAGAATAGATGACCCACCAAACCCCAGAGATGCCTTCTGACGCCTGGGGGTCCCAAGTTCATTACTGACACTGGGTAACTGTTCAGATCATAGTACATACTTCATGCAGATGTGAAGTAGGATAGAAAAATATCTCTGCTGCTACCAAAAAAGACAAACCAATTAAAAGAAATTTCAGGGAAAACTAAAATCTTTGTTATCTTTAAATTTTTAGGTTCCTTAGAGATTTCAGATCCTTTTTTATTTCATTAAACATAATAACATACATATGTATTTGAATTTGGTATATGTCTTCATGTGATTTTGTTCGGTAGCTTAAAGAAAATGTATATTCTGTATTCTAATAACAATTTAAAATTAGTGCAATTTCAATTTAAAATTTGAGATATCATGAAGTGTTAAACTTCAGCTTTTCCAGTATTTCAGAATATTATACAAAATTAATATGCTAGAGATATGGTAGGAAAACAAAGGAAATTAGGTTTTCTGTAATTAATGTTCTTAATAAGATGAAATGGATACAGAAGATTCTCAATTTAGAAAATAAATAGAGAGGAGGAGTGGAAAATATCTTTCACTGAATATAAATACATGGAACATTTTCTAATAAGTTTCATTTCCTGCATTGTCTGCGTTCCTGCTCTTCCTAAGAGCTCATTTTAGAGTTTCTGGTACCCAAGAGCATCACTGTGAAGTGGCATTCCCTTCGGCTTCTGGCAGAATCTTTAATTGTGTTGGTGGGAAAGTCAGTGGCTTGATGTCGCTGCTTCTGCTGAGAGGGCCTGGAGAATTTCCAGTGTCAGATTCAGAGGCATGATGATAGAGGCTGCTGGCCTAAGAATCCTCCCGGGTTACAGGTTGTAACCAACAGACACGACCACCAAGAACCACAGGATTCCCCTCATTTGTGATAATACAGTTGTTACTTACTGAACATCACCTTTGATTTATATTAAACTTTCACACCACTTTATCTTCCATATAATTTTGCTCCACACCACAGCAATAACCTTTGATAAATTAAACACTCCCCATCCTTCGAAATTCTCAAAGACTCAGGTCTTAGGGTGCCAACTTCCAATTTCATGCCACGTGGGAAACCTGATTGCCTCTTATCTTCTCAGTCCTGAGGCTTTGAGCGAATCAGGCCGTATGCTTCCTGCTTTTCGTCTCTTCCTGAATAGCTGCCGGTCTTCTGCATTCAGCGCTCCGAGGCCACAGTCACGAAGCAGGGTCCTATTTGCCACCTTGCCAGCCAGCAGTCCCCATACTGTGTTCTTTAATGTCTTAATAGCCTGTGGATGTTAAAGAATTTCAGTGAAAAAGATCACTATTAATGATATTCTCATTCTAAAAGTCACTTTAAAAACAACGAAAGTAAACATACACATATGGTCATTTTTGTAATGATCCAGTAATCTAGCTTTAGGCAGTGGTATGCAGGACTTGGTAACGATCCCACAGATGAGAACCAAGCTGCCACAGAAGGGGGTGGGGTCCAGCTGGGATCAGTCCGTGGACCACCGGAAGGACCATCTGAGGCAGGAAGGCAAGGTGCTTGAGGTGAGCAACTAAGCAGCAGCAGGATCCATGACCCCCGACTGGATTGAAGGGAGGTGGTCACAGCTGACTCCCGATTTCAGTACCTACTTGCTGTATAGTGAACAAGGATCATATTTTGTTATTTATTTCCTACAGTGGATTTGTCTATTAGACACTTGGGGGCCTCATGTACTTCAGCCATGCTCGTCTGTTGGGGGGTCCATCAATAAGCAGTCTTTTAGCAAAGATTGGGGGGCCGTCCCTTTGCTAGGAATTCAAGGGGGGAAACCTCAGAGCACAAAGGACTGTCATCCCTTCCTTTTCTTATGGAAACGAGGGGGCTGTTAAAGGCAGAACTCTTTCTTGTTCTTTCATCAGTGCGTTTTGAGTTTAGTTTTATGAATATAGAATAATTTGATGATACAAGTAAGAAGGTATATTTACAAATCTTCCTTGATCATATTGCTTGAGAAAAAAAACCTGTGGGAAACTAAATTTCCACACCTTCAACCTACAGGTCACCTGAATTTTAATATTTGTAGATGAAAATCTTAAAATACCTATCGCAAAGAAAATCTGAACTTTTCCGTAGCGATTGACAAGCAGGCATCCGGTCATCCCTTGGCGTGACTACCATCTAGTTAAGATCTTGTCAGTGAGGGATGCTTTGTTGTGAAGTTATATGGGTGAGCAATTACACCTTTGCACTTATTGCCTTATAAAAATAAACAGGGAATGAACAGAGGGAGCTAATATTAGTGGTAGGATCCTTAATTAAGGATCCTTAAGATGGGTGGAAATCCTGAACCGCAGAGGCAGCCTCTCCTTATCCTACTGCTCTTCCGTAACCACGTGCGGGACCCGCTGGGTGGCCGGTAAGCCCTCTGATTATCACTCATTTGGTTAATCATCATAAACGACCTGCACTTATCAAGCTGCTTTGTATCAGACGGCTGCCATTATAAATATGTGGTCATTACCAAAACAAACCTCCACTCTGAATCATCTTGATGAGAGTCATCAACGTCTAGCTGTCAAAAATGGGTTGTCGTTTTATAGTTACTAATTTCACATGAGCCGGGAGTATAAGTTGGCACCACAGAATTCTTTTTCTTCCTGAATTTCCCAAATGCCAACATTCAGTGGCTTGGTGTGCACTGTGTCTGGAGTTATATTCAGGACTCTGATATACAACTGTTTTGAGTCTTTATTTCTGCAGATTTACATCAGCAGCTGGATGTGCCACCAGGCAGCGCCTTGCTCACCCTCTTGGGCAGCAGAAATCAGAGGAGAGATGATTATCTCCTGTCCACTCTGGGGCACAACAGTCACCCCAGGTGGACTTTACCCATCGATGCCATTAGGACTCTAAGTTTTTCTCAGGGGCTAACTAGGCGTACTGGGAGCTGTTTTAGCAGCGGACACCTTGGCCATGTTCTTCCCCTTCTCCTTGGGTGACTCTCTGACATCCTCGCCCAAAATGACGACATCTGGCTCTCAGTAGCTCCTGCCCTTCTGGTGCTGGTTGCCTGCCACGGTTCAGATGTAGAGGTCTCCTTCTTACATCAAATCCTTCAGTGCTTTTCCTGTAACTTTCCTTAGATAAATGTCCTTCCTTGAAAAGGTATTTTTACAGAAAAAAACCCCCCAAAACAGAAAACTGACCAATTTACATGATTACAGTGAATGCTCAACATGAACATTTTAATAAAATAACAGCTTTTTGCAATTTACATTTACATTACTTTAAACTATTCCAATACAACATTGCTTTTGTGGGTTGAGGTGTACCCCCCCCAATAAAAGACGTGTGACCTCATCTGTGGAGGGTTTATAACAATAATAGGACTCAATGTGGATGCCACACACCAGTCATCAAATCTTCCTCCTAGAAAGCAGCTTTGTTTGTTTGAGTCCTAAACAATCACACAGTGACTTGGATAATAACATATACATAGGCTACTATTAGCTCATTTTTAGAACTTTAGTAAAACATTCACATTCTATATGAAGATTAATTTGGCCAATGCCCAGTGATAAAATTGGCCACTGACATATGTGTTTCCAGAGCCTGTCGCTCTTTGTTCTCAGTGGTTAGGGATTGTTTTGGAGATAGGTTTTGTCCCCTGCCCTGTGTGCTGCGCGTTCCCGCATCTCCATGGTAGGTTTGGAGCTCAGAACACCAGCACAGTGATCCCGAGGACAAGAGAGAGAGGAACACCCAGTTCTGTCACTCTCATGACCACTTGGAGTTGCTATTTGTGTTTCAATTTAAAAGTTTAAAATAAAAAAAAGAGTGCAAATGATAAGATATGATTCCTGCTTGGCAAATGAAAATTTTTGTTCATACTTGAAATATTTTACTTTGTTTCCATACGATCTTTAAAATTGAAGTGTGTTCTTTTAAAATTGTTTTAAAACTAAACAACACATCAAGAAAATAATTACTACTACCTACGTTACATGCTTATTACTATTGTTACAAGTTTATTACTAAAAGAATTGTGTGGTATATAAGAGAGGGTCTTAGAATCACCTCTGATGCTGAGTACACCTGATGCATGGCTGTTTGCAGAAATAGTCTGTATTCACTCCCTGTAGCTCACCCTAAACAACCTGGTTGAGTTGACACTAAACCCCTCTAGACTACACGAGCTGATTTCCAGCCAAGGCAAACTCAGAACAAGGTTCAAGAATATTTATAGACATAAAAAATATCCAGTATCCCAAAGATCGAGTTTATCCAATCAACAGAGAACGGGTATAGAAAGAAGTAGAAATTAAGAAGGACAAAAAGTAGTTGAAGAGATAATGACTGAAAAATACCTAAATTTGATGAAACTTATAAGCCCACAGATCCAAGAATTTATCAAAACTCATGAGCAAGAAGCATGAAGCAAACCACACCAGGGTGCACCACCATCATATTGTATAAAGCCAGCACCAAAGAAAAAATCTTAAAAGTGGCTGGAGACAGAAAGACACATGACAGATAAGTAGAGGGACAAAGATAAGCATGACAGCAGATTTCTTATAAACAGTTGAAAAGAGAAGACAGGGAAGCAACATCTGTAAAATACTGAAAGAAAAAAATGCCAACCCCGAATTCCTCACCCACTGAAAGTCTGTTTCAAAAATGAAGGCAAAATAAAGACTTTTTAAGTCATACAAAGCTGAAAGAAGCTGTCACCAGCAGGACTACACAATAAAAAACGCTGAGGAGGTCCTTCAGGCAGAAGAAAAATGACAGAGATGGAAATCAGCATCTACACAAAGGAAAGAAGAGCACCACAAATGGCCACTAGAATGGTAAATATAAAGGGATTTTTCTTATTATTTAGATTCCTTTGAAAGATAATTGATTTTTTCAAGCTGTATAAAAATAAAAATAATGTAATTTGGTGTTATAACATACATGGAAACAAAATGTATTTTGACAGCACAGAGGTCAGGAGCGAGAAATGAATGGAAGTATTGGCATTTGAAGGTAGACTGTGAAAGGTAAAATACATGTGACACACAGTCTAAAACAATCACTCAAATAGCACAATGACAATAACTAGTGAGATAACAGAGGATATAAGATAGAATCATAAAATGCTCTGAATTCAAAAGAAAACACAGAAGTAGAACAAAGTAAATGGGGAATAAATGGGACAAATTGAAAGCAAATGGCAAGATGGTAATCTTAAAACCAACCATAGCAACAATCACATTAAATGTAAATGGTCAATGCTCTGATTGAAAAGTAAAGATTGTTAGACTGGATAAAAATCAGTACCCAACCATTTGCTAACTAAAATAAATCCACTTTATTTTTTTATTTATTTATTTTTTTGCAGTACGCGGGCCTCTCACCATCGTGGCCTCTCCCATTGTGGAGCACAGGCTCCGGACGCACAGGCTCAGTGGCCATGGCTCACGGGCCCAGCCGCTCCGCGGCATGTGGGATCTTCCTGGACCGGGGCACGAACCCGTGTCCCCTGCATCAGCAGGTGGACTCCCAACCAGTGCGCCACCAGGGAAGTCCCAATAAATCCACTTTAAATACAAAGATACATACAGTTGAAAAGTAAAAGAATGGAAAAAATATATATGATACTAACATTAATCAACAGATAGCAGGAGTGTCCATATTAATATGAGACAAAGTCTATTTCAGAGCAAAGGCTATTACTAGGGATGAAAAGGGCCATTTCATAATGATAAAGGTGTCAATTAATCAAGAGGACATAATAATCCTAAACATTTATCAGAGATTCAAAAACATGTAGGCCAAACTGAAGGAACTAAAAAGATAAATCCTAAATCCAAAATTACAGTCAGTGATTTCAACGCTCTTCCCTCAGTAATCAATAGAATAAAAAGGCAGAAGATCAGGAAGGGTGCAGAAGATGTGAGCAACATTGCTAACCACCTTGACTTGATGCGCATCTGAAGACCAATTCACTCAACGACCACAGAATAACCGTTCTTCTCAAGTGCACTTGGAGCATGCACCAAGATAGAGCCTATTAATGCACCATAAACAAGTCCCAATTTAAATGGATTTAAGTAATAACAAGTATATATTCTGATCACAGTGAAATTAACCTAGAAATCAATGACAAAAAGATGTTGGAATATCTCCAAATATTTGGAAATTAAATAACACACTCTTAGCTAACCCATGGGTCAAATAAGAAATCAAGAGAGAAATTAGAAAGTATTAAAAATTAATGCAAATAAAACCACGAAATATCACAATTTTCAAGGTGCATCTAAAGCAGTGCTTGCAGGAAATTTTATAGCACTAAATTTCTATATCAGAAAAGAAGAAAAGTCTCAAGTCACTTATGTCAGATTCCACCTTAGTGAATTAGAAAACTAAGAGAAAATGAAACTCAAAGTAAGAGAAGAAAGGAAATAATAAGCAGCAGACAGAAATAAACCAATTAAAACAGAAGAAAACATTGGACAAAAGCCATGAAACCAAAATCTGGTTCTTTGAGAAAATCAATAAAATTAATAAACCTCAAGTCAAACTAGGGGAAAAAATAGAGAGAAAACACAAAGTACCAATGTCAGAAATGAGAGAAATGGCATCACTACAGTTCTACAGTTATTGAAATTACAATAAGGGAATAGTTTGAATAAATTTTATGCCAATAAATTAAAAAACTTAGATAAAATAGGCATATACCTTGGAAGACAGAAACTACCAAAATTCATAGAGGAGAAATAGATAAACCAAATATATATATATATATATATATATATATGTATATACACACACATATATGGATGGATATATATATACATCCCCAATACATTGAATATATAGTTAAAAATATTCCCACAAAGAAGACTCCAGGACCATATGGCTTCTCTGCTGAATACAACCAAACATTTAGTGAAGAAACCTACAGCCAATATCACACTTACTGATGAAATTCTGAATACTTCTCCCATGAGAGCAAGATGAGATGAAGACACCCATTCTTAGCACTTCTATCCAACATTGTGCTGGAGGTTCCAGCCAGGGTAACAATCATACAAGAAAACTGATAAAACACACCCAGATTAGAAAGGAAGTAAACTCTCTTAATTTTCAGATAGCACACTTAACTATGTAGAAAATCCCACGGAATCTACAAAACTGCTACTAGAAGTAATATGTGAATTTAAACAAAGTCACAGAATATAAGATCAATATACAAAAATCAATTGTCTTTATATACTGACCACAATTGAAAATAAAAATGAAAAAATTACCATTCACAATATCATAAAAATATGAAGTACATAGGGAAAAATCTGACAGAAAGTGCAAGACCTATACACTGATAATTGCAAATTTTTGTTGAGTAATTAAAATAGACCTAATTAAATGGAGAGATTTATATAGAAATATATTGGGAGACTCGTTGTTGAGGTGTCAGTTCTCCCCAGATTTATATATGGATTCAGTGAAACACCAATCAAAATCTTAGCAAGGCCCCCCCCTTTTTTGGGTAGAAATTGAAAATCTAATGCTAAACTTCATATGTAGATGTAAAATAAGGGTAGTCAAGTAACTTTGAGTTTGTGGCCTCTCCCGTTGCAGAGCACAGGCTCTGGACGCGCAGGCTCAGCGGCCATGGCTCACGGGCCCAACAGCTCCGCGGCATGTGGGATCTTCCTGGACCGGGGCACGAACCCGTGTCTCCTGCATTGGCAGGCAAACTCTCAACCAATGTTCCACCAGGGAAGCCCTGACTGAGAATTTTAACTCTACAAGAATCCCATTATATTCTTGGAATCCTCACTCCTGGGATAAAGAACTGCAAACCATTCTACAGTCCGCCTCTCTTTTCTCCTTATTTGATTCTCTCCATTCACAGGTTTTGACTCACCAGCATGGTTTCTTCCAAGTTATTAACATACCTTTTGCATAAACTGACTAACATTGATGCCTTTTCTATAGTAGATACCACTTCTGAATCATTTTATTCTTGCCTTATTGCATTGGCTGGGACCATAGTTTCGGAAGTAATGATGGTGTGTACCTGACTTAAAGACAAGGCATCTGATATTTCATCTCTCCTTACAATGTTTGCTCGGGGATTCTGATGTAAATGTGTGTCTGTATGTTCACGAGAGTGAATGTGGGTTTATTATATTTGATCAAGTTGGTACCACATCATAGACTGGAAATTCATTGAGGTTATCTTTGTGGCCTAATAAATGTTCTATTTTGTAAATACTCCATGGATGTTTGCAAATAATTTCTATGCTCTGTTAGGAAATTTATTATATATATATATTAGGTTGAGCTGATCTGTATTCAAATCCTCCCTTTTTGCATACTTTATTATCTATCAATTTTAAAAGTTGTGATAATGGTACCCCTAATTTTGTGGATCTGTCAGTTTCTCCCTGCATTTGTAATGATTTTTCTGTTGTATATTTTGAAGCTCTGTTCTTAAGGGAATAAAAACTCATGACTATATTCTTCAAGAATTATACCTTTTATTGTTATAAAATATCCACCTTTTCTATTTTATGTTTTTAATCTAATTTTCACTTTATCTGATATTAACAGTGACCTGCCTACTTTTCTTATTTGCCTCATATATTTTCCCCATATTTTTATTTTACATTTTTATTTTGTCATTTAATTTCTTGCAAAACACACATAAGTAAATTTTATTTTTAAACTAAATCTAGGAAATTCTTTTAGTAGCAGAATTCAATCTAGAAAACCCTTATGTTTGACCATATTCATCCATTTAAATTTATGTTTACCTTTGGTAGCTTGATTTCTGGTGGTTGTGCCTTTGACAGTCATATTGCTGCACAGACTCAGATGTGGTGCATTGATTCAAACATGGTGTGATCTTCCCGAGGACCTGCGTCCCCAGCCTGCTGGCCTGACTCAGGTGCTCCTGGCTGTGGAACAGCATCATTCTGTCTGGTCAGTGCGGCATCCTCATCCAGAACGCCGTGACCTGAGTTCCTCGGGGGAATGAGGTCCAGTGTCCGGCAGGTCCTTGAGTTGCTTCCTCCTTATTCCAGAGCACAGAGTCTCGGGCCCTGGGAAGCCAGCAGAGGGGACTCCATGGCTGTGAGATCACCCCAGAGAATGCCTAGAAATCCAGCAGAAACTTCTGGGGAGTCAGAGTGGCCAGGCTATTGCAGAAGCAAATAACTTTACATCTACGCGAGATGTGTAGCCAGGAACCGGACGGGGTGGGGGGTGGGGGGGAGAAATCAGAGGTTAATTAATGACTGCACAACTTTTTAAAAACCCATTTTCCAGCATGATGTCTGGAACCTGAGTAACTTTTTGCGTCTCCAGCTGGAGGAAATGTAAACAGCATCCTTTCTGCCGAGCCTTTCTGCCAAGGTCTGGGACAAGCACATAATTTCCTAACATTAAAGACATGTTTTATGTGTTTTGAACGTTGGTTCTCATCATTTAAATAATGACAGTAAACTGGTTTATTGCTGTAGAGCCCCCGTAAGTAAGCGCCCGAAGGAGCGCTCAGAGGTATCGCATTATATTAATTGTCTGTCTTATCTTTGATACTGGAGACTGCTCGGCATCGCCACGTGGGTTAATGACTCCACTGTAAATAAGCGGGAAGTGTTTAAGGCAGTATTAATTGAAATGCATTCATGCAATTACAAACCCCTGTGTCAGGCTGAGGGCCTCTGTAGTCCCCCTCTTTCCCGGAACGGCTAGGAAAGCGGCTGTAGGAAGTCTGCACACTTTCCTTCTCGTTTCTTACAAATCTTCCCACAGAGGTGGCTGTCCTTTGTGGTCCCGAGGCTGTTCGTCCACCCTGTCCAGCAGGTACTGGATGCTGGGACACAGCTGGGGCGGGCGGTGCAAAGCGTGATCTCCCTCGACACGGGAGGCCCATCGCAATCCCCGAGCAGGCAGGACGGTCCATTCTCTGCCAGTTCCATTAGTCTGGCATTTGGGTTTTCTGAAGCTTTGACCTGAAACACTGTCCAGCTTTCCTGGTTGAACCCACACCCACCACCCTTAACGCGCCCAGTGAGCAGCGTCCAGAAGTGTTGGAAGGGAAGAAAGAGCATGTCAGTGAACAGATGGCACTCTACAGTTGTAGAGTGTGCTGTATCGACGCACACGTGTGCACGTACACACGTATGAGCCTCACTCCAGTCGTGGGGAGGGAACAGGTGACTGCTCATCCCCAGGGACAAGTGGGGAAACTGTCCAGATGGTTCAAGATGACTTAGCTGGGAGCCGGGACCAGAAGCCTTGTCCCTGGATCCCCGGTGAGTGCACCTGAGTTCCCTCAGGACAAGATCCTCCTTTTCAGGCTTCCCCATGATAACCCCACTACACAACCAGCTGTGGGGAGGGGACGGGGGTGGAGATGCTCAGAAACGGACGGCTCCTCGAGGCCACTCCAACCTGGGAAAAACCTGTTGGGATTGGAGGGTAGGGTGGCCAAAAGACACCCATCGCTGGGCATGAGTTATATTCCTTTAGCAGATAAAAGTAACACATGTGGGTGGCATGTCCTGTTGTGTAGGGTGGTCCTTCGGCCTTGGGGGAGGGAAGGACTTCGTGGCAGCTGCCCCTCCGGAACAGTCATCCGAGAGCACCCCGCACTTTCTGGGTCACGTTTGGCCTGACAGTCTCTCTCTTGGAGAGGCCATCTTCGCCGGCCTCCATCTGCCGGAGAGATACTGCGGGGCTGGTGTCCGCCAGACCTGGGCCAGAAGGACGCGCGGACCAAGGCATCCCCATCTGAGGACGGCTCCCTCGGAGGAGCAGAGGGGAGTTTGTGTGATTTTCAGGGAAAGAAATGCCACAGGGGAAGGAATAGGGACTTTGGTAGTTGACAATATCAGTTCTAAAAATGCAATTTCCGGATTAATAACAAAGACTCTGTTCTCGTTCTCTGGCTCCTTGAGGACGTGGCTCTGACCACAGAACATATTGTGCCCCGCGGCGCCAGCCCAGTCACGACTTAACAGTCCTCCCCTTTCTAAGGTGCGACGTCTATTAAAACGGGTCGCTGCTTGTACTGGCCCCCCTGGAAATCAGCAACGCACCCCAGCAGACTGGCCACTGGTTAAATATTAAAGCTTGTAACTTTAATATTTGTGTGTCTGTGTGTTGCATTATGGTAGAGAAAAATTCACAAGAAAGAGGGTTTCTTTCTGAAACCTCCAATATCCAAGCCATTTTGACCTATTTTGTCCTACTTAGATAGTTTTTATGTCAAGGACCCACTTAGGCACAAAACTAAATTTATCAGTCACACACATACATACATACACAGTATGTGCCTATGTGTGTAGACACGCAGACACATGTACATACATGCATATATTTTTACACGTACTCTGAAGTATTTATTAATATGCTAAATAGCATTTATGGTTTTAGAATCTATTTCACCATTTGTATCTCATCAGTCTACTTTTGAGAAAAATAAGAAGAGGTGGGCTTGCATTTAACACAGAGACTCAACAATCCTCTGACCAAGAAGTTAAATTTCTTCTTCAGGAAACAAATCAGACTCCAAAGGGAAATAATCAACATGAATCAGCGGAGTAAGTGAAGGTGAAAGAAATCCACAGGAGTCTCTGCTGCTTCGACCCATCCACCTCCTCCGTGTGGGAAAAGAAGGAAACATACTGTATTTAAGGGTTAAAAATTAGACACAGCCGGCAAAATGAGATGTAAGAAAATGCGGACCAGGCCATTCCAGGGCCAGTAAATACAGTCTGTAGCCTAAATGGGAGGGTTCTTGAAATCTAAAATCAAAGATTAACATTTTCAAATTGTTAAAACGACCGTAGTGTTGAGTGGATACACAAGTCCCTATTTTTAACAAGGACAAAATACATAAAAATATTCATGTTGAGCATTGTCAGTTATTACAATGAACAAAGTAGGTAGTTGGGTACATGGTCTATATCTCCACCTGGTTCTCAACCAGGTGTGGCTCACAGATTAGTAAATACCTTTTCTTTGAAAACTCCTATATTGTGAATTAACCTGTCTCTTCACAGGACACATCAAACAGATGTGGAGTTCTCTGGTGAACTGAAGCAAATCCTGCAAAACTCTGCACCACACAGGTCACAGCGCTCATCTCCTGCCCCCACGGGCCTGATGCTCCAGATGGGGATGGATGCAGTCTGTACAGGGCCACCTTGTCGTGGCTGCTGCAGCCTCAGTTCCCGCCTCTACATGGGAGTCCCAGAGCTGTCAGGGCACAAGGGAGAGAAGGCGGTTATATGGGTGGCCAGTCACTCCCCACACATTTGGGGTCTGCCCACCTCTCCCAGTTGAAGCGTGTGTGTCACCTGTTTCTCCAGGAATGATGTTATCCTGGATCCAAGTCCATCCCGTTGCCATAGGCTGCACTCTCTAAACTTCAGGTGGAGGAAGCTAAAATCTGTGGACAAGTCTGCAGTCCTGGTTAACGGTCGTGGGCAATTGTCGTGAGAAGTCACAGTGAAGGTCATGGGCAGTGGTCATAAGCAAATGGTTATGGGTGATGGTCATGGACCATGGCTGTAAGTGAAGGTCAGAGGCCACTGTCAAGGGCAATAATTGTGGGTGACGACTGTCAGTGAGGGTCAGAGATAATGGTGGTAATGTTCACGGCAAAAGTCATGAAGATGTCTTCAACGAACAATGCACTGTTTTGGGGAAAGAGCACGGTTGTCTGGTTACTGGGTTCCGTCCATGAGTGGCCCCTTGTACAATATCTCAGACTAAATTGTACAGGAGCATGTATGAGGTTGAGAGGCTTGAAGGGAACCGAGTGTAAAAGAGGCGTGAATGAGCACATCCACCAAGAGGAATAAAGGACAGTCCAAGTAACAATGAGTTAAATCCAGAAAACAATTGGATGTGGATTTGAAAGTTCATTGTGTTTATTTTGTGGGTTTTGTGATGAAATTCAGGGAGACAAACCTGGAGGTTTGTTCTGGTAAGAAGTTCAGGGACATGAAAATGCACATCACCTCCGTAGATGGAGTAGATAAACATCCAATTCTAAATACGGGGCAGAGAATGACACTAGAAGTGATTAAGGGAAATATGGCTAGTTTACCCCAGTGGAAGTTAGGGTCCTCCAGAGAGAATGGCAGGCAATGCTGGACCTGCCTCTGCTTTTCCAACCACGGCAGGAAGGCTCAGTAGAGAAACACACCTTTCTTAAAACCAGACAGGAATGATGAAAATAAAGTCAGTATCCTTGAATCTAAGTCTGTCTTAATACATGAGTCCTGACCTCAAGTTTTCTTTGTAAGCGTGAAATCTGATGATTATTTTCGCAGCATTAGTCACCTACAGAGCCTTCTCCCACCCAGGTTCCCTCCTGTAAAAACCTTGCCGCTGGCCCCCTGAGCTTAGGGAAGTGCATCATGAAGACTTATATTCATATTTTAAGAGTTTGAGATATGCTGGTGACAGATTGAATCAGAGGACAAAATAGAACTGCATTTTCTGTGATTTCAAAAATGTATTTGATCTGTATTTTCGTCTCTGAATTCCGGACCCTGTAAAGTTTTAACTTAAAGTGGGGACTTTTTGAGTTACCTTGTGCCTACCTTTTCTTCATTTCCCATGGCTTGTCCTTCCATAGTTTTCCACGACAGCAAAACAGATGAGTAAGCTTTGCTGAAATTTTCCAAACGAACTCACCGTTGTGCTAAGGTAATTATGAAAATGTCCATCTCCAGTCTATGCTTTGGGAAAGGACGCAGCACCGAGAAGGCGAGCGGCTCCCGTCCCCCACCCCCCACCTGGATGTGCGATCGTGCAGGCCTGCAGGCTAATTTCACAGCTGGTGTGTCTGCTGCTGACCTGAAACTGAAGTGGAGGAATAAGCAAAAGTGAGCAAAGAAACTTCAAAAAGATTTTGACAAAATGAAGTGCATGAATCTTGAGACGAAATCTGTTGCGCTGGAAACTAGACACATTCTCTGAGTCTGTGAGACAAAGAAGTTAAGTCTGGAAGAGAAGAGCTCAAATTAACCAGTTAAATAGCAGAATAGCATCTCTTTAAGGCAGTATTTCTAAGTTATACATAATGCTCTCCGGCGATTACTTTATTCATTTAAGATGACGTCGAGATGTGTTCTAGGCTCCAATGTTGATGCTAGAGATGGATATTTTTACACTTGTACATTTCACACATGTGTCTTGACCCCGTGTTACATGGGTTAGGAGCAGTGGACAACTTCTAGTTCTGGCTATCCTCTTTCTTAAGTAAAAAAAAAGGAGCAAACTCAGTCTAATGGCTGATGACTGGGGATGAAACCGAGCAGGACGCTGTGGGGCTTCCTCAGGGATAGACCTTCCCCGTGTCCCCTGCCTCTTGTTTGTAGAAAAGCGGTAGCCTCCAAGGCTTTCCCTAATTCCAAAGAGCAAATTTAACCAGAGAAGTGCGAAAATGCAGGAAGAAAGGAAAACAATTAAGCAAGACAAAATATTGATAGTTTAGACATAAAGCAAAGTCCTGGACATTTAGTTCCTCCTCAAGGGCCATTGATACTATCCTGAGCTATATCTTTGAGCAGTTTTGCAGATACTAAAAGCTCACCAGGTAAAAAAAGTTAACTGCATGCTGACCACCAGCTTGTAGACCCCAGACCTGTTGGAACCAGAAGGTGGATGGTGGAGATTCCAGAGACATCACCTTGATACCTCCCCACCAAGCAATCAGAAGGATGTACAAAACCTGATCACATACCTTGGACCTCCTCCTCAACACGGGCTTTAAACACTGTTCCCTGAAGTCAGGGAGTTCAGGTCTTTTGAGCCTGAGCTATTCTCCTTGCTTGGTCCCACGTTGGATGCCCTGCAATAAACACTGTACTTTCCTTCACCACAACCTGGGGTCAATAGATTGGCTTTGCTTCTCCCGGGAGAGTGGACCCAGGTTTGGTTTGGGAACAGGGTCACAGCGAGCGTGGCAGGTGGGGGGCAAGGGGACCAGGCTGGATGACTGGGTGCTTACCCTTTGTGCTCTTCTCATTTGGTGTCCTGGGTCGGGGGGCCCACTGGCCTCGCTCACATCCGGATCTAAGCCCACCCTCCACCTGTCCCCGAACGTGGAGAGATGCTCCCCCCCGGAAGCTTTCCCCTAGGCAGAGGGAAGGCCAAAGGGGCTGAATCTCAGAACTGTGAGCGCCGGGTAGAAGAGGCGCTATCTCGGGGGAGGGTGCGTCTCCAATTCCGGCAGGCCCTGGGCGAGGCCAGTCCAGGGACTGTCCAGCTACTGCCACAGATAAGCCATCCCCAGCTCAGTGGTTTAAGACAACAGCTGTTTACTTTGTGCCCAATCCCACAGCACAGTGGTTTGACTCTGGTTTGGCCAAGTGGCTCTGCTCTGGGCTGGAATCCGCAGGTGAACTACAGGCTGGCTGGGGTGGGCGGGGGTCTGCTGGGGGCTGGTCGGGGGTTCTGCTAGGACAATCCCTCTCAGTGCCAGGCTTCTTCCCATTCTCCAGCTGGCTCTGGACTTGTTCTCAGGGCAGTGGAGCTTGGGGCCGCTTGGCTGCATTCTGCTGGCCCAAGCGGGTCACAGGGCCACCTGGACTGTAGGAGTGGGGACAGAATCCACCTTCAGGTGGGAGGAGCTGTGAAGTCACATAGCCAAGCGTGTGGACACAGGGAGGAGGAAAGGACTATTGGCCATTTTTGCAATGATTGGAACACCTCCTGGAACACAGCAGTTTCCTTTCTAAGCAAGACCCCAGGGGATGTTAAAATGGGTCACAGACTGCAAGTGGAATCATGTCTCAGGGGGTGGCCCACTCTCTGGTGCTCTGGGCCCTCCCAGTGTCCACTGTCCCAGGGACACCTTGTCTGAATAAGGGACAGGAGGACAGGACAGGACGTGCCTCCCTGGGCCCCTCCCATGATCCTTCATGTGCATAGAAACCTCAGGATGAGCCCACCTTGGAGGAGACTCACATGCAAATTAGTGAGGGAACATAACAGAAAAACAGTTTTAAAAATAATAAACACTTTTGAGGTATAATTTTTGTGCAGTAAAATGCCCCCATTTGGGGTTACAGTTGAGTCAAAATAGGGAACGCGTCCAACCCCACAAAGGCTAATCTTCCCAGCCACCCCACCCCCACCCAGGCCACCACACTGATGTCCTCACTACACATTGGAGTTGTGGAATCTCTGCTTTGAAAAATACCATTGATTTACTCTTTTTCACATTTTCTTTGATTCGACCTTTCCCCATTTAGTCCAAGTCACCCATTATCGCTGCAAAGATCTTTGCAACAATGCAAATTAATAGTCAGTTTTCAGCTTTTTACTTCCGAAGTTGTAACAGTTTGTTGGATTCTATAGCAAGACAAACATCTCAAAAGCCAGGGATCACTCTGAATATTTACCTGGTGGAGAGGACTTCCCAACACCAATTGCCTTCTTCATGGAAGAGGCGCACAGTCGGGGGGACCTCTGCCCCCAAAGACTGCCCTCAGCCCTGCTGGGGGGAGCGGGGCCCGGGGCGCAGGACAGATACCCTCTCCCTCCACCTGCTGGCCTCTGCGGGGCTCAGTGTGCCAGACGCGAGCCTCTGCAGGCCGGGCTGCCATGCACCTTATGGGCCAGCTGGCGGGCTCTTCTCTGAGACACACTGACCAGCCGATCAGGCCGGCACTGGAAGGCGGCCATGGTGGCGAGGCAGGAAGGGCGGGCTCTCCAGGTGGGCCAGAGGGAGCAGAGTTGGGATGGGGCAGATGCATTCGGACGGGGCGGGAGGTGGGCACAGGGTGCAGGGCCCACCACAGTGGCCAAGATTTGGGGCTGAGGGTGTCAGGGGAACACAGCCCTTCTGAAGGTGTCGGAGGGATGTCAGGGCAGAGATAAAACCACAGGGAGGGGTGCCAAGGAGAATCGGGGAGGATTCAGACTAAGGATGAACCAAAGGAAGGGGGAGAAAGGGACGGATGTGAGGACCTGATGTGTTAAGACTGGACGAGGCCACGGAGATCCTGAGTGAGAAAAGAATGTGGAGCATCACACGTCAGAGGAGGCACTCACACAAGTCCCGAGGGTTTGCCAGAAGCAAGATACTTTGTCGTCCTGCCGACAGCTTGTGGCAAATTTAGTTGCAATTTTAATATACCTATAATTAATATACCTATAATATAATATAGGTATATATTATACCTATAGGTATAATATACCTATATATAATATAATATTAAATAAATTTAATATACCTATAATATACCTATAATTGTGGTAAGAGCACTTAACCGAGATCTGCCCTCTTGACAAAACGTAAGTGCACACCCAGTATGGTTGGTTGCAGACCCAGGTCCTAAGGTAGGTCTCCAGAACTTACTCATCCTGCTTCACTGCAACATTGTACCCGGTGGGCAGCAACCATCGCCCCCCCACCCCCCCCACCAAACTCTCCTCCCTTGGATGGAGCAGCAGACTGTTCAGAGGAGGTGGCGGGGACCCAGCGGGGTGGAGAAGGACGATGTCTAAAATTGGATGCGGGGCAATGTTGGCGTTTCTCCAGCTGCATTCAGCCATCCAGCAACAGCTTCCAGCGGGAACAGCCGTGTTGGAGCCTGCACTCTGGGACGTCTCGGGGCCGGACTGGAGGGCTTGGGCCCCACTCCATCCCTCCGCTTCCAGACAGCTGTTTCTGCTGGATTGTGATGAAGGTCAAGTGCCCTCCTGGCTGGGCTGTCGAGTGAGGATGTTTGGTGTGAACTCACCTCTCCAGTGTGGACAGGAGGCTGCCTGCTGACTCTGCGTAACCATGAATGTCCTGGGATCTGTCCTGCCTCCAGGGTCCTTCTCAGATGCCACCACTGGTGGGACGAACGTGACCCATGTGGGCAGTGTGGACCCGCTGGGGATTCACCCCGTACCTCTCCTGGCATCTTCTGGACGGGGATCAACGCACACATTTCACAACTCAAGTCACACTCTTCACTCTCTCTTGAACTCTGTCCTCGCTGACTCGGCTTGTCTGGACCTGTGAGAGGAGCGGCTTTCAGGAAGGAGAAGAAGAAAGAGGGAATCTTCTCTGCATGGATGATTTTGAACCTTTAAGACCCAAGTGAAAAAAATCACACAAAAATACTAATTGAAGGGTGTCAGAGGGACAGAATACGGGCTGAACCCTTTGGCTTCTGCTATCGTTTAAAAGGATGTTTTCACACCTTGCGTGCTCTTTGACTCTCAGCCAGAGGTGGATGGAATTAGGGAGACCCTGTGAAGAAACTTCATCGAGGGTGAGTGTCGTGAGAATCGTAGACACACCCGTCCTGCTGTCCCTGGGAACTGACAGCCCGCGGTGACCAGGAATCACACAACTGCTCTACACACCATTCCAGGGACTAACTCGACGCAAACACACACCTACTTCATTACTTACGTAGCAAATTATCTTCTCCCACAGCCAGCCGAGCACTTGCCAAACAGGCCACCGCTGTGTCTTCCTGATGTTTTTTCTTGGGGTTGGGCGTCGGGGCAGACAGTGGACTGGAGACCCCCAGGGCTGAGTCTGCTTCAAGCACTCTGGTCCCTTCGGTCCTCAGGGTTCGCCTCTGCTGCCTGCACTGCTCACGGCTTTGTGCCTGGTGAGACAGCCTCTGTGTTCCTGGGGCCCTCCCTGTGACCTGACCACCTTCCAAGCATCGAGGCAAATGAAAACCCAAGGCTTATGGGGCTCAGGGATAGCTTGAGAGAGCTCATTGGTGCAGAACGTTTTATTATGTGGGAAAAGATGTGGTCTTACATCTGTGTCACTCTGCTCTGCCTCTGTGGGACCTCCACCAGCCACAGGGCACAGCAGAAGGAAACTGCTCACCCTACATTGGATGCACCCAGGGGTTCGGCAAGTTCAAGGGGTTCAAGAAGGATGCACTTACCAGGGGCCCTTTCTGTGGCTGAATGGCTGTTCCTCGCTCCCTGGAAAGCTGTCTCAGGTAACGGCACCATCCATGTGGTGTGATGGCTTGGCCTCCAGTGCACCTCCTTGCTCCAGTCGGAAGGATGCAACAAGGTCCACCTGGAGTGTGGTTTGTGGCTCAAACTGTTGTAGGAGAAGACGAAAGCCAGTACATTTCCATCGTGTAAATGTTCTGTAATTGTAAATCTCCTTTGAAAATCTCTTCCAGCTCTATGGGGTAGGACTATATGAATAAATTAATATGTGGAAGGTCTCCCTCTTTTGTTGATGCTTTACTTAGAGCCCTTCTTCTGTGCATACAGCATTTCAAGAAAACTAGGGGTAAGTTATATTTCTAATGTGAAAATTGCAATGGAAGATGGTGTTTTAATTCCTTGGGGCCATCCTGGTACTATTTAATGACCTTCTGCTCCAGGGCATTTGATGTCCCTGAGACAAGTTCCCCAACACTGGGTCTGGTGACTCAGATGGCAGGCAAGGGGACTGGTGCAGTGTTGGGGCAGGGGATTGGGGGGTTAGACAGACAGACTTGCCCACATCAGGGAACCTCTACATGGGGGACGATGGAGGCAGGGTCCTTGATGTAAAACTCTATCTGTCTAAGTAGGGCAGAAGAACCAGAATTGCTTGGATGTTGGAGGTTTCATAGAAGAAAATCTTCTTTGTGAATTTTTCTCTACTACCGTAAAATACATAAGTTACAAGCTTTACTATGAAACCAGTAACCAGGCCACATGGAAGGCTCCGCAGTGGGAGGAACTGAACCTCCCCCACGGGGCTGGGGCCCACGCCCCCCGCCGCTGCGTGTGAACTGTCATCACACTCTGACGATGCAGCTGGCCGGCCGCACAGGCCCCACTGCTGCCGCCCTGTGGGGCCTGGTTTAGCCCCTCTGGACTTTATGGCATTGCAGCCAATGTCGTTTATCACCTTGGAGTCCATTCATTAATACAAGTCTCCACGCCTATTTGGTAATCACATGGAGAAACTCATGGCTGGTGCAGAAAACATGTAAGATCTGAGAAAGGGTCATCTCTTATCTGTGTGAAACCTTACAGATAGGAGAAGCCCCTCTACTCTGTGTCTACATTTTGTTAGAAGTGAGACGGGCAGCCAGCTGAGGGGGCACCCCACCTATACAGGTGAGCTGAGCTGCCTGCGGGGGGAGGGCTGCCCCACCTGAACAGGTGAGCCGAGCTGCCTCGGGGCGCAGGTGGGGAGAGGCAATAGCACCACTGCGGCACTGGTTGTCAGCCCGCACTGCTTGTGAGAAAGGCCAGGTAAGTACGGTCGTTTGCCATCTCCACATAGGCTGCTTTTAGATGAAAAATTAATGGGTTGATTCCACGCAGCAAAGGTCTTTTTTTTTTTTTGGCTGTACTGTGTGGCATGCGAGATCTCAGTTCCCTGACGAGGGACTGAACCTGTGCCCCCTGCATTGGGAGCATGGAGTCTTAATCACCGGACCGCCAGGGAAGTCCCAGCAAAGGACTTTTGAGTCCCCGATAGGGAGAGGCAGGAGGCAGGGGCTCTCTTGGAGCTGTCAGGATGGCGTGTGGCCGGGGTGAGCCTCGCTGGGGGTCAGGGCACCTACACAGCTTGTTGCCCTAAGTTCCATGTGTTTTTGTCTGTGCTAGATGTTAGGTGAAATTTAAAGGAAGCCTTTGTTCATAACAAGCCAGTGGGCCAGAAAGTGAAAAGAGACAGATTCGTAATCCCTATGATACAAGAAATGATGTGACGGTCCTGGGAGATCTTTCGCTAGTGTTGGTCTCTGATGTCACCAATGCATTAGTGCCCTGGGGCCACCATGACAAAACACCACCAACTGGGCATGTTAAACAACAGAGGAGTATGGTCTCCGAGTTCTGGAGGCCGGAAATAAGATCAAGGTGTCAGCAGGTTGGTCCTTTCCGAGGCTGTGTGGGAGGGTGTGTCGGCTTCTCTTGCAGCTTCTCGGGCCTCAGCCACTCCTTGGCTGTAGACGACATTCTCTATGAGCCTTTATACACCTGTCCTTTGTGCCTGTCTGTCCGTGTGTCCAAATGTGACCTGTTACTAAGGTCCTGTTGGATCAGAGCCCACCCACATGACCTCACCTTAACTGCATCATCCGCCAAGACCCTATTTCCAAAAAAGCCCCGTTCACAGGTACTGGGGGCAGGACCGCAACACCTTTCGGGGGCACAGTTCAGCCCCCAACGATCAGCAATGACATCTCCTCCTTCTCCCGGGCGACGGAAAGGATGGGCAGATGGTGCCGCCCTCCTGCTCGCGGGCAGCGGCACTAAGACGTGTGTGCCTCTCATCTGGATCATGGATTTACCCCAAGGAAGAAAAGTTAATATCTGCAAAACCTCCTTCTGGAAGCTTCTTTGTTTAAAAATTTTGCTGGATCATTGTCTGTGTTTCTGTCCCAGGGCAGAGACTAACGGCCCTCGGTGCTCCGAACCGGGTCGGGGGTGGGGAGAGTTCGGCTGCAGGTCAAGGACAGCCCGAGACTTCCACCTCAGGAAGTGAAGGGGGCCGCAGCAAGTGCACCAGCACAGCCGGTTGTGGGAGCGGAGACCCCGTGCCTGTCCAGCCCCTGGGGGACCCCTCAGGCTGGCTGCCTAGCCTGTCTGTGCTGGCATGACCCCGACCACCCCGGGAACAGGGATGCCCATTCCACACCATCTTCATCAAGACACCTCCAGGGAGGCCTAAGTTTGACTGCTTTCAGGACAGTGGTCTCTGGTCACTAGCTGGGGTCATTCAGAGAGTAGACAGCGTCTGTCCTGGGCCTGGGTGCACTCCCGGAGGAGGTGACCCTTGCTGTCGGCAGGCGGACGTTCCAACAGAGGTGACCTGGTCTCCATCTTCCAGTTCCAATGCCCCAGCTGCCGGATTGCAAGCACTGTGGAAGATACAGCTTATCTGGTTCATGACTTTGCAAGCATTCTAAGTAATGCCTTCCTGCCCCCATGGGGAAACTGGGGAGCCCCAAGGGTGTGGGGTACTGAGCCAGACAGCAGAGGACACCCACCACCTCAAGCTGGGCCTGCGAGCCCTCAGCCAACGCCAAGAACATGGGCGGGTCCAGGAACTAACCGGCCATCAGACCACAGGAACTCGCTCGGGGAAGAGAGTCTCCTGCTGCATCTCAGCTCAGGAACCTGGATGAGACCAGCCCTGGGCGGTGCCTGGGTTTCATCTCTCGCTCATCAAGGAGCATGTGAAGTTCGTGTTGTGCTCGTCAGGCTCTGGCCTCAGCCCAATCTCAGCGTCAAGCTTCTGCCTGTGGTTCCTGGCAAGCTCGTCTTGAGACAGAGCCTGGGAACAGTACACACGGCCGTGTTCCTTCCTGACCGTCTGGAAGGACCAAAGATGTGGCGTCTACAGGAACAACCCTGCCCTGATAATTAACCCCCAGGAAACGGTCATATGTGTGCACAGATGATTAGCCACTGAAACACTGAGCAAAGAAACATATCAGCAGTTTCAGCGTGAGACAAGAAATGGTTCTGGGCTGAACTGTGTCTCCCAAAAAAGACATGTTGCAGTTCTAACCCCAGCACCTGTGATTGTGACCTTACCTGGAAATCGGTCTTGCAGCTGTAATTAGTTAAGACGAGGTCGTACTGGAGAAGAGTGGGCCTTTACTCTGATGTAACTGGTGAGAATAGGGAGAGGAAGAGACACGGAGACACACGGGGAGAAGCCACATGACCGCAGAGGCAGAGACTGGAGTGATGCCCCTACAAACCCAGGATTTCCGGCACTGCCAGACTCTAGGAAGAGGCAGGACGGATTCCACATGGAGTCTCAGAATGAGCGTAGCTCTGCCGACACCTTGATTTCAGATGCTGGCCTCCAGAGCTGTGAGAATAAATTGCTGTTGGCTTAAGCTGCCCAGTGAGTGGTGCTTTAGTATGGCAGCCCTAGGACACCAATACAGGGATGTGGGACTTTCACCTCTGATGTATTCATTCATTACAAATAATGCTCTGCAAGAAATGCCTTGGTGACAGGAAACGCTCATGCTACAGGAAATTTTAAAAAATCGAATTGTAAA
Organism: Leucopleurus acutus; assembly: GCF_964270905.1. NCBI lineage: Eukaryota > Metazoa > Chordata > Mammalia > Artiodactyla > Delphinidae > Leucopleurus > Leucopleurus acutus. The sequence goes on along the minus strand of NC_139145.1, from coordinate 174,969,659 downwards.
CGGTATGTACCGTGTGATCTCAGTTTTGAAAACAAAATATATAATTTTATTCACAGAAAAAAATGACTGGAAAAACATACTTAGGTGTAAACCATGATGTCCTTGCTTCTAATAAGAGTGTGGGGAATTTTTATTTTATTCTTGTTTATCTTAGTTCCTGGAATTTTTACTTTGTACATGTATCCTTTTGACTGTACAAAAAAAAATAAAAATAATTTTAGATTATGTAAATATAATCTCATTGAGTCAGTCTGTTGTTTTTCAGATGCCCTCAAATGTGTCCGTTATGAAGCAACATCTCAGAGTCCAGTTTGGGGCGGTCCTCACGGTGGATAACTTGGGAACAGAACAGACTGCTGCTTGTGTGCCCGACACGACCATGTCCGCTCTGCCAGCCGAGGCCAACTGCCCCAGCTCTGTGCATCCACACGCCTTCACAGACGTCAGGAGGCCACTGTTCAGAAGCGAGGCTCCAATACAAGAGCTACACTCCATGACAAATTTAAGTTTAAATTCCAATTCTGCTGGTTACTGACCTGGACCTATTTACTTACACAGTTCTTGCCTCTCTTTTCCTACCTGTGGGGGTGTTCATACTCTTCGTCCTCATCCTGGAGACCTAAAATGCAAAGGTACCATCTTTGAAGCATGTTTTCCTCATGGAATGAGCACCGGACAGGTTGCAGCAGGCGTTTTCATGACAATCAACTGAGAGCTAGCTCTTACTCCAAATGCGTCTTGAGAGGCGGTCAAGAGATGTGAAATTCTTCTGAGCTTTTGAAAACATCAAAGGAAACCTTTCCAGATGAATCGTGGCAGCACACTGCCCAAATCCACAGACCTGGGGGCAAACCAGAGGGACCCACAGGCGCCAGCATTTGGGAAGGAGAGCTGAATTCATCTACAAAAATGGTTACAAAACGTCAACACATAATTCTGCATGAATACGTTTTGCTTTCTGAATGTTGCTAGAAATCCCTGTGAAATAAAGGGTCGGGTCTGAAACATATCAACCACTGGACTCGTCTACTGCATGTCTGGCTGGACTCTATCCTCTCAGCTCCATCACTGGGTTTTGACTGAAGACCATCCTTCTCCAAGGAAGTGACGCTGCTGTTTCTGGGGGCGCTGACCTCGAGACAGAGTGTGGCCACTCCAGGACTCTAACATCTGTGTCCAGGCGCCTCCATGTAGAAGGCAGAGGGAGGGATGAAACAGTAAGACAAACAGAAATCTGGGTTTTATTTGGTGGCAGGTGCCATGGGAAGCAGGTCTGGGGAAGGTTTTCTGGGCTCGTGGGGACTGAAGGTCAGGACTTCCATGGAAACTGATGACCAAACTTGGAATGAAGACAGGAAGAGATCCAAGGGTGAGTCTGTCCATATAACTGGACCACACTTACTTATTGAATCACTGGGTGGTTGCTTACCCAGTGGTTATGGGACACCGGCCACTCTGTCTGTCCAGCTCTGGCTCTGAACTGCATCTCCGGAGGTTAGCGGAGAAGGGGAGAGGGGTCCCGGGGTGACACTGCCCCAGGGGAGGACTGAGCAGGGCTGGGAGTAGAAGGAGAGCGTGGGCCCTGCCCCTGCCCGGCCCCAGCTCGGATACACATGGACACGGCAGTTTGTTTTCAGGGTCATGTTCCCTTGTCATCACTTCTTTGACACAACCTCAGATAACTTCCTTCCTTCGTCTCCCCCGAGGCCAGTGGTATTCTCCCTGGCACCTGGGCTCTTCCCACACCCCTCTCCTCCAGCCCCCGTGGCCACGGGGGAACCTCTGCTCCTGACTCAGGGTGGCCCCAGGGCCGGGTGAGGGGAAGCCAGGGAGTCCCCCGGGGGCCGCGTCTGTGCTGTCTGCAGGAACGACTGCTGATCGCTCAGGCCGAGAGCTCGGCTCTCAGGGCAGCACAGAGACGCCCCAGAGATTTCATGGATGAGCCCCAGCTTGGCTGTGGGCCTGTGGCAGCCCCTCTCCCATGGCCATGGCCGTGGCCCGGGCAGAACCCTCTCCCCAGGTCGCACACGCTGGGCGCTCATGGGAACCCCGGGCAGTCCCTCACTCATGGCTGCCATCAGCCCAGCCAACGAGCTGCTGTCTCGGGAGGGGTGGGGGTGGGGGGAGAAGGAGGTGCAGGCAGGGAGACCAGGGGGAGGGGAGGCCAGAGAAGCCGTGACTCGCGACCCAAGCTTTCCAGAGGGACGATCGTTCCCAGACAGATGTCAGCGTGGCTGACAGCATATAGGAGGCATTTTCCACTTGTGTAATCCCAGACCCTTCTGCGTTATTTTCAAAGCCACTTGGTTCCCTCCAGCCTGTTTCCATGGTATGTGCTGTGTGCGTGTTCTTGGAACGTGTTACAGAAGTTGCGCAAAGATGCAGTGGTCACGAGGACAGAGGCTGAGCGCGCTCTCACACACGCGTCTTCACAAGGAAGGGACAAGGACCGCTGTGTGAGGGTCTTTGCTCCGTGAGAGCCATCTCTCTCACGAGCTGTGACCTGGATGGGCAGGGAACTGGGGGCCTCTTTCTTCTGGCAGAAGATGTTAAGGGAACTTTCTTCAATTTAAGCAATTATGAAACAATCTACCAGAACTTCTGGTTTGTAAAGGCACTCTTGAGTTTACCTCCCCTCCCAAGGAGAAAAAAGTTTTGCTTAGATCCAAGTTACTGAATCCAATTCCAAGCGACAGATCTGAGTTGCTCGTGACGGAAGGAAAACGCACAGGCACACGCACACGCACACCTGGGCCACTTGGCAACTAGAAATGCCCACGCAGGGCACTTGCTGGTTAGTAGTTGGCTGCAAGAGAGAGAAGGACAAAAACTGAAGGAAAAAAGTTCCCCAAACCAAGGAACGTAAGACAGAGGGGGCTGCCATGTTCACTGCGTGGCAGAGGCCTGTGGGCGCCAGGGGCCTCTGCCCCTCTGGGGTGAAGGCGCTGATGAGGGGCGCAGGCCTTGTGAAATCCACTGCCCTGACCCCGCTCCTCCTGTCCTCCTAACTGCAGCTGCCACTGACCTCTGGCTGCTTGGAGTTAACGCCTTTGTCTCTGCACTCAAAAGTGAATGGATTTATTATTTTATTGACTCTAAAATAAGGCATACCCATTCTAGAAAATTTTCAAAATAGAAGTCCAACAAATACAGTTGTGTTTAATTATAACCTCCCTGCCCCACCATATGTGCTGGTTTCATTGGTTGCCTATCTTTGCAACTTTTCCTGTTTACGGATGTAGAAATGGATGCAGGTATGTAGAGACACAGGCGGAGCGCTCCTTGTGCACGCGCAGTACACTCTTTTGTTTCTACAGACGGACATGTGCAGTGCGCTCTTGCAATCTGATTTTTAAGACGCATAAGGTACACCTTCCCCGTGGTGTTGTGTGCTTGTCATGAGCCCGATTTAACGTGGATGCATTAATTTCATAAGCCGATATAATGTCAGTTTCCTCCAATTATAAAATGTTAGTATTGAAACATTTTTGCTACTGCTTGTAACACTTTTAGATGCGAGCCTTCACTTAGATTAATCTTTGCCCACATGGTCAGCATTTCGTCTCATTTCCTTACTTCTTGGTACGTGAGTCTGCATGGACAAGCCAACAAGGGTACATGTTGCTCAGAGAATGAAAAGTTTCTACTCCTTTGAATCCTTCCCACCCCGAGACCTCTCCTCCCTCCCTTTACGTGTTCGCTTTTGGTTCCTAAGGAGCACTGTCTCCTTCCGTGATAAACAGGCTCACCTCCCTGCACCGTCACCCCTGTGCCCCCTACCATGTAGGTGCGTCAGGAAACTCCATTCCCCTGCAGCCACTCACTGCCCCCTTCCTCCACAGTGGACCCCGGAGGGCTGCCCTCCGCCCCTAGTCCTTTACCGACTTGCTGCTGCTGCTTCTTCTTTTAAAGAAGAAATAGGTTTCTCTCTCTTTTTTTTAAAGGTTGGTCAACTTTATTTATTTATTTATTTTGGCTGCACTGCATGGCATGCGGGATCTTAGTTCCCCGACCAGGGATTGAACCTGTGCCCTTGGCAGTGAAGGTGAGGAGTCCTAACCACTAGGCTGCCAGGGAAGTCCCTGGACTTGCTTCTAAAGCCTATCATGTTGTTTTCCACTTAGCTGTTTGCAAGTCTCTCCCCCCCCCCCCCCACACACACACTTAGGTAGTTCTTCGGAGCTGGGACTGTTGGTTTTTTTTTAAAATATAGTTGACTTATGATATTGTGTTAGTTTCAGGTGTAGAGCACAGTGATTCAGTATTTTTGCAGATTATATTGCATTACAGTTTATTACAAGATAATGGGTATAATGCCCTGTGCTATGCAGTAAATCTTAGTTGCTTATCTATTGTATGTGTAATAGTTTGTATTTGTTAATCCCATATCCCTAATTTCTCCTTCCCCCCTTTCCCCTTTGGTAACCACTGATTTGTCTTCTGTGTCTCTGGGTCTGTTTCTGTTTTGCATATACCCACATCCAAGCACAGAGGATCTCAAAAAACTTTTCTTTGATGAGCGATAGACGCCAACTCTAATCCCAACTAAGACTGTCTCACCCACGTGACCCCACTAACTTCCAGTCCTCAGGAGCACTGCTCAGACATGTGATCCCTGCAGATAATAACCACGCTTTAAAAAATTACTCTTTACCTGTTTCCAGGGTAAAAGCTTATTTGGAATTTCAGCGGATGCTCTCGGGAGTCCGGGTACGTGGCCTGTGTATCTCAGCGTCTACATTCTCAGCTCTAGAGGACCCAGGTCTGTCTTCTGGAATGTAGACCCAATGGACACTTTTCTGGACACAGGTCAGTTCCGTTCTGTTTTGTTTTAAAGTAAAACCACCCGCACCTTTCCCTTCAGGTCACGCTTGGCATCAGAGAGCTGAACGTTCAGCTTGATCCATGGGCTCCTCTACCTTAGGGGTCGTCCCGTCTCCGATCGCTCACTTGGTGTCCTAACTGAGCAGAGGTACCATCCCTTGATTGTCAGGCAACTGACCGTGTGGATGATTGTCCCAAGTGCACCTCTGTGCTCCCCATTCCTTCTGCAATTGCCGACAGCACAGCAGCCCCTTTAGAGATCTCCCTGAAAGCAATTACATTCCAATTTTCTTCTAAGTACTGGTTTGTTTAGAGCAGATGAGCATTAATGATTTAGGCAGCGGTTTCTGCACTTTAGCCCTGACCTCACGTCATCCAGATGAGCTGGTTTTATCAACGTCAGTGACGACAATGAATAGTCATCCAAGGGCAACCGAACTATTTACTAAAAGCAGTAGCCCCTTCACACAGATGGCTGAGCTGACGCGGAAAAGGCACAGGCGAACCCAGCCTTGGCTGGCCTCAGCGCCTGCAGCAGGGACACACCTCGGGGATATAATAACTTTGCCCAAAATCCCTTCCCACCGCCTGGCAAAGCTACCCTCCTGCCTTGCAGAATCTCACCTCTTGGCTACAGCATGGCTGTGTGCACCAGCCATCACCTTTGTCCCCAAGAACCTGGTGAGTTGATGGCAGGGAGGGGAGCCCAGCCTGGGTTACTGGATTTTTCTACAATGAAGCAAGGCTGTCACGTTTTAACTTTGCTTACTTATGGCCTTTCTGGGTTACTTAGTGAGACAATAGAAATCCATACAGAAGCAGCCAGTTCTCTGCTGCACAGGAACGTGTGTGGGTCCTGGGACAGAAGGAGAGAGGCAGTCAGAGAAGACAGAGGATGGCTGAGCTGGAGGCAGAGGGAAAAGGAGGCGGATGAACAGACGCAGCTGGAAGAACCCCAGCTCCGCTTTCTCTCATCCCAGAGCTACCCCACCCTTGGGTCCCCGATTCCAGTCCCAAGGGAGCTGGAGCTGAGCTGTGTCTCTGCAACTCGAAGGGTGATGCAGGCTCTCGGAGAGCTGCTGGCCGCGGGGGGTGGGGGGGAGGCCTGGATGCCGGCCAGCTCTGCCCCAGCATCAGACCTGTCAGGACAGGTGGCTGTGCCCGCTCCGTGGCCAAGGGGCCACCGGCGAGGCAGGGGTGGGGACCCCGCTGCTCTCGCTGCACGTGGCTTTTTCAGACACAACCCCCGAGACGGAGCTGGTGCTGCAAAGCCACCAACCGGTTCACAGCTCTTGCCTCTGCAGATCCAGAAGCCGCCCTGCTCACCCACCTCTAGCAGATCTCTCCTTTTTTGGAAAGAAAGCAGACCGGCCTGGTCCTCCCCTTTCCGACAGGCTGGCTCACTCCCGGCTCTCACACATAGAGCCTTTGTCTTTGGCCAGAGTCCTTATCTCAGTCCTTCAGCACTTTCAGGTCCCACCTGGAAGCCCTCAGGCTCACCTGGACCCCCTCAAGGGCAGGGAGCTCCCCATAAAGCTGAGGTGTAGGAATTGGCCGAGGAAAAGAAACATTCCCAGCTAATGAGAAACAACCTGTGTGTATTTCTGAAACAAACCGAAAATGTACCCTTGAAAAGCTTCCAGACCTGGAAGTGCAAAGAAAAAACAGACCGGCCGTGAGCAGTTAGTAACACAGCCTCCCATTTACAGGTAAGTGTGTGGCAGCTCTGTCCAGGCTGCTGCCCACTTACAGAAGAAACCAAAACACCCAGGGAATTGCAAACTCCACACAAAACACGCGGAGCTCACTTCCCTGGAATTGATCAGGGAGAAACCTGGAATTTCATTTCTAACAAGGCGACTGAATGTTAGCATATTACAGGCCATTATTAACAGAATCGTAGTATTAGTACTCTACCTTATATGGTATTTTCCTCTTTTCAAGCTGTTTTCATGAGAGAGCCCTAGATCACAATGATCTTGGGATGCAGGGCCGCAGATGCCTCTAATTTTATAAACGTTGTTTTATAATGTGAGAAAACTTAAAAGGAGAGAAGTTAACTACTTTGTGGATGCTATAAAATAGTGAAATTCCTAATTATTTTAAGGCCACTGTGCAGAGAAATTGCTTAAATATGTGTAAAAAATAGATCTTTATAGATTGTTCTAGTAATTTCCATAAGAACTACTGCAAGTATATAGAAAATAAAAATGGGACTGGGGTTTCCCTGGTGGCGCAGTGGTTGAGAGTCCGCCTGCCGGTGCAGGGGACATGGGTTTTTGCCCTGATCCGGGAGGATCCCGCATGCCGTGGAGCGGCTGGGCCCGTGAGCCATGGCCGCTGAGCCTGCGCGTCCGGAGCTTGTGCTCCGCAACAGGAGAGGCCCGCGTACCGCAAAAAAAACAAACAAAAAAAAGGGACTGGATTAATAGTTGCATAGTAATTTGCTCTGGGACTTTTAATCTTGATTTTCTTATTTTCTTCCATGTAATTATACTGCAACATGAAGATAAGTATACTCATTTTGGTTACAATTATCTACCTCAAAGGAAGCAAATACAGTATCTTTCAAAGTGTAATTTTCTACTTTTTAAGGACATTTTTGCCAAGGAAAGTTTCCCAGTGCTATGCCTTTAAGTAGTCAGCACATTAATTCCTGAAGCTTCAGGTATACAGTGTTGCAGAAGGGAGAATACACTTGCCTTTGTAAAGTATATATATTTAAAACCCAACGTTCCTGAATTAACTCAACCCTCAATTACTTCTAATAACTTTTCATATAAAAACAAGAGTTTCAAAAACAGCTTTAGGCTAAGCCTTGCATCTGGAGGGGCTGTCCACTGACATGGGAACAGGAGCCACAGGAAATCAGTGGCACAGTCACTACCACGGAGCTGGGTCCCTGGTGGTGTGGCTACTCACATCCGGGCTGGGTAGGAGATAGTCTGGCTGGAGTCTGGACTTGCCACACTGATGCTGGAGGGAAGGTGAGTGAGAGCCGGGGGTGGGGGGGCAGCTCTGGGCCGGGTCAGGGGAACTGAGGCACAGAGAAACCTGTGCCTTTAAGGCACAGGGGACACAAAGCACATGGCAGCAGGAGGGGGGTCTGCAAAGGGGGAGGGGCTTCTGATTTCATTTTCCAATCACTTTTTATTAGCAGGTTGGTTTTGTTGGTTTTCTGTTGGGAATTTAAATTCTAGGAAAGCAATTTGCGATTCTCTGTCCAGAAACGAATCTGTTCAGCTGGGGGCTGTGGAGTGTCGCCTCTGAACCGTGGCTGGAAAGGCCCCTCAGCCGGCGGGCCTGGATCCTCTCAGCCACCAGGCAGAGGACGCTTGTTTTGTTTGTTTCTAATTAATCTCTCTCCCTTTTTTTTTTTACTTGAAGCAGAGTTGATTTACAATGTTGTGTTAGTTTCTGCTGTACAGCAAAGTGACTCAGTTATACACATAAATATATATTCTTTTTTATATTCTTTTCCACCATGATTTATCCCAGGATATTGAATATAGTTCCCTGTGCTCTACAGTAGGACCTTGTTGTTTATCCAGAGGATGGCTTTTTATAGCCAGGCTAACTCCTCAGGGGCTTATCAGTGCGACGAAAATAACCTCTGAAAACACAAATCTGGACCAGTGGTTTTGTTGGTGCTGGTGTGAACATGTCCTTTGAAAATGAACAATCTCTTAAAGTTGTAGCAGAGTTCCTCTGGCCACCGCAGACAGCGGCTACAGCCAGCCTGGTCAGCCGTGTTCACAGAGGGAACATTCTAGAGCCGGTCCGTGGGTTCTTCTTCCCTTCCTTCCTTCCTGGCACCAGTCAGCACAGAAGTCAGTTAATTGTTGAAAACAAGCTGACCATAATCTCAACTTTCATGTAATCCATGTTCTATCATAAAGTGTAATGCATTTTAAGGTGAAAACGGCAATTCAGCTTTTATAGTTCTTTTTCTGGCATTCAAAACCATTTTCATCTCTTTTAAATGTGTTCATTCTGGTGAATGAAACAAGTTGGAGGAATTAACTCTGGTAAGCTTGAGTTTGTGTGTGTGTGTGTGTCTTGGTTTTCTTTTCTTTGTTTTAGGTGTTGATTTATTTTAGCTTCTGAATTCTCAGAAGATTGTTACACATATAATCCAGTGTGGAAAATTATGCTAAGCTGACTGGCAAATACAAAAGAGAATTTGTGGGTTTTCCTAAAGATCATTTGTTTGTGTGAAAAATATTGAAATATTTAATAAGTTTGTTGGAGATCAGTAAAGCAATCTAGGTGTCTGGTTTGGGCACCTTTTCTCCCTTATCCTAGTAATAAACATGTTTTCACAAGGTCTATGCGGTTACTCTTCTCTAATGGACACCTTAATTCACTCTGGGGGGGTCTCTGTTACTCTGTGGGGGAGGGTGGCCAGGAAATCCTAGCGGGGAGCCCTGTGGCCCATCTTTAGTGCTGGATATGGCCAGGGTTTGGCTCTGGGGGGCCGACGCGGCAGGGCGGGAGCTGCTGTGGGTCTTTGAGCTGGTGCCACATGGCTCACCCCTCCAGCGAGCACAGACCTCACAGAGCTGTGCCCTCCGTGGTCTGGGGTGGCTGGGACCCGGCAGGCATGTGCCCTGCTCTGTGAAGGGGAGCCCTCGGAGAACCTCCGGGGCCTGTGAGAGCAGAAGCTGCCTCCCGGGAAGGACGGGGCCACCCAGGACCCCAGAGGGCTGCCCACTTCGGCAGAGACCGCCTGCCCAGAGCAGGTGGCCTGTGAACACGTTAGGCCTGATTCCTGCACAAGCTGGAAGCAGTCATGCAGACAGGATCCGACGGAGCCCAGACAGGCCTCTCGGGGGTGAAAGCCAGTTACTGGGCTTGAAACACTCCGGGGGGATGTCAGGTTGAACAATACAAATGCAGAAGGAGCTCAGCACGGGGTGGGCCCCCTGCCAGCAAGCTGCGGCCCTGGCAGCACAGGGGAGGGGCCCAGCCCCACCTGCATCCCACCTGCCCTCGTGGACACAGCCCCTCTGCCTCTAGGCACCAAAACCAGCTCTGGGGACCCGGCGCCCGGCCTCTGCCCACCGGTCTGTTCCCTGTGCCCCTGCTTGGGGCTTGCGGGTGCAGGTCAGTTGGGTTTGCAGTAGCGTTGCCTGGACTCCAGCCCTGCAGTGGAACCAATAAAAGCATCTCAAGTGACAACACTGACAACAAACAAAATCATGAAAGGAGACGATACACTCTCAGAAGGAAAGGAAAGAAGATAGGAAGGATGAGAAGAAAAGCAAGTTATCCAGAGGGCTGATTGGCTGGGGAGAATAAATCTGTAAATACAGAGAATTCCAAAAAGAGAAAGTAGGCCAGAAGGACTATGAATTACAGAAACGATGGAGGAAGACTTGGAGAATTCAGCCTGGACCGGAGGAGCCGCCCGGACGGTTTGGCCGTGCCTGGGCTTCCTGCCTGCAGGCTGCTGTGGGTCCTTCTTTGACTCCCAGAGACGCTCCGACAGCAGGGCATGGGCACTGCCACTTCCCCATGCCTGGAGACGCCAGCTCATCAAGCAGGCCTGAGGGTCCGTGTCGCTTCTTCCAGGAAGCCCACCGTCCATGCCCCCTGCTTGGCCACTCACATCCAGTGACAGCAGTTGTTAGGTGGGAGCAGAGGAAATTGATTACTGGAGATCACATTTGTTGAACGGCTGAGTATCAGGAATTTCCTCAGCTTGGCTTCCCCTTTGGAACACACTGTTGGATTCCAATAAAATCAGACTCTATTGGGTTCCTTTCTGAGGTCCAGATATAGGCTCTCAAGGCTGAGGGACCAAGTCACTTTATCCTCCGATGTGTCTCCAACACTGCTGTGAGCTATGTGTTTGTGAAATGAATATTTATTATGAACATCCTCGAAATGGCCTGCAAGGTCCTACGTGACCTGCCATTCAGGGGCTACAGAACACTGCATTTCAGTGGGACCACGCGACCGGTTCTGAGCAGTGGAATTAGACGTTAACAAAGGCTACTACCAGGCGTGGCTGGTAAAACTTCCCGAAGGTTTTCCCTGCGCTCTCTTTGCTCCGTTGCCAGCTGGAGGCTGAGGCCCCGGCAAACTGCACGGCTCATGAGTTGAACAGGGCAGAGCCTCTGAGTCTGGGGTTCTTGTGGCTGGTGCCACCACCCTGCCGCTGTGAACTGTTCCTTAGGTGAATGGAAATAAGTTTTTATCCCACGAAAATAAGTTTTTATGACGTTTTGGAGGTTTCCTGTCAAAGTAGCTTGTTGTTACCTCAACTTACATAACAGGTAGATAACGCTGTGTTCCGCAATTCGCTTCTGCAGGCCAGTTAAAATCCAGTAGTGGGATATTTATCTTCCAAATCACCTCAGAAAATAACAGCAAATTAAAAAACTATATAAAAACAGAAATATTAGAAAATTCCCTGGCGGTCCAGTGGTTAGGACTCTGTGCTCTCACTGAGGGGCCGCGTTCAATCCCCTGGTTGGGGAAATAAGTTCCCACAAGCCGTGAGTTGTGACGAAAACCAACCAACCAACCAACCAACGAACAAAAAAACAGAAATATTAAATAAATCAGTAACAGAAAAGGGAAGAAACAAAGATATTGGAAGCAAGCAAAGATATTGGAAGCAAGCCAAGCATAAATACCGGGAACATGATTTTTAAGCATCGCAAACTTCCCATCTGAATGAACCATATCCCAGCAGGGGTTAAACGCAGCCGGTGTAGCAGAGACAGATCTGAAACAGAAAAAAAGCGAAGCCTTTAAAGAAAATGCTGGGTAGAGATATTGCAGCAACCTGCCCAAAAGAGAAATGGCAACCACATGTCAACGCATTCGTGGCTAGAAGCCCTTATTTTGTCTCTGTTCACCAGTTGATGGACGTTTGGGTTGCTTCCACTTTCGGTTATTGTGAACAGCACTGCTGTTCTGAACACCTCATACGTGTCATTGTGTGGCCATTTGGTTTCATCTCCCTTGAGTCAACACCTCGGGGTAGAATTGCTGGGACCTGCGGTACATTTTATATTGGACCTTGAAGGAACCTGGTTTTCTGCAGAGGTGGCTGCACCATTTTACACCCCCCGTGCTGAGCTGTCCAATCGACGCATGGGGTGCTTCTCCATTTTCAAAGCTCTTCCAATTCTCTCAGCAATATTTTGTTATTTCCAGTGTACAAGCTGGAAGTAATTCTTCTTTGTCTTGAATTTTTTGTCTGAGTATTTTATTATTTTTGATGCAATCATGAAAGGAATTTTCTTTATTTTTCATGGGTTCAAGGCAAGTATATAGAAGCAATTGGTTTTCTATTTTGAGCTAGTATGCTGCTACCACGCTGATCTCCTTTATTAGTGCCAGTAGAATTTTTTGTAAACTTCTTAGAATTTTCAACATGTAGCATTTTGCCATCTGGGAATAAAGGTAATTTTTTTCTTTTTCCTTTCTCATAAGGATGTCTTTATTTCTTTTTCTTGCCTGATTGTACTGCCTAGAACCTCTGGTATAATATTGAATAGAAGTGGTAAGAATGGACATCCTTGCCTTGTTTCCAGTTTTAGTGAGAAAAGTATTCAGTTTTTCACTACTGAATTTAGGTTAATGAGTTATTTTGTTTGGTAGGTGTCCTTTATTAGGAAGTTCTCATCTGTTTCTAACATTGAGTAATTTTAATTATAAATGAGTGTTGGATTTTGTCAAATGCATTTCTTGCATCTATTCAGATGATCACATATTTCCCCCTCATTATGCTGTTAATAGAATTTATTAAATTAATTTATTTTGGCTATGAAACCAGTTTGTATTCCTGGATAAATTCCTGCTTGTGGTGTGTAAGCCTTCCTTTTATGTTGCTGAGTCTGGTTCGCTAATATTTTGTTGAGAATCTCTATGTCTATGTTCATGACAGGTGTTGGTCTGAAGCTTTCTTTCCCTGTGGTGTCTTTATCCAGCTTTGGCATCAGGATAATACTGGTCTCATAGAATGAACTGGGAAATACTTCCTCACCCTCTATCTTCTGGAAGCATTTAGAAAGGATCAATATTACTCTTCCTTCGAAAGTTTGAAACAATTACTAAAGTGAAGCCAGTAAGTGAGGACTCGCCTTTATGTAAGGATTCGTTTCTAAGATTAAAAAAAATGATTGGTGCGTAGTTGATTTACAGTGTTGTGTTGGTTTCAGGTGTATAGCACAGTGATTCAGTTATGCATATAATATGTGTGTGTGTGTATTCTTTTTTAGATTCTTTTCCATTGTAGGTTATTACAAGATACTGAGTATAGTTCCCTGTGCTATACAGCAGGTCCTTGTTGTTTACCTATTTTATATATGGTAGTATGTATTTGTTAATCCCAAACTCCTAATTTAGCCCTCCACTCCCCACTTTGCCTATGTAACCATAAGTTTGTTTTCTATGTCTATGAGTCTGTTCCTGTTTTGTAAATAAGTTCATTTGTATCATTTTTTTTTACATTTCACGTATCAGTGATATCATATGGTGTTTGTCTTTCTGACTTATTTCACTTAATTTGATAATCTGCAGATCCATCCATGTTGCTGCAAATGGCATTATCTCATTCTTTTTTATGGCTGAGTAGTATTTCATTGTATATATATATATATATATATATATATATATATATCACATCTTCTTTATCCATTCCTCTGTTGATGGACACTTAGGTTGCTTCCATGTCTTGGCTATTGTAAATAGTGCTGCTATGAACATTGGGGTGAATGTATAAGATTTTTTTTAGAGCAGTTTTATCTTCACAGCAAAATTGAGAATAAGGCACAGAGAGTTCCCATATGCCCTCTGACTCCACATATGCACAGCCTCCCCACCATCAACATCCCCCACTAGAGCAGTACATTTGTTACAACTGGTGAACCTATATTGACACATCATAATCACCCAAAGTCCACAGTTTACCTTAGAGTTCAACATTGGTGTTGCACATGCTGTGGGTTTGGACACAAGTATAATGTATATTCACAATTATAGTGTGATTCAGGGTAGTTTCACTGCCTAAAAATCCTCTGTGCTCTTTTCTCTCCTCAAACTCTGCCAAACACTGATCCTTTTACGATTCCATAACTTTCCTTTTCCATAATGTCACACTTATGAATCATATAGTATGTAACTTTTTCAGACTGGATTCTTTTACTTAGTAACATGGATTTAATTTCTCCCCATATCTTCTTTTTTGTGTGTGTGTGTGTTACGCAGGCCTCTCACTGTTGCCGTCTCTCCCGTTGTGGAGCACAGGCTCCAGACGCGCAGGCTCAGCGGCCATGGATCACGGGCCCAGCCGCTCCGCGGCATGTGGGATCTTCCCGGACTGGGGCACGAACCCGTGTCTCCTGCATCGGCAGGCGGACTCTCAACAACTGCGCCACCAGGGAAGCCCTTCCCCATGTCTTTTCATGGCTGATAGCTCATTTCTTTTTAGCTTGGAATGATATACGCTGGATGGACCAGTTTGTTTATCCATTCACCTGCTGAAAAATATCTTGGTTGTTTCCAAGTTTTGGCAGTTTTGAATAAAGCTGCTGTAAACATCCATATGCAGGTTTTTGTGTGGACATCACCAAAGTGTCTTCCAAAGTGGCTGCACCATTTGCATTCCCACCAGCTACTAAGGAGCGTTCCTGTGGCTCCACATCCTCGCCAGCATTTGGTGCTGTCAGTGCTCTCGATTTTGGCCATTCTAACAGGCATGAAGTGGTATGTCATTGTTGATTTAACTTGCATTTCCCTGAGGACATATGAAGTGGAGCATCCTTTCAAATGCTTCATTTGCCATCTGAGTATCTTCTTTGGTGAAGTGTCTGTTAAGGTCTTTGGTCCATTTTTAGACTGGGTTGTTTTCTTATTGCTGAGTTTTATGAGTTCTTTGTATATTTGGATGGAAGTCCTTTATCAGGTGTGCCTTTTGCAAATATTTGCTCCCAGACTCTGGCTTGTCTTCTTCTTCTCTTAACATCGCCTTTTGCAGAGCAGAACAGAAGTTCTTAATTTTGATGAAGTCCAGCTCATCAATTCTTCTCTTTCATGGATTGTGATTTTGATGTTGTATCTAGAAAGCCGTTACCAAACCCAAGGTCATCTGGGTTTTCTCTTGGGCTATCTTCTAGGTGTCTTATATTTAGTTCTATGATCCATTTTGAGTTAATTTTTGTGACGGGTGTAAGGTCTGTGTCTAGATTTTTTTTTTTCATGTGGATGTTCAGTTGTTCCAGCACCGTTTGTTGAAAACCATCTTTGCTCCATTGTGTTGCCCTTGCTCCTTTGTCAAAGATCAGTTGACTCTATTTATGTGGGTCTATTTCTGTTGCATTGACCTATTTGTCTATTCTTTCACCAATACCTCACTGTCTTGATTACTATAGCTTCACAGTAAGTCTTTAAGTCAGGTGGTGTCAGTCCTCCAACTTTGTTCTTTTTCCTTAATATTTTGTTAACTATTCTGAAACTTTTGGAAATACTTCTAATTACTTGTAATGTGTAATATGTCTATTCCTATTTCTTCTTTCTTCATGAATCATTTGGGTAATAAATATCTTTCTAGGAATTTCTCTGTTTCTTCCAGTTATCTAATTTGTTGGCATAAAGTTGTTCATAGTATTCCCTTTATAATTTTTTAAATTTCTGCAAGGTTGCTGGTGATGTGTACTCTTTTATTCCTGCTTTTGGTAATTTGTGTTCTCTCTCTTTTTTCTTCATTAGTATAAATAAAGATTTGTTAAATTTTAAAAATCTTTTTAAGAAACCACTTTTGTTTTCATTGATTACCTCTATTTTTTTCTGTTTTGATTGAGTTTTCACTCTAATCTTTATTATTTGCTTCCTTTGCTTGCTTTGGTTTAATTTGATCTTTTATTTCTCCCTAATTTTGTAAGATGGAACCTTAGGCTACTGATTTGACATTTATTTTTTTCCTTTTCTCATATAGACTTTTAAGCTAGGTCTAAAATTTACCTCTACATGCACTTTGGCTGCATCCCATAAATTTTGATACATTGTGTTTTCATTTTTATTTTGGGCTCTGTTATTAGCTGTGTACTGGTTTACAGTTATGTCTTTTTGGCGAACTGGACTCTTTATCATCATAGTAATGGGTTTGTCTTAAAGTGCATTTTGTTGACATTAGTGTGGATACTTTCATTCTTGTATGGCTCCCATTTGCATGGTATATGTTTTTTTCACCATTTACTTTCAAACTTTTTGTGTCTTTGAATCTAAAGTGTTTATTTTACATAGGATATATCACTGGATCTTGTTTTTCTTGTTGTTATTTTGTTTTGAATCCAGTTCAGGCTTCTGAATGGAGTGTTTAATCCATTTATAGTTGATGGATTTATTAATATGGTTGAATTTATTTGCGCCATTTTGCTACTTGTTTCCTTTACTTCCATGTCCCTTTTGTTCCCGTTCTTCCTTTACTGCTTTTCTTTGGTGTTAAAAACAATTTTATAATGAACAATTTTCATTCTTTTTTAAGGTTGTTTTCTTGGAGAAACGCTGTGGTAGGGATTACAATATACATATTTACTTATCACTGTCTACTTCATGTTAATAGTGCCTTAAATTTGACAAAATATAAATGCTTTCTACTCCAATATAGCTTCATCCCCTTACTTTTTTGTGCTATCATGGGCCTATGTATTATATCTATATATGCTATAAGCCCAACAGTACAGTTTTCTAATTATTGTCTTAAGTTATTGTATTTCAAATAACTTAAGGGAACATTAGAAAGAATATGCTTGTACTGTCCTTATATTTACTGACATAAGAGCTTTAATTCTGTGCTTTGTTTCTTCACGTGCATTCAGGTTACCTTGTGGTGTCATTTTGTTTCAGCCTGAACAATTTCCCTTAGTATTTCTTCTAAGACAGGTATGCTAGCAGCAAATTCTTTCAGTATTTCTTTACCTGGGAAAGAAATTTTTTTCTTACTCTGAAGAATATTTTTGCTGATTATAGAGTTCTTGGTGACAGGCCTATTTTTTTCTTTTAGCAACTTTAATATGTTATCCCAATAGCTCCTTGCATGACTTCTTCCTTATGCGAAGTTAGCTGTTAGTCTCATTACAGTTTTCTTGTACATGGTGAGCTGTTTTTCTCTTACCCCTTTAAAGATTTTCTCTTTGTTTTTTGTTTCCAACAATTTTACTATGTTGTGTCTAAGTGTGCATCTCTTTGTGTTTATCTTATTTAGAATCTGTTGAGCATCCTCGGGTGTCAAAATTTTTCATCAAATTTGGGAAGTTTTTAGCTATTATTTCCTCAGGTATTTTTCTGCCATTTTCCACTCTTTCTGAGTCCCATTTAACCTATGTTGGTATATTTGATAAAGTCCCATGGGTCTCTGTTTATTTTTCCTCATTCTCTATTTTGCTCTTCACAGTGAGTATTTTCTTTTGATCTATTTTTAGGTTTGCTGAGTCGTTGTCCTGACAGTCCAAATACTCTGTTGATTTTTCATTTGGCTATTGGGATTTTCAACTCCAGAATTTCCATTTGATTCTTTTAAATAATCTCTAAATATTTCTTGATATTCTTTGGTTGATGTGTCATTCTCACTATGTTTTCATTTAATTCTTTAAAAATGATTTTCTCAATTCTTTGAACATATTTATAATATCAATAGCAACTTTGAGGTCTTCGGTAGTTTTAATACCTGGGTCCTCTCAGAGTAGCTTCTACTGACTGCTTCTATTTTTTTTAGCATCTTTATTGGAGTATAATTGCTTTACAATGGTGTGTTAGTTTCTGCTGTATGACAAAGTGAACCAGCTACACATATACATATAGCTTCATTATCTCCTCCTTCTTACGTCTCCCTCCCACCCTCCCTATCCCACCTTTCTAGTTGGAAACAAATCACCGAGCTGATCTCCCTGTGCTATGTGGCTGCTTCCCACTATCTATTTTACATTTGGTAGTGTATATATGTCCATGCCACTCTCTCACTTCATCTCAGCTTACCCTTCCTGTCCCTGTGTCCTCAAGTCCATTCTCTACATCTGCGTCTTTATTCCTGTCTTGCCCTAGGTTCTTCAGAACCTTTTTTTTTTTTAGATCCCATATATATGTGTTAGCATACAGTATTTGTTTTTCTCTTTCTGACTTATTTCACTCTGTATGACAGTCTCTAGGTCCATCCACCTCACTACAAATAACTCAATTTCATTTCTTTTTATGGCTGAGTAATATTCCATTGTATATATATGCCACATCTTCTTTATCCATTCATCTATCAGTGGACACTTAGGTTGTTTCCATGTCCTGGCTATTGTAAATAGTGCTGCAGTGAACATTGTGGTACATGACTCTTTTTGAATTATGGTTTTCTCAGGGTATATGCCCAGTAGTGGGATTTCTGTGTCATATGGTATTTCTATTGTTGATTTTTTAAGGAACCTCCATACTGTTCTCCATAGTGGCTGTATCAATTTACATTCCCACCAACAGTGCAAGAGGGTTCCCTTTCCTCCACACCCTCTCCAGCATTTATTGTTTGTAGGTTTGATGATGGCCATTCTGACCAGTGTGAGGTGATACCTCAATTTCATTTTGATTTGCATTTCTCTAATGATTAGTGATGTTGAGCATCCTTTCATGTGTTTGTTGGCAGTCTGTATATCTTCTTTGGAGAAATGTCTGTTTAGGTCTTCTGCCCATTTTTGGATTGGGTTGTATATTTTTTTAATATTGAGCTGCATGGGCTGCTTGAATACTTTGGAGATTAATCCTTTGTCAGTTGCTTTATTTGCAAATATTTTCTCCCATTCTGAGGGTTGTCTTTCCATCTTGTTTATGGTTTCCTTTGTTGTGCAAAAGCTTTTAAGTTTCATTAGGTCCCATTTGTTTATTTCTGTTTTTATTTCCATTTCTCTAGGAGCTGGGTCAGAAAGCATCTTGCTGTGATTTATGTCATAGAGTGTTCTGCCTATGTTTTCCTCTAAGAGTTTGATGGTATCTGGTCTTACATTTAGGTCTTTAATCCATTTTGAGATTATTTTTGTGTATGTTGTTAGGGAGTGTTCTAATTTCATGCTTTTATATGTAGCTGTCCAGTTTTCCCAGCACAACTTATTGAAGAGGCTGTCTTTTCTCCATTGTATATTCTTGCCTCCTTTATCAAAGATAGGGTGACCATATGTGAGCAGGTTTATCTCTGGGCTTTCTATCCTGTTCCATTGATCTATATTTCTGTTTTGTGCCAGTACCATATTGTCATGATTACTGTAGCTTTGTAGTATAGTCTGAAGTCAGGGAGCCTGATTCCTCCAGCTCCGTTTTCCTTTCTCAGGATTGCTTTGGCTATTCGGGGCCTTCTGTGTTTTCATATAAATTGTAAAATTTTTTGTTCTAGTTCTGTGAAAAATGCCATTGGTAGTTTGATAGGGATTGCATTTAATCTGTAGATTGCTTTGGGTAGTATAGTCATTTTTACAATGTTGATTCTTCCAATTCAAGAACATGGTATATCTCTCCACCTGTTTGTATCATCTTTAATTTCTTTCATGAGTGTCTTATAGTTTTCTGCATACAGGTCTTTTGTCTCTTTAGGTAGGTTTATTCCCAGGTATTTTATTCTTTTTGTTGCAGTGGTAAATGGGAGTGTTTCCTTAGTTTCTCCTTCAGATTTTTCATCATTAGTGTATAGGAATGCCAGAGATTTCTGTGCATTAATTTTGTATCCTGCTACTTTACCAAATTCATTGATTAGCTCTAGTAGTTTTCTGGTAGCATTAGGATTCTCTTTGTATAGTATCCTGTCATCTGAAAACAGTGACAGTTTTACTTCTACTTTTCCAATTTGGATTCCTTTTATTTCTTTTTCTTCTCTGATTGCTGTGGCTAAAACTTCCAAAACTATTTTGAATAATAGTGGTGAGAGTGGGCAACCTTGTCTTCTTCCTGATCTTAGTGGAAATGGTTTCAGTTTTTCACCATTGAGAACGATGTTGGCTGTGGGTTTGTCACATATGGCCTTTATTATGTAGAGGTAACTTCCCTCTATGCCTAATTTCTGGAGAGTTTTTATCATAAATGGGTGTTGAATTTTGTCGAAAGATTTTTCTGCCTCTATTAAGATGATCATATGTTTTTTCTCCTTCTATTTGTTAATATGGTTTATCACATTGATTGATTTATGTATATTGAAGAATCCTTGCATTCCTGTGATAAACCCCACTTGATCATGGTGTATGATCCTTTTAATGTGCTGTTGGATTCTGTCGGCTAGTATTTTGTTGAGGATTTTTACAACTATGTTCATCAGTGATACTGGCCTGTAGTTTTCTTTCTTTGTGACATCTTTGTCTGGTTTTGGTATCAGGGTGATGGTGGCCTCGTAGAATGACTTTGGGAGTGTTCCTTCCTCTACTATATTTTGGAAGAGTTTGAGAAGGATAGGTGTTAGCTCTTCTCTAAGTGTTTGATAGAACTTGCCTGTGAAGGCATCTGGTCCTTGGCTTTTGTTTGTTACAAGATTTTTAATCACAGTCTCAATTTCAGTGCTTGTGATTGGTCTGTTTATATTTTTTATTTCTTCCTGGTTCAGTCTCAGAAGGTTGTGCTTTTCTAAGAGTTTGTCCGTTTCTTCCAGGTTGCCCATTTTATTGGCATAGAGTTGCTTGTAGTAATCTCTCATGATCCATTGTATTTCTGCAGTGTCAGTTGTTACTTCTCCTTTTTCATTTCTAATTCTATTGATTTGAGTCTTCTCTCTTTTTCTCTTGATGAGTTTGGCTAATGGTTTATCAATCTTGTTTATCTTCTCAAAGAAACAGCTTTTAGTTTTATTGATCTTTGCTATAGTTTCCTTCATGTCATTTTCATTTATTTCTGATCTGATCTTTATGATTTCTTTCCCTCTGCTAAATTTGTTTTTTTTTTTCTTCTTTCTCTAATTGCTTTAGGTGTATAGGTTGTTTGTTTGAGATTTTTCTTGTTTCTTGAGGTAGGATTGTATTGCTATAAACTCCCCTCTTAGAACTCCTTCTGCTACATTCCATAGGTTTTGGGTCATCGTGTTTTCATTGTCATTTGTTTCTAGGTATTTTTTGATTTCCTCTTTGATTTCTTCAATGATCTCTTTGTTATTTAGTAGCATATTGTTTAGCCTCCATGTGTTTTTATTTTTTACAGTTTTTTTTCCTGTAATTGATATCTAGTCTCATAGCGTTGTGGACAGAAAAGATACTTGATATGATTTCATTTTTCTTAAATTTACCAAGGCTTCATTTGTGACCCAAGTCATGATCTATCCTGAAGAATGTTCCATGAGCACTTGAGAAGAAACTGTGTTCTGTTGTTTTTGGATAAAATATCCTATAAATATCCATTAATTCCACCTTGTTTAATGTATTATTTAAAGCTTGTGTTTCTTTCTTTATTTTCATTTTGGATGATTTGTCCATTGGTGGAAGTGGGGCGTTAAAGTCCCCTACTATGATTGTGTTACTGTCCATTTCCCTCTTTATGGCTGTTAGCATTTGCCTGTGTATTGACGTGCTCCTATGTTGGGTGCATAAATATTTACAATTGTTATATCTTCTTCTTGGATTGATCCATTGATCATTATGTAGTGTCTTTCTTTGTCTCTTATAATAGTCTTTATTTTAAAGTCCATTTTGTTTGATGTGAATATTGCTACTCCAGCTTTCTTTTGACTTCTATTTGCATGGAATATCTTTTTCCATCCCCTCACTTTCAGTCTGTATGTGTCCCTAGGTCTGAAGTGGGTCTCCTGTAGACAGCATATATCTGGGTCTTGTTTTTGTATCCATTCAGCCAGTCTATGTCTTTTGGTTGGAACATTTAATCCATTTACATTTAGTGTAGTTATCGATATGTATGTTCCTATTCCCATTTTCTTAATTGTTTTGGGTTTGTTATTGTTGGTCTTTTCCTTCTCTTATGTTTCCTGCCTAGAGAGAAATTCCTTTAGCATTTGTTGTAAAGCTGGTTTGGTGGTGCTGAATTCTCTTTGCTTTTGCTTGTCTGCAAAGCTTTTAATTTCTCTGTCAAATCTGAATGAGATCCTTGCTGGGTAGAGTAATCTTGGTTGTAGGTTTTCCCCTTTCATCACTTTAATTATGTCCTGCCACTCCCTTCTGGCTTGCAGAGTTTCTGCTGAAAGATCAGCTGTTAACCTTATGGGGATTCTCTTGTATGTTATTTGTTGTTTTCTCCTTGCTGCTTTTATTATTTTTTCTTTGTATTTAATTTTTGATAGTTTGATTAATATGTATCTTGGCATGTTTCTCCTGTATGGGACTCTGTGCTTCCTGGACTTGATTGAGTATTTCCTTTCCCATATTAGGGAAGTTTTCAACTATATTCTCTTCAAATATTTTCTCAGTCCCTTTCTTTTTCTGTTCTTCTCCTGGGACCCCTATAATTCGAATCTTGGTGCGCTTAATGTTGTCCCAGAGGTCTCTGAGACTGTCCTCAATTCTTTTCATTCTTTTTTCTTTATTCTGCTCTGTGGTAGTTATTTCCACTATTTTATCTTCCAGGTCACTTATCCATTCTTCTGCCTCAGTTATTCTGCTATTGATTACTTCTAGAGAATTTTTCATTTCATTTATTGTGTTGTTCGTCATTGTTTGTTTGCTCTTTAGTTTGCCTAGGTCCTTGTGAAACGTTTCTTTTATTTTCTCCTTTCTATTTCCAAGGTTTTGGATCACTTTTGCTATCATTACCCTGGATTCTTTTTCATATTTCCTCTACATTTGTTTGATCTGGTGGGTTTTTACCTTGCTCCTTCATCTGCTGTGTGTTTCTCTGTCTTCTCATTTTGCTTAACTTACTGTGTTTGGGGTCTCCTTTTTGCAGGCTGCAGGTTTGTAGTTCCCATTGTTTTTGGTGTCTCCTTCCAGTGGGTAAGGTTGCTTCAGTGGGTTGTGTAGGTTTCCTGGTAGAGGGGACTGGTGCTTGTGTTCTGGTGGATGAGGCTGGATGTTGTCTTTCTGGTGGGCAGGACTATGTCCAGTGGTGTGTTTTGTGGTGTCTGTGACCTTATTATGATTTTAGGCAGCCTCTCTGCTAATGGTTCAGTTTGTGTTCCTGTCTTGCTAGTTGTTTGGCAAAGGGTATCCAGCACTGTATCTTGCTGGTCGTTGAGTGGAGCTGGGTCTTAGTGTGGAGATGGAGATCTCTGGGAGAGCTTCCACTGTTTGATATTATGTGGAGCTGGGAGGTCTCTGGTGGACCAATGTCCTGAACTCAGTTCTCCCACCTCAGAGGCACACGCCTGACACCTGGCCGGAGCACCAAGACCCTGTCAGCCACATGGTCAAATTCATCTGGACTCCCTGAGGAGGCTGACGTGCTCAAGAGGCCTCTGCTGGTACCAAGGCTCTGAATCCTCATAGAGTTCAGGTGAAGGAGAGGAATCTGCTTTGGTCTCTTCATTGGTCAGCCATAACTGTCAACTAAAAAAATATGCACAAGCTAAAAGTTGAGAGTTATGGTTTTTTTTGTTTTTTGTTTTTTGTTTTTTTTTTGCGGTACGTGGGCGTCTCACTGTTGTGGCCTCTCCAGTTGTGGAGCACAGGCTCCGGACGCACAGGCTCAGCAGCCATGGCTCACAGGACCAGCTGCTCCGCGGCATGTGGGATCTTCCCGGACCGGGGCACGAATCCGTGTCCCCTGCATCGGCAGGTGGACTCTCAACCACTGCGCCACCAGGGAAGCCCGAGAGTTCTGTCTTATTCAGCAGGAAATTTTAGGACTTCAAGCCTGGGACGCAGCAGCTCCAGTGACCCTGAGAGAACTGTGCTCCCGAGTGCTGCTTTATCCTTTGTGTGGATCACATGTTCCTGTTTCATCCCATGTCTTCAAATGTTTGTTACACTTGATATTTTAGGTGACATTGCAGCAACTCTGGGTTATGATTCCCCCTCCCTGGGGGTTGTTGTGGTTGCTGGTTTTGTTTGTTGTTTGGTGACTTGCCTAGACTAATTCTGTTTCCCCTGAAGTGTGTGGCCACTGATACTTTTGTTCAGTTCTTTTTTTTTTTTTTTTAATTCTTCTTTTTCTATTTAAGCCTGGTTTTGCAGGGATCACTTCTGGTCATCACAGCTTAGTAGTGAAACAAGGACTGGTCAGAGTTTGTGCTAAAATACCTTGAGTTAGTATCGTTTCTGTTCTGTCTGTGAGTTGAGTAATGCATTTAGAAATGGGGCAGTTTATAGAACTTGCTGTAATGTTTGCCTCCTAGTGTTTTTGTTTTTTTTCTTCAGAGATCACTTTCTATTCAACACCACACGCCACTCCAAATTTAGCTGGCCTCTCTGGCAGCCAAGTGGCTGGTTTCCACTGTCCACTCAGCACAGGAGAAAGTGAACTGCCACACTGTGGAAGCTGCATGCACGTGGGGTTGGAGGGTCCCAGTAAAAACACCGGGCCCCAATGTTCTCAGTTGAGCTTCAGTACTTCTCCTCCAGTACATGCTTCTCAACGTTTGGTATGCCTTTGTTGGTTTTAAGTGTCCTAAGATAACGTTGTTGACAACATTGTCCAGTTTTGTCGTCACTTTTTGGAGAGATTTGTGTAGTGTCTCACTCCACCAGGTAAGAAGTCCCACCCATTTAGGATAAAATTCAAGATTAAAAAGATGTGTTATTTTTTCTTGGTCGATATTGCCACCACAGCAGAGAGCTGGGCAGAAATATTGGTGCATTATTGTTTATTCTAAGTGATCTGATGACTTTTTGATGTTATTTCTCTATGTAGTCCAATTTTATCCAAGAATTGTTCTGCAAATGTGATATTATGTTTTAAAGCATCAAGACATAGCATACGCACAGTTTGGAATTCCTCAGGGACCACTATTATTTCATGGAGAATATGGCATTATTAGAAGTGTCACCCTGGAAACAAGCCATCAAGTAGAAGCTCTTAACACCTGTCTCCAAGATTCTCAAGGCACGTGCTAAGAATCCCGTGGCATTATTTCAGAGCAGGGTGATGTCTGTGTTGCCAAGACTGTTCCTGCTTAGAAGAACTGCCTGTGTCCTGTGGACACTGAGTTTGCTGCAGGTCATATGCTCCTGCCATTCAACCATCCACAGGCTGGATGCATAGCTCATCATCACGTTCAAAGTTCTGGACAAATACATTCTCCAGAGCTACAGATGAGGAGTTGAGAGAATCACATCAATTGCTCATCTCATCAGGGTACAATCTGAAGTCTTCAGTTTTCTCAGGAGGGCCATTCAGATTATTGCACAATCAAGCCTTGGTCCTTTTACCATTGACACAGCGTTGTATGAAAAAGCTATTTTAAAACAGAAGATTCTCTAGAAGTATGGTTCTCCTTACTGATTTTATATCTGAATTCAAAAACTGTGGAAAACCAACCTCTTTGTATAGTTATTCTTAATATTTGGAGAATAGAAAAACAAGTGTTAACGTTTTCATTTTCATCCTAATCCTTTTACCATATGCTTATGTTCTCTTTATTTTAGAAATATCTCCTTGTTACAAAAAATTCTGAAATTATGAATGAACAAGGATGAAACTTAAAATCACCCCTAATGTCATCACCTGGAGGCAATTTCCTGTTAATATGTTAATGCATTTTCTTAAGGTTTTGTGGTGATGTGTCAATACAATTTCTTCTGTCATTTGGATTCATCTTAAACTCAATTCACAGCATTATATTCTTTTTAAGAATCTATCACAATCTTCTACTGCTTGCAATTTTTTTTTTACTACATGTTCTGTTTCAATAACATCTTTGTCTGTGATGATTTTTAGGCCCTCTGACATTTTTGGATTAGATTCCTAAAACAGGGAATTTCTAGGTGGAAAGACAGTAATATAATCAAGGATTCTGATAAGTGTTGTCCAATGGCCTTCCTCAGAAACTGTTCCCATCTGTACTTCCAACACATACCTGTTTGTAGCAGCATAGTTAGTGCTGGTTGCTTTTAAAATAAACTTTACTTTTTAGAACAGTTTAGATTTACAGAAAAATTGTGAAGATATAACAGAAGGTCCCCATATATCCCACACCCAGTTTCTCCCATTAATTCTCCTATTATTAGTATTTCCTATTAAAAAGCTACATTTGCTACATTTAGTGAACCAGTATTAACACATTATTATTAACTAAAGTCGTTTTTTTTTTTTTTTTTTGGCTTTGGCAAACAAGAATAGTTTAATACTGCTGGTTTAGTAAAACCAGCTGTGTCTCTCAGTTACCAGCATTAAGCCTATACAAGCATTAACTTTTGTTTACTTTTTTAACATCTTTATTAGAATATAATTGCTTTACAATGTTGTATTAGTTTCTGTTGTATAACAAAGTGAATCAGCTATATGTATACATATATCCCTGTATCCCCTCCCTCTTGTGTCTCCCTCCCACCATCCCTATCCCACCCCTCTAGGTGGTCACAAAGTACTGAGCTGATCTCGCTGTGCTATGCGGCTGCTTCCCACTAGCTATCTATTTTACGTTTGGTAGTGTATATATGTCCATGCCACTCTCTCACTTCATCCCAGCTTACCCTTCCCCCTCCCCATGTCCTCAAGTCCATTCTCTACATCTGCGTCTTTATTCCTGTCCTGCCCCCTAGGTTCGTCAGAACCATTTTATTTTATTTTTTTTAGATTCCATATATATGTGTTAGCATACGGTATTTGTTTTTCTCTTTCTGACTTACTTCACTCTGTATGACAGACTCTAGGTCCATCCACCTCACTACAAATAACTCAATTTCGTTTCTTTTTATGATGGAGTAATATTCCATTGTATATATGTGCCACATCTTCTTTATCCATTCATCTGTCTGTGGACACCTAGGTTGCTTCCATGTCCTGGCTATTGTAAATAGTGCTGCAGTGACTATTGTGGTACATGACTCTTTTTGAATTATGGTTTTCTCAGCGTATATGCCCAGCACTGGGATTGCTGGGTCGTATGGTAGTTCTATTTTTAGTTTTTTAAGGAACCTCCATAGTGGCTGTACCAATTTACATTCCCACCAACAGTGCAAGAGGGTTGCCTTTTCTCCACACCCTCTCCAGCATTATTCAGATTTCCTTGGTTTTTACCTAACATTCCTTTTTCTGTCCCAGGATCCCACCTAGCACACCATAGTCAGCATTGCTTAGCTCTGCGGCATTTCAGGAGGGATAGAGTAAAATATTATCAGTAAGTGAAAAGCTCAAGGTAAGTTTTGGTAAAAATCTCATAACTATGGCTTTAGGAAATCACTGTCATGTTAAATAGGTGTCTGGTACTGGGTCTGCACTCAGGCCAGTTTCCAGCACCTTTCGTGTGGCCGAATGGCCACCACTGGCCTCTCCATCTGTCACACAGGTATTGCCCAGGACTCAAGGTGACAGGGACGCTCAGCTCTCATCTCACAGCCCCGGAGAAGACCGGCGAGAGGTGACAGTGTGTAGGGGACACGTGGTGACCTGAAGCCATGGCCTCAGGACAGAGCTGTGTCCTGCAGGTCCTGCTGGACAGCCCTGGGAAGCTGGCTCCCTCCCCGAGACTCCCCCTCCTTTCCTAGAAGAGGCAGCTTCGGGCGCCACGTTCCATAAGCTCAGGTTCTGATTTTACCTTCTGTCTTCATCTCCCACTGGACCCACACTCGTAGGCACTGGCTTCATTTACTGACTTATTTTACCAAACTTTCCAAGTGAGATAAATGCTATGAGCAAACACGATAATTTGTAGCTGTATTTTCAGCGGCTTCTCCGTAGCCTGCCCTTGCCGTGAGCGGTACATCTCCCAATCCCCTTTATCTTTGTGGTTTGATGCTTCTTCACAACTGAAAACAAAAGGAACGACATTACTGATTTCTAGAAATGACTCTTCACAAATGTGTTTTGGATTGCCCTTTATCCTTGGTGTTCGTCTAGGTAAGAGCAAAATGATTTGTTCTAATAAATTGCCAGGCACTGATATTAAGTTAACCAGTGAAGATTTAGCAGGGTTCTTAACTGTTTGCTGGAAAAAAAAACCCCAACAACTTTATTATACTGTCCCTTTAGCAAACATCTTGGATTTTGTCTGTCATGAGGATTTTCTAAAAATAATATTTAGAAGCTGTGTAATGACATAAACTGATTCCTTAAGGAGTCTTGAATCAGATTATAATGTTAAAAAAAAAGAAACTGGAAATTTTCGTCTTATTTCTCAGAATTCCTCTCCCTCTGAACCCCAGCAGACAATACCTGGCATGTTTTCTTGCCTCTGAGAAGACAATAGAAAAGGAAGCAACAATTTTTATGGAGGTTGTGGAAGATTCTCACTCCCTCAGAAATGGAAGAAACAGTCCACACCCTTATAAGACAGAAGTGAAATGTGATTTCCCCTTATTCGCTCTCACTCTCGGCATGTGCCACGACCATTGGGAATGATGTCCTCAGTACGTGTAAAGGTTTCTCCTGCATGCAATTGTTGGGTCGCACATACCCCTCTGCTCACAAACATGTAATTTCCTGGAATGCCTTTTCTTCCATCTCATGTCTCATAAAATTCACAGTTTTCTGCATGAGGGTCATTCCTTTACTAGACCCTCCATCCTGCCTTTGTGTGCCCATCAGTTCACTTTTTGTCTCCAAGTTTAGCACAGTGCACAGCGCATCGTAGGGCCTATTACTCTTTTAAGATTATGAATCACATGGCAAAATCATTGTGAACGTATTGGACCAGATGCATGAGCACATTGCATGAGATATTGTTTACTCTTCACAGGGGCCCTAAATCATTATCCCCACTTCGCGGATAGGGAAGCTGAGGATTTGCAAAGGTTCTCACCTTGCCCAGACCCGTCACTAATGAGGGTGACTGGAGGTGAGTCTGGCCACCAGGTGTGATGCTCTGGGCTCTGCTCCCTCCTTTGCTTCAGGATCACCTGCCCTGTTGCTCCCTTCAGACCTCTGGTCTGCATTCCCGCATTAGAAAGTAGACTGCTCCTCGGGGGTGGGGCGTGCTCCTGTGCTGGCTCTGCCACCTCTTCCCCTCAGGTGACCGTCATTTGCATCCAGCTCAGGGTATCCTCCATTCTGGGGTCCTCTGTTGGCTGAGCTATCTAACACCGGGACCTCTCAGTTCCTTGATCTTCTATGTCCAGCAACCTTCCCTGCCCTCCTTCTGCACCCACTCCTGTGTCCCTTTGACCAGGTCAGCATCCGCAGGTACTACCCTCACCAAATGATAAGTCTGAGAGTTTACTCCTTGGTTCCTATTTGATTACTCAAAGAGGGTCCTTTGGTCTCAGTGGACCTGCCCACCCCTCAGCCCTCTTCTCTCTCCATTTCTTCCTTATCATGCTTAGATTGCACACTGTGGGGGCCATGGCTGTGGTCTTGTGTTACATTCCCAGGTGTGCTTTCTTTCCATGGTGGCATCTGACAAACCGTGGGCACCGGACAGTGGCTGAACCCACCGTCCTTCTCTGTAGGTCGGCCTTCATGAAGAGCCTCCCAGGGCAGGTGGCTGGTTTCCCTCACACGTTCAGGACCGTCGGTGCTGCCCGTCACTCCCCTCCGTCCTCACGCCCGCGTACCTCCCAGCAATGCTGCTTCCAACCCTTCCACGCTCTCCGAGCCTCCTCCCATGGCGTTCCTGCACTGACTTCACTTCCCAGTGTCAGGAGAACAGAGGCCACCAGAGAAAGTCATCCTGAAACACCAAACAATCGTACCACCCACGGCTTTGTTTCTGTCCTGTCCCCGTGGAAGTATTCTCTCCACCCCTCTTATCCAGGAGCCTTACACCATGGGTGGTAATTTTTTTCTCTCCCAAATGCAGCCTCACCCTCTCAACTGCATCTCTTCTCTCAGCCTCAGGTCATCTCACATTGGTGTCACTGAGGACGCTCCATGGGTCTGCCACATGCCCACACCTATTTTACTTTCCCATTTCCCTTCCTTTCAGAGAAAATTCCTAAAGGGTACGCTTACACTACATTCTCTCCATTGTCTCAGTTCATGTTTTCTTCTCCAATAAACTACTTTTTTTTGCTTTCCACATGTAAGATTAGTTCTTAGCGTCTAGATGTCCTTGATGGATGGTGGCCCCTTTAACTTTATAGTTTTCTTGTTATGCCTCGTATTAAACATACTAATTTTAAAGTCCTCCTCAGATCGTCTTGTTATTTCGATTCCTCGGGAGTGAATTCCCCATTTGCTGATTGGTGCCCTGTTGGGCCGCATGCTTGGTTTCCAGGATGGTCTTCCTTGCTCTGCTTCTTCAAGACTCCTTGTTTACCGAGTGACTTCTCCCTTCCTCCTGAGAGCCCCAGCTCAAACCCATGTTTCAAGTGCACTTCCTCTCAGTCTAAAGGCCTCTGTCTAAGCAGATCTCCTCCCCCACACCCAACACAATACAGTGAGCCCGAGTGAGGGTGGCTGCAATGGGCATTCTTGTTCAGAAAGGGGAGACTGGAAGGCAAAGGCCGTCACTGGTTCAGAGCATCTCCAAATCCTGCCAGGCACACTGACACTTCTCATCTGGGGCCCATTCCTATTCCTGGGAGGGAGCCTCCACAGCTCTGGGCTCCTGGCTCTGCCTTTCCTATGAGAAGTGGACGGGGGGTGCAACTGGGTAGCTTTCTGCCTTCTTCCCATAGAGGTTTGGGGGACTCCAAAGGCCTCTCTTCATTAGGACCTTCCTCTGTCCTTTTCAGTCAAGTCTATTAATTCCCTTAAAAACTCCATGGGGCTTTATGTACCAGTTTATAATACTTTCCACGAGGCAGAAGGCACATTCAGAGGTCTATTTAATTTATTCAAGACAAAGCCTCTTTACACTGGATCCCTTGTGAGGTTCCACGGAACAGTACTCTAAGGGTCTTGGAAGCACAATTGTCTGGCTTAAAGGGCCTATGAGACATGCCCCTAAGATTCTTTCTGTTTAATGGAGGCTGTTTGTTTAAGGGAAAGGGTATATGATGTTTTACCTTGAACCTTTGTTATCTTATTGAAGGGTTTTGCAGCTATGCGTTGAATTCTGTGAGGCTATATTTCACTGGCAGTGCCCTTCATCTCTTCTCTGCCCAGAGGCCACCTCTCAACTGATGACCCCTTGCTGGCTGGAAAGACTCTTCTTGGCCCTTTACATCTCATGCACTCTACTCAAAGACTAAATAGACTGTCTTTAGTTCATCTCTCCCCTCCCACATTTTCTCATAGTCAGCACTTTCAAATTCTGCCTAGAAATTTCCTCAGTGAGATCACAATGATTGTGAGTACGTTTTCTCGATCCTGTGTTACTACAGGCAACAGTGTTGCCTAGTTTCTGCCACCATGTAACAAGGGTTTCCTTCTTTCTGGCTTCCAATAGCACCTTCCTCACTTCCCTTAAAGCCCTAACAGCAGCCTCATCAAGGTGACTCAAACTCGGGCCTGGCATCTCGTCTCAAAACCAACGTCACATGTTTTACGTTTTGTTTTGGCAGCATCCCACCTCCCAGCACCAAATTCTCTATTGTTATGGAACAGATCCCTCCAACATAGGCAGCGGTGCAAAACCACTTAGAACCAGAAGTTCTGGAAGGGCTCGCCTGAGCGCTGCTCGCATGGTTGCCGGCAGGTGCAGGCTGGGCTGCAGTCATCCGGAAGCTCAGCTGGGCCGGGCACCCCAGGAGGCTCACTCCAGCGGCTGTCAGAGAGCTGAGTTTGTCTGTTCCTGGAGTGTCTGCAGTGACGGTGGCTCCGTGAGTCTTGGACCGCTTACTGCAAGGTGGCTGAGCTCCAAGAGGGAGCGTCCCGAGCAGAAATATCTGTGGGTGAGTGAATCCAGAGACCAAGGTGGAAGCTGCAGCCTTTCCTCACCTGGCCTTGGGAGTCATGCCCTGTTACGTCTGCAAGTACTTTTGGTTCTAGTGAGACCTACGGCCAGCCCCTAACTCTTGATGGAATTTGTGCCCGTCTTTAATTCATCTCTCAAGCTCAGTTCAATTGCCCCTTTCTCAGGAAAGCTTCCTCTGGTCTCCCATGATGCTTCTGCTCCCCTGCTCCTACGTGGATGGAGCCACCCACAGGCACAGGTGCACTTCTACCTTCATTTGTGTGATTGGACGATAACAGCAGTCTCTCCACCAGAGTCTAATTCCTTGAAGGCCACAACCTTCGCTTTTCCCTTAACATTTGTGATCTCAGTTCCGAGCAGAGTGCTTGGCAAATGTTAAACACTTGATAAGCATTTGTTGAAGAATGGGTGGATACGCTCGGAAATACTTAGGAAAAACTTCTAAAAGTGTTCCTTGGTGTTTTCTCCTACTGCCCTCCCTCTGTCCCACTCTACGTGACTCCTATCTCTGTGATCAATTTCTGTATCATCTCCCTCCCTGATCCCTGTCTTGTCATCTTTATTCCTCTAGTGCCTAGTGCTGTGCCTGAGACTTTCAATAAACCTGGATGAATAAATAATTGAAAAAGTGACTGCATAACATTATGTCTCCTTACGCTATTTAATTAGTAGAGCTTTCTCTAAATAACAATGCTCTTGCTTCACACTGTTTTTGGGCTGTGGTAGAAAAAGGAGCTTTCCTGTTTGCCGTTGGGTAAGGTAAAATCTTAACTTGTCTTTCCTGTGAGTTCGAGTGTGCTGCTATCCACAGTGCTACAGAAAACCCCTAAGCCATGGTACCCTGTTGCATGTCCACGTTGCACGTTCATCCTCCAAACCCGTCCAGACGTGTACCTATACACCGACGCCTGTAGAGCCCAAAATGGATCTGCTATCCTACCTCTATCTCTATCTCCATCCCATCTGTATCTGTATCTATATATCTATATAATGGCTATAGTGCTCTGGTGCTACACAGATGGTCCCGGTGTCTTAAAAAAGTTAACCTTGAACTCCCATTATTTCATCTCAATTCATAATCTCTTAAAATACTTTATTGTAATTCTCCTATTGCAGTGACTTTCTTTGTTTTTCTTGGCATATGAATGTTATCTTTGTATATTTACTTTCACTAAAATTTCTAGCTATCTTTAGAATTTCTCCTTATTCCTAATATCAAAAAACTCTAGGCTGTAAGTGGAAATTCTTGTCTGTTCCCCTCACACTGTTCTAGGAAACTGCCTTTTCATGCAATAATGGTAGTGCCTGCCAAGCTGTTTTATAGGAGACTCTTTTGAAGTCTTTCATCACCAGATTCTGACCAGTTGCTTTGTTAAGATGGCTAGGATGGCTTCATCCCCTTTAATTGTTTGTGGGGGGGATGCTATTAAAAATGCTGTGGTATTAATTACTGTTGACACTTAAAACCTGGTATTGTCTTTAGGAATCTGTTAAGTCACTGACCTTGGATTCAGTGTGGAAGTCCTCTTAATAAAAAACAGCAGTGTTCCCTTTTCTCTACTCCCCTATCTCATCCCAGACCTGAACCCTGGCTATCCTTCTCAGACTTTGATTTTATATACATAATATTATGATATAAATATGTATGATATAGAATATATATATATTCTGCTGGTGACAGCCATAGTCATGTGTATAACATATAAAACACAGCAGAATTCCTCCTGCTTTCCTCCACTCCTAACATTTACACAGTCAATGTCTCTCTACTAGATTTTTGTGAGTTGTAAATAAGCTGTGTTTTCACAATAAAGAAAAGAGCTAAATTTATTTAGCTTGTGTATAAAGTTGTATAAACAAAATATATACCAGTAAACATAAAGTACTAGAAAATTTTTGCTCACCGTGGCCAGGGATATAACCTTCTGTAATACAAATCCTGTTTGTTTCCTGATGGGAGAGTGAGGGTGAGGGGAAAATGAGGACGAATCATGAGAGATGATTTCCCTTCAAGTGAAAAGGTGTACATTTAAAAACATATATCTTCTGTTTCTGTTACTAGGATATAAACTGCTGTAATTAGAGCCTTTTATTTGTGTGTGTGTATATAGTGTGTGTGTGTGTGTGTGTGTGTGTGTGTGTATATATATATATATATATAAATGAATGCTAGAAAACCCCAAATCACATAGATCACATATCACATGGATACGGCATGGGGAAAGAGAACACCCATCGTGTTCTGTGTTATTTATGACCTGATTTTCCTTTTTTGATCAGAATGTATGCTCTGACACGTGAACAGAATCATGCCTCCCCGTCATTTTTCTAGGTGTTTAGGAGGTCAGGTCGCAACATTTCATTAAGACCAAATTCTGTGTACCTTCAAACAAGTATCTTGTCTAAGAGAAGGCAAATATATGTAGAAAAGGTTACATCTGGCCTAATTAGTTGTAAACATTATTGTCAATCTGAACCCCATGTAGTTTTTTATATCTGTCCAACTCATGTGGTTTACACAAATATCTTGTAGCTTACATGTTTTAAAAGGTGCGTTATTTAAAAAGAAGGTAAAAATAAATGTGCGTAGAAAGAGACATATATAATTGTCATTTATAGTAGTTATTTCTTTGCCATGAAAATAGTCCATGCTAGTCCAGACTCAGACTTAAGATATTAGTGCTACAAAATATTAGATTTCCAAAAAAAAAGAAAAAATACTGCAGTGTTGAAAAGAAATAGGTATTTACTCAGGTGCGTCCTTTGCCCCAGCCTTTTCCTACTATGTTTGCGGTTGGGAAACTGTCACCTGGCACTTCACGCGGGGACGCGCCCCTGGCAGGCGCTCTGCGCGCGTGGGACCCCGGTCCGTCCGCCGAGCGGCTCTGCTCCGGCTCGTGCAGTGCGGGCGCCGGGCCAACAGGTGGCACAAACGCCTTTGCCTCGCGCGGCGCCGCTCCCTCTCCGCGCTCCCCCGGACGGACCGCACGGGCCCGGAAGGGCTGCAGGCGCGCCCCACTCGGCGCGGGGCGGGTCCGGGGTCCGGGGTCCGGGGTCCGGCGTCGGGGTCTGGGGTCCCGGCGGGGGTCTCGCGGGCGGGGAGCAGAGACCGCGCTCCGCTTCGGGCGGCGCGCCCTCTGCTGGCCGGCCGCGGACTCGCCGGCCGGATATGGCACCGCGCTCCCCGCCCGTGGGCTGGGCAGGTGCAGGTTGGGTAGACGCAGGGTTGGGTGGAGGCTGGCTGGGCGGGGATTGGCCAGACCAAGTGGGGGTCGGACTGGGCTGGACAGGTGCCGGGACTGGGGTTTGCTGGTCCAGCGCTGGGCTGAGCTGGCCATGGGTTGGGTGGGACTTAGGTGAGAGCTGGGCAGGGGCTGGCCCAGGAATTCGCTGTTGGGCCCCCATCACTGACCAAGGATCCGGAATAGGAAGCTTCTCCTTATTCTTGCTGTTATTAATTATTTGAGGACTCAGTTCCACAGCTTCCGCCTCTCGCCACAGTACAGGGATCTTTGAGACCCTAACGTTCCAGGAAAGCCACCCGCCTGCCCCTCCCCTCCCCTCTTTCTGGAAGCCTCCTGTCTGAGCCAGCGTGAGCACCAGGGAGGGGGGGCAGGCCTGTCACTCCCAGGTTCCAACTCACTGGAGAGGAGCTTCGCGTGAACCTGTTTTTAATGTGTCAAATCAGAAAGTCACTTCCTGGCAATAAGGTGTGAAGGGGTTACAGCCTCCCGCGGGGCCTCAGAGACTCTGCAGCTAGATGACAGGCGGGCTTCCGTCCCCAGCCGGCAGCGAGCGGTGGGCCTGGGTGTCACTTAGGAGGCCTCTGCTGTGACTGTTGCCCCGTCTGTCTCACTGTGAGTGATGCCTTGCTTTTGGAGGGCGCCTCCCCAGATGCAGTGCCTGCAGCCTGGTGAGGCGTGCCCCCAGCCTTCCCAAGGACCCCCGTGTCAGGTGCCTTTTCCCCTGAGTCCATGCTCAGGAAGTCATGTTACCTGGTCCTGCGGAGTTCAAGACAAAGCAGGACCTAAATTTAGACCTGGTTCACTTTCTGGCTCTTACTGTGTGTCAGAAGCACCTCAGGGTGTCGTGGTAGGACCTGGCCTCACGCACCTGCTCGTGGGCAGCAAACACTGCTGTGTTCTGTGGAGAGAGGCTCAGAGGGGAGATGACCTCCACTGAGGGCTGTCCTGACTCAGGCACTGAGCCACCTGTTCGCATGCATAATCCAATTGTTCATCTCTGAAGAAATGCTTCTGTTGTGTCCCCATTCTGCAGATGAGGAGATGCAGTCCCTAAGTGACTAATCATCCGGCCAGGGGCTGACAGAGTGGCCAGGTGGGTGTGTTCACACCTGACCCTGGGCCCTTCAGCAGGCTGGACGTCTTCCCCAAAGACGGGAAGGGTCTCAGGCACAAAAGGAAGGGGTCAGCGTTCATCAGCCTCACGTCAGTGTGCTTAGAACCCAGGACACTGAGTCCTGCAGCCTGAAATGGTGGACTCGCATGGAGATGACTCCCCATGGCCGCCTCTGGCTTCCCTCTGACCCCATCTCATGTCTTCCAAGCCTGACCAGGGCAGGGGTCCAGGAGTGCACATGTGACAGGAGCAGAGGTTGCAAAATCCCTGACCCCAAGGCGGGGGTGGAGGCAGTTATCTTAGGATGAAAGATCTATGATTCTCAATTTCACCTGCACCAAAATTGTAAGTATTTTTAAATATTTTCATCCAAAATAACTGGAATTTGAAAAAAAAAGTGGCTGAATGGAATATAAATAGGTCAAAAGACAAAGAACTTGAAATTTCATCATTGCCTCTATTTCAGGCTTTTTATGGACAAGACCTGAATGTGGTGCTTTGTGGAACTGTAGCTCAAGGCCGCACGTCATCACAGCTAAGAGAGCATCTGTTGAATGCTGACTGCGCCTGCTTTTGTCTGAGGGGGTGAATTTATGAGGTTGACATTTTAAGAAGTCAGAATTTCAGCTCATTTCAAAGCCAGTGGAACCGTCTAAAAGTGTGTTGCCTTCTGGTGGCGGTCCATCCAGATGGAAGCCTGACTTTGAAGGCGCCTTGACCTTTTAAACGTCTCTGGAAAATGCAAGGTGCGAAGCTTGGGGGAAGCACAGAGTCAAATCTTTTCCTCTTTAATTGATTCCATTTAAAACACGTTATGCAAGGACTGGAACATTAATTGCCAATTATTTTCGTAAAATTGGTGAGAAAAACATGAGAACCAAATAGAAGGGCTATGCACGTCAAATCAAGAAGAGAAACCCAGAACACACAATACACTTTTGAAACATGTTCAGCCTCATGGCGGGCAAAGACAAGCAAATTCATAGAACAACAATCACGCAAAATGAAAATACCAGTTTTCACCCATCAGGCTGACACACACTGAGCTTGGGGCGGGGGAGGGCTTCAGTGCTGGCGACAGAGCAATGAGAAGGGCCCTTTTGTGACTGGGTGGTGGGTGGACGTATAAATCAGGTCAGTTTTAACGGAAAGCATTCTGGGTGCTGACCAAGGGAGCTTCGTATAGTTGCTTTGACCCTGTAATTTCCCCTTCCAGAAAAAGAAAAAAAAAATCCCAAGGAAACCAGAAAGCCATGCAAACATTTATGTAACTCTCATCCCAGTATAATTTATAAAAGGGAAAAACTGGAAACAACCCACTTTTGCAAGAGCAGGGTGATGTTAAATACAGTGAACCAGATGATAGACTATTCCCAGTGACTGAGCATGTGTCTTAGAGGCTGTTCAAAGACATGGACACAGCTGAATGCTGTAATGTTATGAGAAAAGCAAGATAGAAAATTATATCAACAGGGCACTTATTAACTTATAAAAATCCTATACTTGTATATATACACACACAGGCATATATGTATTACATATACATACAAATTTACAAAACCCATATATACATACATATATATATATATATATATATATATATATATACTTATATATCAATCTATTTTATGAAAGCTGGGAAGGAAACAAGACAATCTGCTAGACAAGGTAACAGTGATATCTTGCTGACGAGGCTTAATGGGTCATATTAAAAGATTTGTTATTTCAGTTGTTCCAAAGTTTCTAAAGATAGATTTTGCTTTCCTAATCACGAAAAGCAATGAGGGTGTTTAACCAAAGAGATTGGCCAGACTCTTGCACCCTGCCCTGACAGTGTGGTTAGGAAACGGTGTTTTCATACTGCAGTTGATAAAGGAAACTTGGCCCCAGAATCGCTGTGCCCGGCCCGGACCCCTGGAGACTCCTGCACCTGCGGCACCCTCCCCAGGATGCACTGGGGCAGGACTTGAGGGTCCCCACCAGCCGACTCGGCTCAGGACGACCCTCTGTGGGCATAGGGGCGACTGGACATGAGCCAGATGGACCACAGAGGTGTGGCCCCAGGGAGCTGTGCCATTTCCTGAGCTTCTCACCTGGGAGTCGGGGTCCCAGCTGCATCTCAGGTGGCCTGGGGAACCACAGGAGGGCGTGTGGCCAGCCGAGCCAGCATGATACCCCGGGGCGCCCAGCCCCACCATCCACTGTGGAGGCGTCCGTTCCGGTGTCCGTGGTGGCCTGTGGGCTCCAGGAGGGCTGCGTCCACGTCCCGTCCGACAGTGCACCCTCACATGGTGGCGTGTGTGATGCATACGACCAGTGCTCCATAAATGTGGCAGCTGCTTGAGGCAGGGGCCTCACCCTTCTCACTTGCTCTTGAATTCACTGAGCCTGCGATCCCAGACGCAGGGGGCACGCCCTCACCCGCTGCACGAGCGGCGTAGGGGAGCGAGTAGAGGCGGTGCCCCGTATGCCCTGAAATTCTAGGGGAAGCTGACGTAGGATCCGGGCTGAGAAAGCCGAGCATGGGGCTTGGAGAAAGGATTGAGACCCCGTGAAGGCAAGGTTGCAAGCTTCGTGTGTTAACGCTTAGACGTGCTTTTTGTCCACTAGACTGTGCCTCCTAAGACTTCCCTTAAGAAAGGGTCCGTTCTGGTCCTCCACGGGTCCACCTGCTTCTCGTGCGGAGGTCTGAGCCGTCTTGCTCGGAGCCTGTGCGGCGGCGCTCGGCTCCCTCCTCCACCTGCAAACGTGCACCGTCTGATGCCTGAGCCTCCCGTGGGAGACGTGGTGCTGATGCGAGACCCGTGACTGGAGTCGAGGGAAGACGGCTAAGGAGAGGAGTGACAGTGATAAACTCTAACCTTTCATTTCCCTTTTACACAAATGCTCGCACTTGTAACGTGGAGCCCAGGTCTTTGAGCGTGAAGTCCGCCGGCTGGAGCCGAGCAGATTGTTTCCTCTGCAAAGGGCACTGAGCTCTGTTTACAGTGGTCAGAGTGGGTCAAGAACTTCCAAATACTTGGAAATACCAAATACCACCTTCCAGAAGAAGCCTTCCAGATTGCTAGGGGACTGTCCCTGTCTTTTCTGGTTATTTTAGCCAAAGTTGATTTCGTACTAAGTGTTTAAGTCACTTTTCTCACTAGCTAGTTTTCCCCAAGCGTTTAACTTGATTTTCATAAAAATAGCTCTCTCTTCACATTCATGAGATTGTGTGACATTTAATTAATTCACAAATTTAATGATAGAAATGTGATCAGCATAAGCACATTTTTGAAAAGTTAAATATGCCTTTTGGAAAGCGTACAAGCCAAACGGTGGTGGCAGATGGACAGGTGCCTGATGGCAAGGCCGTCACAGACACGGTCCTGGGTGGGAGTGTCTTAAAGGGTGGGGGAGGGTGGGAAGCTGGGTCTGAGGCCCGAGTTTGAGGGAAGAGCTAAGAGCATGTTATGGGTCGATCATGTCCCCTTCCCCAAATCCATATGTTGAAGTCCTAGCCCCCAGGACCTCCGAATGGGACCTTACTTCAAAATAGGATCTTTGTAGAGGTCAACAAGTTAACATGAGGTCGTGAGGACAGGCCCTAAAGCAATATGAGGGATGTTCTTATGAGAAGGGGAAATTTGGACGCGAAGACGGGGGCACGCAGGAGGAAGATGTTGTGAAGACACACAGGGAACGTGATCTCCATGTGAAGA
Source organism: Leucopleurus acutus (assembly GCF_964270905.1). Lineage (NCBI taxonomy): Eukaryota > Metazoa > Chordata > Mammalia > Artiodactyla > Delphinidae > Leucopleurus > Leucopleurus acutus. The sequence goes on along the minus strand of NC_139145.1, from coordinate 174,929,975 downwards.
TGGGGATTGTAGAGATGCACCTACAAGGCGAGGGACACCAAACCTGCCAGCAAACCCCCAGAGACCAAGAGAGCGGTGCAGAACCACAGACGGAGCCAGCACTCCTGACGCCTTGATCTCGGACAAGTAGCCTCCAGACAGCGAGGGAATACATTTCTGTTACTTTAAGCCGTCCAGTTTCACTGGTTCCTCGTTAGTCCTCAGGGCTCAGTGCTTGGACCTTGTCTCTTTGTCCACATTCTGTCTTGATCAAATGTCTCATTCAGTCTCACGGCTTAACTAACACCCGTAGACCCACCTTCCAGACAGCTGTGTCTGCAGTTCGGACCTCTCTCCCCAAATCCAGACCCATGTAACCAGCTGCCTGCCCGCCATCATGCTTGGAGCTCTAAGCATCTCACTGAACATGGCCAGCATCGAGTGTTTGATTTCTCCCCCCAAAATACTCTTCCAGAAAGAATTCAGGAAAGCACCTGGGGGAGAATTAGAGCCAGAACTAAAGTATGTGGAAGTCGGAGCCTCATAAGGCAGCCTTCTTCACGCTGGCACTCGGGAGTTTCCCGTCGTAATGCCTGGTTCACGGCCATCTCTTCCTCACTTGAAGTCTGCTGGTTGGCAAGCCTGCCCGTGTGTACCAGAACCCAGGAAATAGGATGGGCTGGCTCTGGAGGAGAGGCGCAACTCAGGGGACAATAGGAAACATTGCAAGTGGCTCTGATATCCTCAGAGAGAATTCAAGAAGATAGTGTGTCTTTTAAATACGAACGTGCTTCAAATAATCGAGAAGCAGGAAAGTTATACAGAAGACAGTGACCGTGGACTTCAAACCTCCAAGAGAACGCAATTTTCCACCTAGAATTATATACCCGCTGGGGCAGACGTCCTCAGGGTCCTCCCACACCACACTGCAGTGGTCTCTCCTGAGCAGACCCGTGCTGCTTCCCGTGACACTTGCAGATGTTCGCCCAAGGGCTTTCCTTCTCCGGCTGAGGGTGCCGACCTGCAGGCTGGAAGCGCCAGGCAGGCAGCACTCCTGGGAGCAGCCTTCTCCCAGTGTCTGATGGGACAGTCTGGCTGATGACTCTGACCGGGATAACTTGGAAGATGTGCTATCATGTGCTCACGGTGGCTACCTGAATGTCCAGGGCCGTCACAGTGGTTTGCTTCTTCTTTTCTTCCACGATTTCCTGCCTCCCTACCAGGGCTCCCTGGGAGTACCTCCCCCCAAAACTGCTTGCCGTTGACTGCTCCCTTGTTTCAGGGGTAACCCAGTCTTAGATACAAAGCAAACTGTAAATAGAGTATAGATGTGTGCGTGTTCATTGTTTATGCCGCATGTACCAACCCTGTGTTAGGATATTACATGAGGATGTAGTCCAACAAAATAGTGAGGAGGTCAGGAAGATGTGGATCTGGGAGAACAGTGGATACAACAGTGGATACAACTCAGCACAATGAGAAATGGGCCATGGTGACAGACCCAGGAGAAGAGAGGTCTCCAGGAGGGAGGCCTCGGGGGAGAAGGAGATAATGGTGGCGGTAGATTTCACTGACTTGGAAAAGACCTTAAATATTAGATCTTAAGGACGAGGCTAAAGAAGTTAATGCAAGAAAAACAAGGCAAGTAGAATCTCCAGGGAAAACAAAAAGCTACTAAAGGAAGGGATAGAATTATAGCATATAGTACACTTCGCAGCGAGTAACATCAAAAGTCCATAAGGTAAATATGGTTCATAGATTTTTTAAGCTTTAGAATCAGTCAGACAGAAATCAGAGAATTCTTAATTATGATTATGGAATAGAATGCAAATGATATCAAACTTGACAATATAAAAGTAAAATGTAAGGAGAATTTGGGAGGTGGAAGGGGGGGATGATGAGGAAATGGAACCATGAGGGGTGGTACCATGCGTGGGGAGATTCATTCCATAGTTAATGGAACAAGAAGTAGAATTCCAACTATATGATCCAAAGTGACAAAGTAATCAATGGAAGAGCTAAAAATGATCAGACGTGGAGAGGGAGAGGTAATGGGAGTGAGCTAAAGTCACATCTCAGTAGGAAGTCAATAGATAATACCAAAAATTGCTATTTCAGTAAATAGTGCTATAAACATATTATTAAGGGAAGTAAAGGTAAAAATAACTGGAAGAACTAATACCAGCAATAATTCGAAGTGGCCTTTCCCAAGGGTTGTGTGGTCAGACTGCGGGGCGAGAGCTCTGTTGTTTTTTCACTATTTGAGTTAAAAGTCAGCATTCCAACATATTGTTTTTGTAACAATTTAAAAGTGCAATTAAAAATTTCGGCAGTTTAATAATCCACACGGTATCTCTTTCTTGTTCTCACTGTGCAGTTCTCACCTTTAAAGCTAAATGTACATTGTTTTTAATTGCCTGTCAGTCGGGTTCACTCCTGCCACTGACCTTCTCTTGTGATGGATAATTGAGAGCTGGCTCTGAAAACGGACGGAAGCTTAAAATTGCTGCTGTAAAGCGAACGGCACATCATCACAACCGGACAACTAATTCCCAGTACAGAATATTTTCATGGTGACATTTCCCCTGTGACATCTGCGTTTCAATGACATGGAGGTCTCTGGAAAGGGAGCACATGGCTAATGGCAGGGTGGGTGACATGTCCTACCCGTCTGCTGTCACCGAAGCCCCCCTTGCTGGAGCCTGCCTGCTGTGGGGACCCCCCTCTTCCCCTCACTACTTTACATAATTAAACCCGACCAGAATCACCCTCATTATAACCACATCTCCTGATAACTTCCAAACTACGTGGTCCCCGGGATCCTACTGGAATAGGAGGTCCTGTTCTATATTTGGCTATTAGCAAATGAGGTCCTTTTTCCAAACTGCAGAAATAGACCAATAAAAGGTACTGGTGCAAATCAATCCAAAAGTAGAGGCTAGAGATAGTAATTGAGGTGGTAATTTGATGGTATGAAACTTAATGACAGAGGCTAGCACCTAGATAATTTTGTAATTGGAGTCAGTGCGATCTCTGAGGTAATTGGGTGGAAGTAGCCATTTTTCATCACTAATAGGAAAGTGCTTGGGAAGTAACAGCATTATTGCTGGAAGATAACCCTGAGTTCCTTGAGTCACATTGCCGTGTTTCCAAATGGAGACTCTCAGGGCCCACAGAGGTGAAATAAATCAGGCTTCCGACCCTATCCCCACGACTGCAAATCAAGTCCTCTGCATGTCATCCCCGTAGCTGCTTGGAACTTTATTAGTTGTTTAAAAATTGTGTTGTTAGGCAGTCACACTGGACATATGAAAATGGTCGATGCATTTAAACTGTACTCTTTCAAGTACTTGGTGACTGTAACCATCGTAAGTGCTGCGGGCAAAGGGTTTTTCCCTGCAACATGGTGTTTTGTGTAAAAGTGGTGAACAGCAAATTGGATGCGTTGTAAAGCCAGAGAACACATCTTTTGGAGAGGCCGTTCAGTCAAGTGGTGACCTACATAGACCTGGAATCAGGCGGGTCCCGTGCCCGCCCACACTTGGCTGTCCTGTAAGTGTGGGACGTGAGCCTCACCCACACCCTTGCTGGGAGCGTCGAGTTGGATGACCTGGAAGACAGCTCCTGTGGTCAAAAGGAAGCTAGAATGTGGTGGCTGAATGTTTAAGAATCCTGTGCTTATTTAAACAGAGAGGAGAAAGCATGGTTGTCCTGTCACCCACAGTGGATACCCAGACCACGGCCGTCCCAGGTGCAGGAGTGGACAGAAGCTCTGAGACCAGAGACCTGGATGCCGTGTTATGGCTGCGCATCTTCTGAGACATGGAGACAAGATGAGAAATGGGCCCGTGGAGGTGTCAACCGGGAGCCCAGTCGGGGAGGCTGGGATCAAGCCTGTTCTAGGAGCATCGCGAAGTGGTGGTGGGGGTAGGAGTCACCAGACCACCCACCCGAGCGCCTGTGAGGCTGGGTTTCCTGGCTCTGCCCTTGTTCTGAATACAACAAAGACACTTGCAGAGCAATGCTTTGAAGTTGAACCCGAGTACCTCAATATAAGTTACCCCCTACTAAAAGACATGTAGACAGGCCGAGAAATAAGACAGCTCCCTTCCTGGGGTTGTCTGTGTGGAGATGCGCAAATTCCATGACTCCCAGCATCTTCCAGAAAAGTCTCTCCCCTTACCATTTCACTGTTTAAAAAAAATGACTCTGTGTTTATTGTGGAAGGAATACATGCTTATGATAGAAAATTGAGGAAACACAAACCTTATTGAAAACAGCATGTTCTTAAAGAAATGTTTAGCTGTAGCATCTTTTGCATTTGTCTCAGTAAGATGGTAGCACCTAGGTGACGGAGGCCTCAGGAAATCACTGGGGAGACTTCCTTCTCTCTTGATTCTGCCGAGCATGGAACCTGTGTTCCTTAAAAGCTGGAAAAATTTCAGCAGGGACAGTAACAGTTTATTTCTTTTTCAAAATAATGAAAGCATTTCAAGTATCTATATTTTCTCTGAATTCAGCTTTGGCCACTTCCTATTCATTTTCATGGGTTGGGTTCTCATTTTGCTTTTTAAATTAGCCTTTAATTGGAGTCTTTCTTTCCTCTTTGAATAGTGATTTAAGATTTTGTTCTTCAAATGGCGCAATTGGTCTTTACTTTAAACCCCTGTTACTTGCTTCTCCAGTTTTCTTTTATTGTCCTTAAACTCTGGTAGAAATGCATCATCCAGTACATTCATTAAGGATTTCTTTGAAAACTGACATTCGATTATTTTCTACAAACATTTGATTGTTGTTTCTAAGTGAAGGAGGAGAAGTCTTTGCCTTTAAAAAGCAGTTTGCTTCATAGCTGCTAATTTACAGTTTATCCATTTTGTGTCACAGACCCTATTGTTGAGCTCTACTTGGTCAGTCTCAGGCTGAGAGTTTACCATTGTTAACTCTTTTCTTTTTAATAAATGTATTTATTTATTTTTAATTTTGGCTGTGTTGGGTCTTTGTCGCGGTGTGTGAGCTTTCCCTAGTTGCGGTGGCTTCTCTTGTTGCAGAGCACAGGCTCTAGGTGTGCGGGCTTCAGTAGCTGTGGCATGCGGGCTCAGTAGTTGTGGCTCACGGGCTCTAGAGTGCAGGCTCAGTAGCTGTGGTGAACGGGCTTCGTTGCTCCACGGCATGTGGGATCTTCCCGGACCAGTGCTTGAACCAGTGTCCCTGCATTGGCAGGTGGATTCTTAACCACTGCACCACCAGGGAAGTCCCTACCTTTGTTAACGCTTGATGTAAGTTTAAATTTCTCCTTGTACTTCTAATAGTTTCCTTACCACAATATCGAGCTAACTAATGTTCTGACACCTATTTCTTCATTGTGTGTTATGCATCTTGTCAGTTTAAAAGACCCTTGTTAGCAGTGGGATGCAGTTCACTATGGAGATTGTCATTACTGATCTGTAGGTGTGGAGATTGGACAACCGGCCAGTTCCCCACACCCTACCTCTAGGGATCTGTCCCTCTGTACCCAGAGCAGCCTTTCCTCTCTGGCTTAGTGGAGACACTTCAGGTCCTCTGATGTGGGCTTGGCCCTGCCATGAGCTCTGGACGCCGGATGTTAAACTCCAGGGAGTGGACTAGTCTTAACCTGCAGCCTGAAGTAGAGCCCCCAGGTGAACAACAGACCTTCAGCAAGAGATACACGCTTTTATTTTATTTTAATAATTTTTATTGGAGTGTGGTTGATTTACGATGTTGTGTTAGTTTCAGGTGTGCAGCAAAGAACATTATTTTTAACTGCTGAAATCTGAAGGTTGTTCAAACAGCATTACATCAGCAAAAGTCTGCCTAAGACATGATGCTTTCATGTTATTTCAAAGACCTTTGCGACAGATTGTCGAGCTCTCAGGGTGCATTTTTCTTGTTAGGGAAGTAAGCTCCCACAGATGCAGAGATTGTCTATAAGAACCCCAGATATCTTTAGATCCACTGTTTCAGATTTTAAGAAAATTTTGTTCACTATGTTGTAAATAAAACTGGTGTTTAAGAAAATCATTCACTGATAAAAGAAAAACTGAAGGGTGATTCCCCTAACTTTATAAGATATTTATAAATGGAATAATGATAGTTGTAAATCAGAATTAAATCCATAGGGGATCTTAGAATTTTAGGTTTGAGACTTTCCTATGTATCTATTCATAGAGTAAATATTACTTTAAACCAAGTCCCTGACACAGTCTGTTCTCTGCACAAAAGCCACCCGTGGGTAGTGACACCCACCCACGAGCAACTGCTCAGAAGAAGACGCACATCTGGGGGCGCTGAAGGGATGAAAACTGCAGTCGTTCTCATGTTCAGCAAAATCTGCTCCCACCTCACTTCTTGTGTTGCCTGCCTGGGGTGAGTGAGGGCTCAGAGCTGGGGACTTTTTTTCCTTTTATCTCCATATGTATTTTTTGTTAACTTTTAAATACATTTCCATGCATTCTTCTTCTTTTTTTTTTTTTAGGTTTAACGAAACACCGTACAGAGAGAAAAGCTCATCCTCCTCCATGTAGGTGACTTTTACTTGTCACTTTGCCATCTCTCCACTTTCCCTCTTGTCAAGGAATGCTCTATATTTAAATCTCATCTCTTTTTAAAAAAGACATCCTGCTTGTGTGAGAAGACCGTGGGTTTTATCACCCAAATGGGGACATTTAAAGGTGAGAGATTAAAAACCTTTCTGTCTCACAGAACAAGCCAGGAGAAACAGAGGCGCAGAGAAGGAAGGCGAGTGGATTTACAGGCCCAAGGGCTGCCTGGTGGTGGTGTTCCTGGGGCTCTGTGCGCACCTGTGACCAGGGCCCTTGAGAGCGGGCTGTCATCTGGGGCTGGACTTTCTCAGCGACACATTCCGGCTGACCGAGGGAGCAGCAGACTAGAGAAGAGCTGGCCTGGCCCGCTTTGTACGCTGGAACGGCTGCAGTCTCTCATAGTGTCCAAGTCCCAGCTAGCCTGTGGCACGGTTTGGTGTGCCACCCTTCCTCCTGCTCTGCTGTGGGTGGTGACACCAGACAGGGGCGTTGGCCAGAGGTCAGATGGGGTCTGAAGGCCCTTTTAAAGGTGAAATAAAAACCTTCTAACATGGGAAGAGCTTGTTATGTTTCTCTGATGTGAAAAGGATCAGTTGCTAGTCATCGGGTCCCCGCTGAGAATCCCAGGCTCAGGCAGGCTGTGGGTTTGATCAGTGCTTGATTCAGAGATGAAATGTGTTTCATTTTCACCAGCACAGTTCTGAAGCTGAGATCCACAGAGATAAACCGCTTGAAACCCCAGCGTCTCTTCCTGCCTTCCCGATGCCTGTGCTGTGTTTCCTTTCTGACTGTGGCTGAAGTGGAGAGTTTAGTCATCAGGGAAGCTCAGGACTCATCCACAGGATGACAAAAATAATGTATTTGAGTTCACCCTAAAACCAGCACCAAAGAGAAGGCTCTGGGTCTTCCCAGGCGGTCCAGTGGTTAAGACCCTGAGCTTCCAATGCAGGAGGTACAGGTTTGATCCCTGGTCGGGGAACTAAGATCCCGCAAGCTGTGAGGCTTGGCCAAAAAAAAAAAAATAAATAAAAGTATAAAAAAATATCCTTGGGGCTTCCCTGGTGGCGCAGTGGTTGAGAGTCCGCCTGCCGATGCGGGGGACACGGGTTCGTGCCCCGGTCCGGGAAGATCCCACATGCCGCGGAGCGGCTGGGCCCGTGAGCCATGGCCGCTGAGCCTGCGCATCCGGAGCCTGTGCTCCGCAACGGGAGAGGCCACAGCAGTGAGAGGCCTGCGTACCGCAAAAAAATAAAAATAAAAATAAAAATAAAAATAAAATAAAAATAAAAAAAATCCTAGCTTATAAAATTTTAAAAAGCAAAGAGGAGATTCTGCACTGACTTCCAGTTTGTTTGGAGGACTGCTCTCCTGGCCTTACTCACCCGTGTTGTATGGCAATAGTTTGCCACCGAGTACGAGCTGAAGGCACTTTCAGAGTAATTTTCACTTGAAAATAACTTTAGGTGCATCACTTTTAATGCCTAGCATTTAACTCCATCATTTTCATTCGACCTATTTTTCATTATCTGTTTGGTGACTGGTAAACTCTTAATTCAAATAGACGTGGTTAAGTTTCTTTCCTCAGTGCTGTCCTTAATCACTTCTTAATAGTTTCGCTCCTTCATTTTACAACTAAAGTTCCAGAAGACAGTGAGGTGTGTCCACTGGGCAGGAAGAACCTCAGTCCTCCCGCCTGTGTTTCCTTTGCTCCCCAAATGGGCCACTTCACTTCTGACTCTTCTGGTCCCCGAAGCTGTGGTTTTTCCCCACACTGAGCAGTCCTGCGACACCAGCTGGGTGTCCTACAATCTAACTCTGTTGGAGCACTGTCTACCTGGAAACAGCATCAGATCCCACAGGTTAAGGGCTTAGTTTCACAAGACCACTGCCCACTTCAGATGCCAAAGGCAAGTAGTCGGTCCCCAGGTTACCCCAACTTCTGCCCAATTCAGCTGCAAATCGGAGGTCTCACCACCCCCTCCTCAGGGTCCATTAATTTGCTACAGCGGCTCAGAGAACTCAGGGAAACACTTCCTTACGTTCACGACTTTATTAAAGGATATGAGAAAGGACACAGGTGAGCAGTCAGGTGAGGAGATGCAGAGCCAGGTCTGGGAGGGTCCCAAGCATGGGAGCTTCTGTCCACGTGGAGCTGGGGTGCACCCCCTCAGGGTACATGGCTGTGCTCTCCCACCTGGGAGCTCAGAGAACCCCTTACTCCTAGGATGTTGCAGAAGATTCCTCACGGAGGCGTGGTCCACCATTTACTCCATTTCCAGCCCCCTCCACTCTCTGGAGGGTGGGACGCAGGGATGAAGATTCTAAGCTTCTAATCACGGCTTTGTCTTTCTGGTGACCAGCCTCCAGCCAGGAGTCCACCCAGAGTCGCCTCAGTAGAACAAAGGATGGTCCTGTCACCCAGGAAATTACAAGGGGTGTAGGAGCTCTGTGCTGGGAACCAGGGGCGGAGACCAATATGTGTATTTTCTAATTCATGTCCTCTTTCAGAAGAAGGTTTCTATTTGTTCCCAGGCCACTCACCCACCCACCGTGTGTAAGAAGAACCCAGTGAGTTCCCTGCTCCACACGGCCACGGCCACACCCTTCTCTCCTGCTCCTTTGAGAATTTCTCCCAAATGCATATCAGTAGTCCCTTTGGCTGTGTAGACAGTCCAGTGAAGCAACTTCCTTAGACATGAAATGAATCACCGCCTCTTAGCAAAAGTCAGTGAGAAAACAAATTTGAGAGAGTAATAACATGGGCCAAATTCAGATATTAATATGAAAATAATAATCATTAGCAGGTTTATTTTAAAAAACAAATAATATAAATGATACATAATATTAAAAGAGAGATGCCACAGTCAAGCATGGGACAGGGAAGAGGGAAGAATAATTATCATCTTATGATCATTATTGTGAGGAATAGGCTTTTTTTTAAGTAAAGGCTTTCCCCTTAATAAAACTGTCATTAAGCAAAAATATTGACAAATGCTAGGCTTCAGTTTCAGTATATAAGACAGGGAAATTGTATGCAGGTTTGTGAATTTTTTGTATAACTCTCTTATCTGGTATAAGCATTAATTAACGTAGGAAAATGCATTTTGTATTTTGTTCAAATAATCAAATGATTAGTGTTAATAACAAATACAGACAAACTCCTGGTGAATTAATATGCTAAATAGTCTTCCCTCTTGCAGACATCCACCTGCGGTGTTCAGTTTTAACACGATGCAGCAAGATAGGTTGTTTTCGTGAAAATTATGAAGTAGGAACTGGGAAAAGGTGGAACCTGGAAGCACTGATATCTGGGAGACTTGTTGGCAGGGCCCATAGTATCGGTTCCTGTGTTAGTTTCTACAAGGGTTCCTGGCCTTCCTGTCTAAGCAAGGTGCACATTTAACTCCTACTAAAGATAACTAATAGTTGTATTTGTTGTCTCTTAATGATTCCACTAAAGAACTGAAAGAGGGAGGCCAAGAGAGGAAAACATCTTTTGTCAAATATTCTAACCAACAGTGCACGGCTGGTGCTAAACTTTGGAATAACTGTTACTGTAAAAATTTACCAACTGGCTGTTAAAACCACTCATGAATTTCATGGTCCAGAGTGAAGTTAGAGAAAAGACATTCAATAGAAATGTGATCTTGAATGATCTGTTTTTCTACACATTTTTCCCCCTTCTGAAATTTAAGTGAAAATGATCAAGTTGGCCCAGATGAATAAAAATGCAAAGGACGTGGGTTGGATTAGGAGGAATAGGTGTATTTATTCAAACATATCTCAAAGGAAATCGTACTTTAAATAAACCCAGGAAACAGCATAGAATCCACTTTTTAAAACCTGCATTTCTTTTTTTTAAGTATTATTGGCAGGGTGATCAAAAAGATAAGGTTCCTTATGCATGAGATTTTCCTTCTATCTTCTCTGTACTTGTCGTATCTTTTAAAATCTTCTGTCTACTCAGAAAAGGATCGGTGTTACCCGTCTGAAGCAAAGGTACGGCCAAGATGACAACGCAGTGGCTGCTCCCGTCTCTGGCACCAGCACTCCCTGGGCTGCACTGCCCTTCAGGAAGAGCCACGGGGTTAGAACCCTCTGTCTGCCTCCTTCAAACCCCTGAGGGACGGGGTGCCCCACATCCCCTCTGCTCTTCACTTATCATCCCTGCCAGCCATTCCCAGGTCCCCTGTTTAGTCTCATCTTCTCACTCCTGGTATCTCCCTCGGAGCATGCAGTTCTGATAGAGCAGGTTGGGGCCCTGATGCTGCAAAGGCTGCTAGTTAAGATGCCACATTTCAGTTTTAACCAAGGCTTATGAAGCCACCCTGCATTTTAAAAATAAGGTGCTCTGGTGGGAGTTATTTCAGGTCTGAGATAAGCCTCTGGAGCATTTGGGGAGGAGCATTCTTTCTTTTGATTTATTGAAGTATAGTTTAGTTGATTTACAATATTATATTCGTTTCAGATATATAACATGTGATTCAATATTTTATAGGTTATACTCCATTTAAAGTTATTATGAAATATTGGCTATATTCCGTGTGCTGTACAATATATTCTTGTAGCTTATTTACTTTATACATAGTAGTTTGTACCTCTTAATCCCCTACCCCTATCTTGCCCTCTCCCTTCTCTCTCCCCACTTGTAACCACTAGTCTGTTCTCTACATCTGTGAGTTTGTTTTTTTATTATAGTCATTTGTTTGTTTTATTGTTTAGATTCCACAGATAAGTGACAACATACAGTATTTGTCTTTTTCCGTCTCGCTTATTTCATTTAGCATAATACCTTCTAGGTCCATCCACGTTTTTGCAAATGGCAAAATTTCATTCTTTTTTTATGGCTGAGTAGTATTACATTGTGTGTGTTTGCGTGCATGTGTGTGTGTATGATATATATATATATATATGTGCCACATCTTCTTTATCCATTCATCTGTTGATAGACATGTAGGTTGCTTCAATATCTTGGCTATTATAAATAATGCTGCTATGAACATTGAGATGCATATTTCTTTTTGAGTGAAATTTATTTTTCTCTTTTCAGGTATATACCCAGAAGTGGAATTGCTGGATCATATGGTAGCTCCATTTTTAGTTTTTTTGAGAAACCTCCATACTGTTTTCCACAGTGGCTGCACCAACTTACATTCTCACCCACAGTGTAGGAGGGTTCCCTTTTCTCCACACCCTCTCCAGCATTTGTTATTTGTGTTCTTTTTGATGATGGCCATTCTGACAGGTGTGAGGTGATATCTCATTGTGGTTCTGATTTGCATTTCTCTAATGATTAGCATTGTTGAGCATCTTCCCACGTTCCTGTTGGCCGCCTGCACTTCCTCTTTGGGAAAATACCTACTCAATTCTTCTGCCCATTTTTTAGTCAGGTTGTTTGTTTTTTTGATGTTGAGTTGTACGAGCTGTTTATGTGTGTTGGATATTAATCCCTATTGGTCACATCACTGGCAAATACTTTCTCGCATTCAGTAGGTTGTCTTTTCGTTTTGTTGATGGCTTCCTTTGCTGTGCAAAAGATTTTAAGTTTAATTAGGCCCCATTCGTTAACTTTTGCTTTTATTTCCTTTACTTTAGGAGATGGATTCAAAAAAATATTGCTGTGATTTATGTCAAAGGGTGTTCTGCCTATGTTTTCCTCTAGCAGTTTTATAGTATCCCGTCTTAGATTTAGGTCTTGAATGCATTTTGAGTTGATTTTTGTGTATGGTATTAGAGAATGTTCTAATCTCACTTTTTGCTTGTAGCTGTCCAGTTTTCCCAGCACAACTTATTGAAGAGACAGTCTTTTTCCCATTGTATATTCTTGCCTCCTTTGCTGTAGATTAATTGACCATAAGTGTGTGGGTTTATTTCTGGGCTCTCTCTTCCAAATCCCCTATGCATTCTTCAGTATCACCTAGTCGGCTATTAATTCCTTCTAGTGTGTTTTTAATTTCAGTTATTGTATTCTTCAGTTCTGACTGGCTCTTTTTTACGTTTTCTAATTCTTGTTAAAATTCTCACTGTGTTCATCTATTCTTTTCCCTAATTTGGTTAGCATTCTTATTACTAATGTCTTGAACACTTTATCTAGTAAATTATTTATTTCTGTTTCATTAATTATTTTTTCAGGGGTTTTCTCTTATTCTTTCATTCGAAACAAATTCCTCTGTCTTTTCATTTTGCTTAACTTTCTCTGTCTCTATGGAATTAGGTGACACGGTTGTGTATTCTGGTCTTGAGGGGGTGTCCTCGTGTGAGAGTGTCCCTGTGTGGTCTGTGTGTGCCCAGTGGGAGAGCTGAGTCTGACATGAGTACTAGTCGAGGCTTCCCCCAGGGTGTGCTGGCAGGTATCACCTTGGTAGGAGGTGGGGCTGGGGAAGGAGGGGGTGGAGCGAGAGCCAGGTGTGAGCTGGGACTTCTCTCCTCAGTGGCCTACACCACCCTATTGGGGTGGACAGGCCCCAAGCTGCTGGTGCAGAAGCCCTGAGGGTCGGGTTTGAGTGGGCTTCATTCCCCCTGAGTGTTTGCTCTCCCTCGTCCCAGCACCAGCATCCTCGCCACAGATGTGGGCAGTGCAAGAGCAGCAGGGGATGGAGGAGGCACTTGGCATGGGTTGGGGCACAGGCAGTGGTGGCCCCAGTCCCAGTCAGGGTCCTGGACCATTCTTGATCTGTTGCCTCCTTGGGTGCCAGCAATGGCTACCCTCACCTGGTTCAGATGCTGTTTAGGGTCCAAGCCGGGCCCATGCCTCACAACCTTGCACTCCCCTGCACCAGGGCAGCCCTCACTCTGGCATCATGGAGCAAGAGAGGCCAGAGTGGGTGGTTTGCTCAGGCCAAGGAGCACACTGGGGCGATTGGGAGAAACAAGCCCGAGCCCTGGGCAGTTGGTTGCAGGAGTTAGCAAGTGTGTGCATGCTTTTTACGGGTGTGGGCTAGGCTGCTTACAACCTCACCCCTGCCAGTCCCACTGGTTTTCAAACCAGTCAAGGGGACCTGCCTTCCTGATGTCGAGCCCCAGGGCTGGGGCCCCCAATGTGTGGTTTGCAGCACTCACTCCCCAGGGAGGATCCCTGAGCCCGTGTAACCCCTCCCCTTCCGTGTCCCCTCCTAGGGGCGTAAGTCCCGACACAACCACTTCTCCCTTCCTACCTGACTCCACGTGCATTGTTCTTGTGTCAGCCTCCAGCTTGTTTCAGTGAGGATTGCTGCACATGTAGATGTATTATTGATGTGTTTGTAGAGGGGAGGTGAGCTCCACGCCCACCTACTCCACTGTCTTCAGGAACCGCTGCTCTGTTTCTGAGAGCTGGCCACACAGGCTGTGAGCTGTGTCTGCACACAAGCTGGCTGGCCTTGCTACCAGCATTCCTGATTCGGTTTTCATCTCAGCCCACCAGCATCATCCCAGTGCCATGTGCCTCTGTGAAGTGAGCTGCGGTGAGAGTCTTCTGTTCAACCTGAAGGCGGGACTGAATATCACTGAGACAGGCTTAGCGCAGAGGGCTGCAGCCTCACGGAGTTCAAGGGCGCTGTCAGAACTCAACCCTGGGCCCCCAGATCCGGACTCTTCAGTCCATGTGAGAAGTCAGGCTAGAGATGTGATTGTGTTTATTCCAAGTGCATGTGCAACATGGATGCCATCACTATTCTCACTAGCAACAGGTTTACTTCATAGGTACTGAGTGTCACCTGGGTGACAGGTGGGCAACGTCAAGCAAAAGATGGTTAATTGGGGAAGATTCAGGAAAGTCGTGGTGGAGAAGCTTGTTAGACGGATCCTCCTCCAATGACACCTGTGAACTCCCTGAAAACAAATTTTAAACCCCCAACTCTTTGAAGGCAACAGAGATAGACTGAAGGCAGGAAAAGAGTGTGTCCAGCCCTCACCAGAAGGAGTGATTTGCAGCTGGGTATGATTTGCAGCTGTTTGGCCTTTCACCTGTGGGGATTCTCCCTTCTGCACAGTGTGGGGTCTCTGAGGCTCAAGGGAAAGCCACTGGCTTGCTGCTTTTAGGAGTCAGGAGCTGGATGAGCTACTCAGAGGAAGGAGGGAATTCCCTTTAGGAGGGAACACTAAAAGGGAGCCCCCAAATCTGCATTTATCATGTGCAGAAATTTGTGGCTTACACTCAAATTCACAGGGATGAGGGGCTCCAAACTTCCCAGAAAAAAAGAAACAGCTGCAAGTTTTGAAGAACTGAGTGGAGATCTTGGCTGCCATCTGCTGAAAGGTGGACAAGATCGGGCTGTGAGCCCCACCACATAAAACACCTGCTAGAGAAAGTAGCATCAATCATCAGAGAAGGCAAAAGAGCTCCGTGTCTCTATCATGTATAATTCACAGTGTCCAGTATATAATAAAAAAGGCTGGACATGCGAAGACACAGGAAATGTGACCCATACTCGAGAAAAAAGACAGATGATGGAAATTAAAACCAGGAAGACTCAGACATTGGAATTAACAGGCAATGACTTTAAAATAACTGCTAAGGATATATTTTAGGACTTACAGGAAAATGAATGAATCGTGGTATGGATATAGAATCTCAGCAGAGAAACGGAACTTTAATGAAAGAATGAAATTGAAAGGCCAGAACAGAGACGTGTAATACTTAAAATGAAAAATTCACTGGATAGTTCTAGCAGCAACTGGAGGTGACATAATCATCTCTAGTGAACTTCAAGATAGATCAATGGGACATCTTCCTCCTGGAGAATAAGAGACAGATATTACAAATAATGGACGTGGTCACCTGTGGAAACTATCAGCCAGTCTAACATATGTGTTACTGGATTCCCAGTAGAAGACACAAAGAATGAGAATATTTTTTTTTCAAAACTAATGACCAGGGCTTCCCTGGTGGTGCAGTGGTTGGGCGTCCGCCTGCCGATGCAGGGGACACGGGTTCGTGCCCCAGTCTGGGAAGATCCCACATGCCGCGGAGCGGCTGGGCCCATGAGCCATGGCCACTGAGCCTGCATGCCCGGAGCCTGTGCTCCGCAACGGGAGAGGCCACAACAGTGAGAGGCCCGTGTATCGCAAAAACCCCCCAAAAACAAAACTAATGACCAAAAATTATTCAAAATTTGGTTTTAAAATCCCCGTATACTTACAGATCCAAGAGCCTCGTGAATTTCAGGCAGCACAAATAGAAAGCCAACCAAGGCACGACCTCATCAAACTGCTGAGAACCAGAGAAGAGAAAAATCTTGAAAGCAGCCAGATTTAAAGGTACATGCATTAGTTCTCTGTCGCTGCTGGAATGAATTACCACGGCATTAAACAGCAGCATTAAACACAAAAGTGTTGTCTTGCGGTTCCACATGTCAGTAGTCTGGCATGAACCTCACCTGGCTGAAATCAAGGTGTCTTCACCTGTGTTCCCGACTGAGGTGCTGGGGCAGACCTGTTTCCCTGCTCATTCACGGGGCGGCAGAGCCCAGTTCCTGTGTTGGAGGACAGAGATCCCTGGTTCGCTGTCAAATGCAGACCTTTGCCCCCACCAGGGGCACCCGCACTCCTAGGCTTGCGGCAGGTCCTCAGTGTCAAAGACAGCAGCGCTGGGTCCAGTCCTCCCCTGTTGAATCACTCCCCCTTCCTTCTCCATGCCATCTCTGAGGCTCCTTCTTCGGTCTACCTCTTCCACTTTTAAAGACTCATGTAATTAGATTGGGATGAACTAGAAAATCCAGGAAAATCTCCCTATTTTAAAGTTAGCTGATCAGCCCCCTTAATTCCATCTGCAAACTGAATTCCCGCATGCTGCGTAGCATGCATATTCACAGGATCTGGGGTTAAGATTAGGGTATGGACATCTTTGGGGCACCATTATTCTGCCTACTCCAATATGTTACACACAGGGGAATAATGGTACTGTTGACACAAATAATAAACAATCTGTAGTGAGGAACAGAAGGAGTTTAACTTGAGCCATGCTCAGGACTCTAGGCTGGGAGTACATTCTCCACCAAGGAAGACAATGCTCTGGAGAAGTGTGGTTTTCAGTGCTGACAGTTTTATACTTTGTCCGAACAAAGAAGTCATTCTCTCAAGGTTTCAACAGAGATGTATAGCTACAGATTAGCACACACACAGCGACTCAGCACAACTCTGGTGCCTGGGAAAGGATCCTTGTCTGTGGAGGCATCCTAGCATTGCCCTCAGAGGAAGGGGGCTTATCGAGGCAAGACCCACAAGATTATGGTTAGTTACATGAGCTGTTTATCAAAAAATTATAGTGGGAGGTGGCAGGAGGTAAGGGTGCTTGTTAAGGAAGGATTGGTTGAAATGGTTGCATAGTTACAAGGGGAGACCTCGAGACCATAAAGGTCACAGCTGGTAGGTGCTGTTCTGAATATGGCGGGTGGTGTCCTTGAACCTGGTACAGTTCAGAGAAAGTTCAAGTTCTGGGTGGGGCAGAGACCTGTCTGAGACCACATCCTTAATGGCTGCGCGACTCCAATTTTTGTAAACCTGAATTGTGGTCACTCCATTATAGTTTCATTTTATCATCAGTATAAAATGACAGCCGATTTCAAATCCAAAAAGGGAACCAGAAGACAATGGAACATTTTTTTTTGTTCACAAAGTTAGCTTTCTATTCCCCACATCCTCATGAAGGAAACTGAGCTGTGTGACCTTTAGCAAGGTATTTTATTGATTTTTTTCTAAAATTTTTCTGTTTTCATTTTTATTGGTTTCTGCTCTGTACGATTTCATTCCTTATGCTTACTTTGAGTTTATTTTGCTTTTTTTTAAATCTAGGTTTTTGAAGTGAGAACTTACATTATTGATTTCAGACTTTTCTGATTATGTATTATTGCTATAAATTTTCCTCTTAGCACTGCTTTAACTGTTTTCCACAAATTTTCGTTATTTGTAATTTAATTTTCATTTAGTTCAAGTTTTCAAAAATATTTATCTTTAGTCATTTGTGAAAAACATTATAAACCTGACCAAGTGAGGCTTAACCCATACAAGGTTGGTTTTCAGTTAAGAACCAATTAATACTATTCACTATCTTAACAGAATAAAGGAGAACAACATATGATCTTCTCAATAGATACAGAAAGAATCAGACTTCAGCACCTATTCATGTTATAAACACCCAGCAAGCTAGGATTAGAAAAGAAATTCCTCAGTCTGATGAAAGGCATCTGTAAAATAAAAATACATCATAATTAGTGGTGACACAGTAGTTGTTGTCTCTGAAACTGGGAGCCAGGTGGAAGTGTCTCCTCTCACCACTGCTGACAATACTTGATTCCAAGCAATACAAGTCTGTGATAATCAGAAAGTATAGAATTAGTCTAAGAATATAAACTTGAATCAGTGAAATAAAAGTGAGTCCAGAAATAGATCCATACTTACAGAGTCAATTTATTTTTTGACAAAGGTGCTAAAGCAACTGGATAGCAGTAGACTAGGGCAATATCTGTAGAGATAAAAATGAAACTTGAATTTTTGTTTCACATCATACTCCTATCTTAATTGGAGATTGATTGAAGACCTAAGGTATATAATTTCCAGAGGAAATCTTAGGGAAATATCTTCATGACCTGAGTGTATACAAAGATTTTCTAGAAAAGACACCAAAAGCAAGACGCATATAAGAAAATTATGCGAAAATCATAATACGTCAAAAATTTAAAAACCTAGCTTATCAAAATAAATCATAAAGAAAATCAATAGGCAAAGCAGAGACTGGGAAAATATTTGCATAACATACATCTGATAATAGATTGGTATCCATAACATAAGGAATTTCCACAACAGAATAAAGTACAAGCAACTCAACTTAAAAAAGACAAACTAATTGAAATGACATTGCAATATTCACGTGGCAAATAGTTACATGGAAAAATGTTTATTTTTTATCAGGGATGTGCAGCCATAAAATGATAACACCACACAGACTTTATAATAGTGAAAATTAAGAGAAAAAAGACAAAACTAAATGAAGAAGCAACAAGAACCCTCATATGATGCTCTTGGCTGTGATAAAATGTACAGCCTCTTGGAAAAATTTGGCAGGTTCTGGTAAAACTAACCATACAATTACCTCTGACTTAGCAGTGACACTGCTAGATACTTACCCGAAAGAAAGAAAAGTGTTTTTGACAAAAGGGCTTGAACAAAAGTGTTCACACAGCTTCGTTCTTAACAGCCTCACGCTGGAGACAGTCGCAACCTTCATAGAGAGAAAAGTGGATAAATAGATTGTGTGCATTTGTACAACGGAATAAAAGAGCAGTGAGAAAAGGAGCAAAGTACTGACACGAGTGATGATGTGGGTGAAACTGACATTATGCTAAGGAGAAGGAGTCAGAGACAAAAAGCACAGACTTTATGAAGCTACGGCACGAAGCTCTTGGATGGGAACGCTGATCTGTGGCGACAGCAAAAGAAGTTTGTTTTGCGGTAACTGTGAGGCATTAAACGGCATTTTGGACATGATGGGAATGTTTGATATTTTTATGGGTTACGTGGCACATGCGTCTGTTAACCCCCATCAAACTGTACTCTTAAGATGTGTGCACTTCACTGTATGTAAATTTAAGTAAAAGCAAAGAAAACTTGCATATATTGAACTCTGGTTGCAGGCTTGCTTTTATCACTTTTATGAGGTAACATACTTGAAACTACTTTCTGTGTATCCTGGGACTCAGCAAATGAGCACCTATTTTGGGAAAATGGGAGCCAGTGTTTCTCACCGTAGGAGGAGGAAGCTCCGTGTATTGAAAAGGAAAGGCTAGAAAGTCCCCTGTGGGTTTGGATTGATTAGAGGTGTTATCAGTAAACTCATAACTTCATTTTTACAGATGGAGAAATATCGATATGTGTTTATGCACCTGTCTGTATCTATATCTGAATCTATTTCTTTCATAAGTCTGTCTACTGAGAGAGTCTAAAAGTGATGATACATCAGTAGCAGTGAACACACCTACCACCCAGATCTTGGTTTCTAACCGCCTTTCTCCCCGAGAGGAAACAAGGCATCCAGAGGACAGACTGATTCGGGTTGAGGCAGGCAAAGCCCAGACCATCTTGTTTTCCAGAAAGTAAGAAATCTCCCCCCCAGATCACTAGGACTCCTCCAGACTTTCATCCCCGGCAAAGTGAAGCGCCAAGATGCCAGTCCGCTGAGCTGGTCCCTGGATACTGGCTGCCCCCTCCCGCCCCAGCCTCCTTCTGAGGGTCACTCTGTACTCCATCCCAGAACTGGAACCCCCATCACACTCCTCATCAAACAAAGAGATTATCAGGCCAGATAAAAAGCAAGATCCAACGCTATGATGTCTGTAATAAATGTACTTTTAATATAAAGACACTGATAGGTTGAAAATACATGGATAAAAAGATATATAAAATATGAAAATACTAATTTGAAGGTAGGTGGTGTGGTGATAGTAACACAACCCAAATTGTACTACAGAACAAGATAAAGATGAAGAGGAGAACCCACATAATAAAGGGGTCAGATCATTGCGAGGACAAAATAATCCTAAGTGTGTACACACTTAACCACAGAGCTTCAAGATGTATGAACCAAACTGACAGAGCTGCAGGAGAGAGAAACATGTACACACTTGTATTTGGAGATTTCAGCCCCCTCTCCCAGGATTCAGTGCAACTTGCCGACTGAAGATGGATAAGTGTGGAATCCTTGAACTACTAACCAACTGGACCACCTGACAGATGAGAACACTCCTCCCAGCAACAGTAGAATACATGCTCTCGTTAATAACACAGAGAACATTTACCAAGAGAGACTGTATGCTGGCCTTAAAACGAGTGCCAGGATTACATGTGTGAAAGGATTACATCTACAGAATATGCACTCTGACCACAATGCCCGTCAGTTAGAAATTCTTGCAACTCATTGAAGTGACAAAATCCTCACCAAAACGGGCAAATATTTGCAAAGCATTTTATTAAAGAAGATGTCTGAATGGCCAGCATCCTCAGTCACTTGGAATGTAAATTAAAACCATAGCGAGGGCTTCCCCGGTGGCGCAGTGTTGGGAGTCCGCCTGCCGATGCAGGGGACGTGGGTTCGTGCCCCGGTCCGGGAAGATCCCGTGAGCCATGGCTGCTGAGCCTGCGCGTCCAGAGCCTGTGCTCCGCAACGAGAGAGGCCACAGGAGTGAGAGGCCCGCGTACCGCAAAACAACAACAACAACAAAACATAATGAGATACCACTGCATACGCAATGAATGGTGGAAAATAGAAGTGCCAGAAACACGGTGGTGCTGGGCACCTGGAGCAGCTTGGTTCTCAGAACCGCTAGGTGGGTGTTAAAGGGTCCGGCTGCCCTCAAAACAGTTCAGCAGTTCCTTCCATGTGTGAATGTGTACGTCCTGGACCACCCAGCGATTCTACCCACAGAGATTCATCTAAAACCAATGAACACAAAGACGTAGGCATGAATCTTCCTAGAAACTTTAGTTACAATCAAAACCTGGAAACAACTCAGTGTTCTTCAAGAAATTAATTAACAAATTATGATGGAGACGAACAGAGAAATACTACTCAGAAATGAAAAGAGATGAACCGCTAATATAGGCAACAGAATGGTCTAATCTCAAAATTATTATGTTGGGTGAAAGAAGCTGGCCACGTGGCTACATATAAAATTCTAGAAAATGCAATGTAATATAGAGGTCATCAATCAATCAATTGTTTCTTTGGGCTGGGAGAGGAGAGAAAACTGATGCACAGAGGGCTTAAGGGAAGCTTTTGGAACAGTGGAAACATTGTATCACTTTATTGTAGCAGTGGATACAAAACAATGTGAACTGTACCCTTAAAATTGGTGACCGTTGTTGTATGTCAGTTATACCTCAACTAATTATAACTGCATTCCAGTTTTGTTTCAAATGTTAAAATGTCTGAATTAGTAATGACAACAACAGAAGTCAGGTGGGCAGGTGGTCCTCAGCCTGAGGGGCTGTGGAATTAGCTGCCTTCCCCTGACAACCAGGGTGGGTTAGGGAATCACCAGGGTCAGTGGACCTTCTCGGCAACCCATCTGGGCTAGCTGGTCCTTTTTGTGCAGTTCTTGCAATAACTCAGAATTTGAATAGCCAGAAACTGAAAAGGAGTTTTCAGTTCATTTCTTTACATTTTCCTCCTAAGACAATATCAAGCCACCAAAAGCCATCAACCAGCTAGCTCTCACTTCTTTCCTTGATTCCACAGCCCCGAGTGGGGAGACCCCTGACTAGGGAGACGCTTCATCTCTGCACTGTTAGAAACACTGAGAATTACCAAGACTGTGGCTTCTCCCCAAACGTAGAGCAGAAGGGGTGGGGCCTGCTGATTGTTTCTTGCCTTTGTTTCTTTCTTTTGTAACCTTCCAAACTTTAGGGGTGAACCCGCTTGCCAAGCTATAAGAGTCTTTCACTTTTTAGGATGAAGGGCCAACATACAGTAAGTGGGCGCATGTTCAGACTTTCCATGGGCAGGCTCGTGCTGTGGGCTTCCCCTCGCCCCTGCCCCTGGGTGGGGCAGCCACGGGTCCAGCCCTGCCTGCTGTGGGATCCATGTGCTGAGCAGACCTTGTCAATGGGCTGAGGACCTTGGGGCTCTGACTGAGCAGAGCTGAGAAGTTGGGACTGACACCTCCTCCCTGCTCTCTGCCAGCCCAGGGCCCCAGGCCACAGTGCTTCCAAATGCAGTTAGTGGACCTTCTAAAACTTGACATTCAAGGGCTGTGCTCCCAAGGGTTCTGGCCCAGCAGGCCTGCCGCAGTCTTCCTGAGGTTGGGTGGCTGAGCCAGTGCTGGATCCAGGGGCGACCGCCCGGAACCCTCAGCGGTTTTGGATGTAAGGACTCATCTTTAACATCGAAAGTGGGGGGAATCCCAAATAACAGTTTACCTGTATTTTCCCCATAAAGAAGCTGGGTGAACCGTCCATGTAACTTCTCTGATTACTTCTTACAACCGCAGGGTGAAGTTATAATTATGTCAATAGAAGAAGGACAAACATTGCCCTTCCCAGGCCAGCCCTCGGTGCCCAGCATCTTCCCACATAGTGGCTCCCCCTTCGGTGACGTCCCAAGGAGAGGTCACTACCTGCCCTCCTTCCAACCCTAGAGGAGGAAAGGAAAGGAAAACTTAACCGAAGGGAGAGACGTTAACCATAGAATTTGAACAGGTCACTGGGGGAGTTTACTTTGGACAAAGGTTATTTTTTCCCTTGAGATCTCATCTCTTTAGTTTTTCTGTGCTCTAACAATTTCAGTTAAGAAGCTCCCTTGGAAAAGTGATCCCGTGACCCTCTATTTCCATAATCGAACACCTTTATTTTACAAATATTCTTAAGTATTCTTGTCACTCTCAGCGCAGGTCGGGCCTGCTGGCGGCTGCCTTTGTTAACATTCTCCTGTGAGCAGACACGTGGACACTCTCACAAGATAGCCATTCGACCCCTGGATTCCTTTAAGACTCTGAAGCTGGCTCAACCGGGCTTTGCCCTTGAGGGGACACCTATGAGGAGCTGGGCAGATGCACTTTATGGGAACGTGACAGTTTATCCTCTCAGACCCCAAGGATGACAGCGAAACAAAGGTCCCCCATCAACACTGCTCGCTGGTGTTCAGAAAATGATGGTTCCCCAGAAGAAAGCCCCCGCTCGATGCTGGGGTGTCTGCAGGGCAATCTCTCAACCCACCAGGACTCTCCACTTAGCATCAAGCTGTAGCCTCCCTGACCCTGACCACAAGCCAATCTTTGGGGAGTCCCAAAGCCCCCCGCCTCAGCTGTTCCCTTCCCATGATTGATGGCCTCCGTCTGGCAGCCCAGAGGGCACCTTGTTAGGTCCCAGAACTGGAGCGGCTGCAGTGTGCAGAGATGGGGCAGCCCTGGGGTCGCCGGGCACAACTGCCACATTTATCTCTCAGGCCCTGGACCTGTCATCCAGTTGCCGTGGCATTAAGCATGTCCGCTGAACTGGCAGCACGTGAAGGAGAGGGAGTGAGGGCGCCTCACCCGTCTCTGCCCCTCAGCTCTGCCTGCTTCCGACACCACCTCCAGCCTCCTGATCAGCCCTGAATTCTTACAGTACTGAACCTGTTGCTTTGCTCACAACGTCTGCTGAATGAGCACCTAGAGCTTAGAAGCAGGTGTTTTTGTTTAGTGTGATCCCAGATCCTAAGTTTTGGCCTGGACCACTATTTGATGGTAATTGCATGATCTGACTTTTCCAGATAGCTGGACAGATGCCCATATACGATGTGTCCTTAGATTATTGAAACCCCCATAAGCCGTTACCACTGCTGATCTGTGAGCCCGGAGCAGCCTCTCCCCTCTGTGGGGTCTGGCCACACCACTTCTCCGCTTGTCACCGCACGGAAAGAATTTGCCACCTTCCACTCCCCATGTTACTAGCCTAAGAGGAAGCTGGTTTTCTCAAAACATGTATGTTTCCAGAGAACAGAGGCCATGGGGCCAAAGGCTGCTGATTCCTCTTGCTCTGCTCCCTCCTCTTGTCTGGGGACGAGTGGCCTGGCCATCTGCAGACACCAAACGCACAGAAGGCACAGCCCATCCTGTGCATCACGGGCTGTCTCGTTCTGTCTTACTGACGTCTGGACGCCCGCTGCCTTCCCAGAGCAGGAAAGGGATGCCCTTTCACGTGGCTGCTACTGACTCACTTCAACCAGGCAGCACCAGTGTCCTGGTCAAGCCGAGGTTCTGGGCCAGGCCATCCTGTCGACTCTTAGCTGAGAGACATGGGTTAACCTCTCTCCCCCTGCTTCCCGGGCTATAGACTTGGGAAAAGATGTTTTCTGCCTCAGACGGTTGTGAGGATTACGTGAGAAACTCAAAGTCCTCGAAACAACACGAATGCAGAGTGAGTCAGCGCTCTGAGCGCTGCGACGGTTTTTGCTTTTTCCTCTGCAGGGTAGGAGTTGCCTGGATGGAGGTGAACTTCGGCCTGTGGTTCATTTTCACTAAGCTTTCTTGTTATTTACTTGCAAAATTCTTGCTTTTTATAAAAGATAGGTTTGCTGAGGTGCTTCTGGCCGCTCTGAGTCACCTGCTGCTGGGAGCCGTCTGAGAGGGTTTCTCCTGCCTCTAGGCAGTCCGGGTGTTGCTGTGTTAAAGGGGTTGGAGGACCTATTTAGCTCCATAAACTGTTAACGGGCCATGGCATGAGATTTCAGGTGGTCCTATTTGTATGTCCAGGGTCCTTCTCATCGTCACCTCTGTTCACTGCCGGGAAGAGACCAGAGTCACCCCGAGCTGGTGTCCGGGCCTTACCTGCTCTAGCCCCACCTACTCCACCTACCCCTTTAACCAGGTGGGGCTCTTGTTGTCACGATGTGTTTGTTATGTGATTATTATGATGTAAACATGCTCTCAAAATATAAATGAACAGAGTTCCCCCCCACCCCCAGCAGGAGGCTACAGCAGCGTGGAGTGCGGGGACCTCCTTCCCCCTGTCCCATCACGGACCTATGAACCCACGGGGTCTCGGTCAGAGCCCCACCTCCTGTCCCATAGATATTGGTGGGTGGGCACTGGCCACTCATGGCCAAGACCAAGTCAGAGACCCCAAAGGGGCCAGCTGTCAGTGTGCGCCTGAATGACCATCCAACCACCCACAGGCTGGGAGTCGGGCCACTGCAGGACCCCACAGCATCCTGTGCTCAGATGTTACCGGTCTCTGTCTCCTCTTCTCCCAGCGTCCAGGCGAGATGGGCCTCAGCTCTCTTGTGATACCCGGAGGTCTCACACATACAATATATACATTTCTGTGTTAACAGTATGAAAGCAATTGCTTTCTAACCTGATCACCAGGGACACCAAGGGTCAGCCCTTTGGCTATCTGTCCTGCCCTCGCCTGCCCCCAACTGCCTGGGGTGCTGGTGGCAGGGAACCCATCCTTCTGGTGTCTCGGGACAGGAAGGAGCTGCCCTGGGAGGAGGCCGTGCACCTCGACATTGTGGACCCCCAGCCTGATGCTGTGATGGCAGACACCTTGGGTCTGAGGCCCCGGGTGTATCTCGCGGCGGGAGGTGCTGTGTACTTGCTGCATCACAGCCCCACTGTACTGCCTCTGGCATCAGGCCCTATGAGCCCCTTCTCACCAGGACTCTGGGCTTGGACCTCCCTTGCTTTGGGTAGAGGGGCACCAGCAAACACTAGGAGAGGAGGGGCTGGTGAGCCCGGTGCCCTGGGCCTGTCCCCCATCCCCTCCACCGAGTGCAGCCCTGACCCTGCACATGTGTAAACCTGGCCACCTCCAGGGGGAGGGAAGGCCACACGGAGAGGGGCCAGCCGTGCCCGACATCCCCCTGACCTTCCAGCTGAAAGACGCCCCACAGGCAGACCGAGAGACACCAGGAGGAGAAGAACGTGCTTGATCTGAGCCCCTGAGCTCTGCCGTGTTTGTTACACGGTGATGGTGATGACAAAGTCCATCAAAACCAAGTTAGTGAGTCTCAGTGAGGCTGACAGACTGAAGTTTCAGTGATGTTTCTGTGGCCACTAAATAGAAATGGTGCATTAAAAAATCTTAATAACTTTGCAAAAGTTAATCTAAATTGTAATTGAATTATGTCCACTTTAACTGGATTTTATTTGATTTTGGCTACAAATTATAATAATGGGCAAAGAAAATTTAGACCACCTCAGTGCTTGGGAATGCCTAGGTCAGTCCTTTTTTTCTTTAATCACCAAAAGCCAAAAGGATTCTGAAGCTGTTACTGCAATCAGAAAGGCCGAGATCTCTCCAGTGTAGACAGGTTTTGATGGCAGGCCAGACTTGCAGCCAAAAGAATGAGAAAGTCTTTATTAATAATTATTGACAGCATCATTGCCTTAAAGACTTGATGATTTTTTGTGTGTGTTTCTGTCATAAAATTGTCTTGGCCAAAACCAAGAATACTAAAAATATCTATCTGTCGTACCTGTCATCCTGCTACCAAGCTGAGGAACCGTGAGAAAACTCCTTAGTGTCTGGGCTACCAAGCTGAGGAACTGTGAGAAAACTCCTTAGTGTCTGGGCTACCAAGCTGAGGAACCATGAGAAAACTCCTTAGTGTCTGGCAATGTTTAAGGCCTGGAGATTATGGCTCATCAGTTTTTATCTTCTAATTGATATAAAAATTATACAATGAAGCTGCTAATTTATTTGCATTTCTAACTCTAACCCAATTAATTCAATTGAAACAAATGTCCACTGTGAAAGTAAATTGTCAGGATTTACATCATTAGCATTTTCTTGGAGTCATCACTGTAAAATGTGGTAACATGAGTGTGATGGGCTGGCGTTCGGGGATGCTGAGGGGCTGCAACTGTGGGCAGAGCGGTGGAGAGGTGCCCAGGGGATGGAACAGACATTAGAGTTTCTCCTGAGCCCTCCGTGGGGCCCCACCTGCAGCGTCCTGAGACTGGAGGAGACGTGCCCGGAATTCACCACGACCAGAGAAAGCTTGTGTTCCCAGGAGCAAGGTAGTATGTCCTTGCAGTGGACTGGGTACCAGGAGGAGTCCTCGGATGGCATCACCCAGTAGAGATTAAAAACATGCTCTAGGCTTCCCTGGTGGCGCAGTGGTTGAGAGTCTGCCTGCTAATGCAGGGGACACAGGTTCATGCCCCGGTCCAAGAAGATCCCACATGCCATGCTGCTGAGCGGCTGGACCTATGAGCCATGGCCACTGAGCCTATGTGTCCCGAGCCTGTGCTCCACAACGGGAGAGGCCACAATAGTAAGAGGCCCATGTACTGCAAAAAAACAAACAAACAAACAAAGAAAAAATCATGCTGTGAATGTTCAAGACACAGAGTAAAATGTGTAACTTACCTCAGGAGGTGGGACATAAGTTACATAATGAAAGTCATAACAGAAAGTCTAGATATAAAAAAGCATGATATCTGAGCAGAAAAATGCACAGAATGGGATGAAAAGCAGAGTCCTATTAGAAGAAAAGTTTGAAGAAAAGTTGAGTGAACTTGAAAACAGCAATAGGAAGTATTTTTACTGGAAAAACAGAGCATCAATAAGTGGGAAATATTAAATAGCTTAAACTCATGTATGTGATGATGTAGTGGGTCACAAGATATTTTAAAACTTATGGCTGAAAATTTTCCAGACTTGACAAAAAAATGTAAACCCCCAGGTGAAGGAAACTCAGTAAACATCACACACGAACATGAAGAGGACTTCACCTCATGACTTCATAACCAGACTGCTGACCCCTGATAAGGAGAGTCTTTAAAGCAGACAGAAGGAAGAAATGCATAGGGAGGGTGGGAGGGAGATGCAAGAGGGAGGAGATGTGAGGATATGTGTAAATGTATAGCTGATTCACTATGTTATAAAACCGAAACTAACATACCATTGTAAAACAATTATACACCAATAAAGATGTTAAAAAAAATAAAGAAGCAATGGAAAACACAGCCAGCAGACAAGGGGCGATGCCCTCTCAGCTGTTCAAAGAAAAAGAAACTGTCAGCTGAGCACGTTTATTTCAGAAGTGACAGTGATGAATTTCAACTGTGAGACCACCTCAGGACAGAGGCAGGAGGAAAGAGGCTAACTGAGGAAACTTTGGAAGTGAGTTATCTGCAGGGCTAAGTGCAAAATAAACTACACAAGCACTGTTGTCTAGTCAATAAAGGTGTTTCCACAGGAAGGGAAGTTGACAGGACGCTGCTGCATGTGCTGGAATTTAACAATCAATTAAATGGAGGCAGGTGCTGGGGCCAAGCCCTGCTGGGGTGGAGGCTACAGGTGAAACTAACACAATATTGTAACTCAACTATACTTCAACTAAAAATTAAAAACTATAGTTTAGTTACCAATAACGTGTCAATATTGGTTCATTAATGATAACAAATACACCATAGAATGGAAGATGTTATTAGTATGAGAACCTAGGTGTGAGCTATATGAGAACTCTCTCTACCATCTTCACAATTTTTTGTTGGTCTAAAATTATTCTAAAGTAAAACATTTATTTAAAAGCAAAAGGAAGTGGACTCCCACTTCCTACCAACCAAGAATGACATGGAGTGGATTTACCCTTATACATGAAGAAAATACAGACAAGTTTTCAAAACACAGTGAAGCACAATGAAGAACACTGACCCCTGAGATACTGGAAAAAAGTAGGGTGAGCCCAGGGTCATGAGCTTACTGTCTAGACAGAGTTTCTCTGTGCAGCACAGGGAGGGGAGCCCAGGCAGAGCTCACTGCACTTGTCAAGTGGAGGAGGTGGACATGAGAGTTTGGCAGCTGGAGACCAGGGGACAGAGAGCAGAGAGGAGAGAGGGATGGAGAGAAAGTGAGGGAGAGAGGGGGAGAGAGCACTGTTCAGATTTTGGGAGTCATCCTTGAGTAGCACAATGATAACAAAGAGAATAATGATAAACCCACATGCCTAAGGAACTATCCCAGTGAAGACTGGGGATAAAAACACCCACAGGATTAGAGGGAATGGTGATCCCTGAGATATGGGTTGCTCCTGCCAGGCAGAGAGGAAAGTCTCCAACTCTACAAGACATGGAGCTGAGGCCTCAGTGCAGAACTCACACCAGTGGGGAACACTTAGACCCCAACCAAGCACTCCTCCAGTCCTGCCTAACACATCTTAAAAGGAGACCCAAAGGGTAAAGCTTTCAAAGGAATTTAATATGGTCCCACAACTAGGTGTAAGAAGATTTTTACCAATACAGAAATACCCAGCACCTACAAACTAAAACTCACATTACTCAACATTCAATAAAACAAATTACCAGGCATGCAAAGAAGCAGAAAATTGTAACCTATAATGAGGAGAAAAATTAATCATTTGAAACCAAAAGAGAACAAAGATGTGAGAATTAGCAGATGAGGATATTAAGCATTCCAAGTTACAGCTGCAGTCCGGTTGTTCAAAAAGTCAAGGAGAGATACGGATGCTACAAAAATGACTCAAATGAACCTGCTAGATGGGGAAAATGCAAAGTCTAAGATGAAAAACACACTGAGGGGGATCAACAGCAGATTAGTTCTTTCAGAAGAAAATGTTAGTGAGCTTGAAGACAGCAACTGAAACTATCAAAAATGAAACATAGATGATAAAAATAATTTTAAAATAGTGAGAGTAGCAGAGCATTAGTGAACCCTGGAACACACTTGAGCAGCCCAGTATACACAGAATACTAGCCTAACCTGCAAGCCTGAGGTACTTGGAGCCCAGGAAGGAGAAAGGGATTGGGGGTATAACAAGTATTTTAAGAAACTGTTCACCAAAATTTTCCAAATGTAAAGAAAAGTATAAACATGTACTTCTAACCAGCTCAGCAGACTACAATCATAAGAAACATGAGGGGAGCACAAAGGCACATCAAAGTCAAATCTCAACAGCAGGGATGAAGAGAAAACCTTAAAAGTAGCCAACAAATAAGACCAACTGTGTACAAAGAAACCAAGATAAGGAGACTGCAAAGTTCTCACTGGAAACAATGTAAGTCAGAAGACAGTGAAGCAACATCTTTAAAGTTTTGAAAGAAAAACAAATCAACCTAGAATTCTATACCAAGCAAAACTGTCTTTCAAAATAAAAAAAATAAAGCTTCAGACATATCAAAGTTGAAAAGTTCACTACCAGCAGACTTGAAATGCAAAACTAAGTTAAAGGAAGGTCTTTGGACAGTAGAAAGTTATAACAGATGGGAAGATGTGTCTACACAAAGGGCGAGGAACACTGGAAATGGTAACTGTATTGTCAATATGTAAGATCTTTTCTTGTTATTTATATCTCTTGAAAAAGTAGTTGTCTATCAAAACCAAAATAATGGTAACGTGTGGGGTTAACGGGTAAGAGTAAAAGACATGAAAACAATAGAACAAAGTTTGGAAGACAAGGAATGGAAGGTTCTTATTTATACAGTATGTGGCATAATATAATCTGAGAGTAGACTGTAGTAAGGTAAACTGCATCCTAAAAACTCTAATAACCAAAGTCAAAGTGAAATACTAAAAGCTGTAGCTAATAAGAGAAAAAAAGGTAGAATAGATAATAAAAATTTAATTAATCCAAAAAAAGGCATAAAAAGAAAAAAGGGAGCACATAACAGATGGGACAGATAAAAACCGATAGGATATGACAAATCTAAACCCAATTATATTGATAATCATCTTAAACATAAATGGTCTAAATTCTCTAATTAAAATGCAATAATTATAAGATTAGATTAAAAAAGAAAGACTCAAGTATATGCACCCTAGAAGAAACAATTTTAAATAAGAGACACATATAGGTTAAAACTTAAAGTGTGTAAAAACTATACCATGATAAGAATTTGAAAAATTAACATTGCAGTGGCTAGAGTATATCAGACCAAGTAGATTTCAGAGCAAGAAACGTTACTAATTCGTGACAGAGGTATGATTTTATCAGAAGGGTGTAATACTCCTAACTGTGTGTATATAACGGTTCTTCAAAATAGCAATAACTAATAGTAACTGAAAAAGCAGACAAATCCACAAATATTGTACAAAGACTGCAGTGCGCCTCTCTTAATAATTGGTAGTAGAAACAGACAGATTATTTGTAGGGATATAGAAGATCTGAAAATATACTATAATTTAATTTCCTGAATTTACATATATAGAGCATGTCACAAAACAGTAGCAGAATATACATTCGTCTCAAACACACAAAGCATTTACCAAGATAGAACCACACTGTAGGCCATATAACAAGTCTTAATAATTTAAAAATCATTCAGATACAGAATATCTTCTCTGCTCACAATGGAATGAATTTGGAAATCTATAGCAGAATTAATTCTCAAAAATTCCCTGTATTTAGATAGTAAATGACAGACGTCCATGTAGCCCATGGGCTAAAGAAGTAATCAAGAGGGACATCAGGAAGTATTTTTAACTGGAAGAAAGTAAAACTGCAACATGACCACAACAAATCTGAGGGACGAAGCAAAGTGGTAGTTAGAGGGTTATTAGATTAGATGTCCATGTGAAACAGAAGGAGGTCCCAAATCAATGAGGTCAGACTTCGCAGTAAGAAATGAGAAAAAGAACAAATTAAGTCAAAAGTAAGTAGAAGAAATGAAATAAGCAGAGAGGAAATCAACGTAATAAGAAACAGAAAAATAGTGGAGAAATTTAAATGAAACCAAGAGCGGTTCCTTGAGAAGATCAATAAAATTGATAAATTTTTGCCTGATCACTTAGGAAAAAAAGGAGACACATGCTTGGTATCAGGAATGAGAAAGGTTACATTACTATAGATCCTACAGATATTAACAGAACAAGAAGGGAATATTATAAAACAATTTCTTCCAATAAAGTTTACAACTTAGATAAAATGGAAAAAAATCGTTGAAAGTCACAAACTACCAAATCTCATTCAAGAATTGACAACCTGAATAGCCCTAAGAAAAATAAACTTCTGATCCAGATGGCTTCACACTTAAATTCTACCAGGGATTTAAGGAAGAAATAATACCAGTTCTACAAAAACTCTGAGAGAAAAATGAAGAGGAAAGAATATTTCTGAACTTGTTCTATGAGACCAGCATTACTCTGACACAAAAATCTGACAAAGATATTATAAGCAAATAGAACTACAGACCCATAACCCTCATGAATGTAGAGGCAAAAATTCTAAACATAATTTTAGCAAATTGAATCCAGCAATATATAAAAAGAACAATACATTCCAAAAAGTGATGCTTTTGGAATTCCAGGAATTTGTTTGTCTTAACATTAAAAAATTAGTAGATGTAATTCATCATACTGACAAACTATGAAAGAAGAAACTGTGATCATCTCAATACATGCCAAACATTTTTTTTTTTTTTACAAAAACCAACAGCAATTCCTGATGAAAACTCTCAGCAAACCTAGGAATGGAAGGAAACTACCTCAAACTGATAAAGGGTATAGGTGAAAATAAATGTAAAAAAACAGCCAAACAAAAAACTGTAATTAACATATTAAACAGTGCAATACTAAATGCTTTCTCCCTAAGATCAGTAAGGAGAAAAGGATGTTCTCTTTTGTTACTTCTATTCAACATTGTAGTGGACCATCTAACCAGTGCAGTACATTTAAGGAAACAAACAAAACAGACAAAGGCATCCAGATTGGAAGTGGTGAGGAAAACTGTTTTTATTCTCAAATGACACAACCACCTATGTAAGAGATCTTATGAAATGTACAAATAAGCTACATAAACTCGTAAATAACTTAGCAGATCACAGGATACAACATCAATGTGCAAATATCAACTGTTATTCCATATCCTTGCGATAACTATTGGAAATTAAAGTAAAACAATTATAATCGCATATGACCAAAATGTGTAAGACCTACTAAAAACTACAAAACATTGATCAGATAAATTAAGAAACACCTAAACAAATGGAGAGATATATTATGTTCATGGGTCCAAGGATCCAATATTGCTACTAGCAGGCTTTTATAATATTTTTGTACAAATTGACAAAATTATTCTAAAATTAATTTGCAATTCCAAAACGCTTTGAAACATCAAAACAACTTTGAAAGTGAAGGACAAAGAGGACTAATACTAACTTACTTCAAGATCTAATGCTACAATAGCCAAGGGAGTGATTGGCAGCAAGTCAGACAAGATAAATGGAACGGAACAGAGTCCAGAAAATGACAGTGACATACGTGAAGAGCTGGGTTTCAACAAGCATGCAAAGACAATTTAGCAGAGAAAGGATATACTTCTTAAGAAACGGGGCTGGAACAATTGGATATCCACATGCAAAAACTGAACTTTGATCCATACATCATACAGAAATGGATTATAGACTTAGACGTAAAGCTTAAAACTACAAAAATTTTTAGAAGGGATCATAGGAGAAAATCTTTGTGACTTTGAGTTAGGCAAAGATTTCCTAACTATGAGATTCAAAGCCTGGTCTATAAAAGTAAAAATTTGAAGAATTTGACTTCATAAAAATTAAAAGATCTGTTCTTTGAAAGAAACTGATAGCCTCATGAAAAGGCAAGCCATTGACTGAGAAAAACATTTGCTAAGCTTATATTGACAAAGGACTTATAACCAGAATATGTAAATAACTCTCAAAACTCAGGAAAATGAAAACCACCTGATTAAAAAAAGGACAAGGGCTTCCCTGGTGGCGCAGTGGTTGAGAGTCCGCCTGCCGATGCAGGGGACATGGGTTCGTGCCCCGGTCCGGGAAGGTCCCACGTGCCGCGGAGCGGCTGGGCCCGTGAGCCATGGCCACTGAGCCTGTGCGTCCGGAGCCTGTGCTCCGCAACAGGAGAGGCCACAGCAGTGAGAGGCCCGCATACCGCAAAAAAAAAAAAAAAAAAAGGACAAAAGACTTGAATAGAGCTTCACCATGGAAGATGTATAAATAGCAAATAAGCACACGATCAGATGATCAGCATCATTAGATATTAAGGAAATGCAGTTTGAAACCACTGTGAGATGCCATTAAACCTCTGTTAGATGACTAGGCATCAGAAGTCCCCTCCGCCATGTGCTGTCTGGGAAGAGAGGAGGATGAGGCAGAATGTGACATGTGACCGCCCGTCTGGAGTTACATCAGTGTGTATGAGGCACAAGATGCTGTCCTCTGTGGCTCTCTAAGGCTGTCCTTTCTGCCTCTATTTGCTTCACACGTTTCACATGTATTTAATATATAACTTCCCATTTTTCCTGCTGACCTATCAAAGGGCAGCTTGTGTCTCAGCCTTCGGCACAAGCCACGTCACACGGACGGCCAGCAGGCAGTGGTGTCCCTAGACGGTCCTGTCCAAAGCATGTATATATATATATATATATTTGTACTTACCCAAGAGAAAAGACAACCTACGTTATTTATTACAAAGACTTGAACACAAGTGTTCATAGTAGCTTTATCTATGATAGTTAATAATCAGAAACAACCTAAATGTCCTTCAACACGTGACTGGATAAACATTGGTACCTCTGTTCAATGGAAAACTACTAAGTGATAGAAAGGGGAAAAAACAAACTATTGAGACACACAACTGCAGGGATGAGTCTCAGAATTATGATGCCAAGTGAGCCAGTCCGGACAAAGATGAATGCATAATGTATTGTCCTGTGTTATAAAATTAGAAAAAATGCAAACATCTCTGGAGACAAAGCAGATTAGCGACAGCCTAGGAGCAAGGACACTTACAAAGTACAATTTTGAGGTGCTGGGTATGGTCATTATTTTGATAGATTTGGTGGTTATTTTCTTAATGGGTTACATGGTAAGCATTGGAGAAACCACTAAAAAGAAACCAGTCTGATTCATAGACCTAACACAGATGTAATACACAAACACGTGCACAGTGCGTTTGAGCAGAATTTCAAAGAAATTGCATCGTAAGTGAAGAATTGATGGGATTCGTCATCAGAATTTTCTCCTACGGCCTGGCTGACTGAGGGATTCAGCCCACTTTCACGTGAGACAGATTCCTGGGACACGGGACCATTACACTTGCTGCAACTTTGTACCTTTTTTTTTTTTTATAGTAGTGTGCATCTGTTCATCCCAAACTCCTAATTTATGCCTCCTCCCTTTCCCCTTTGGTAACTATAAGATTGTTTTCTATGTCACTGAGTCTGTTTCTGTTTTGTAAATAAGTTCATTTGTGTCATTTTTTTTAGATTCCACAAATAAGTGAAATCATGTGCTATTTGTCCTTCTCTGTCTGACGACTTTGTGCCTTTTCAAATGGTAGAAAGTAGCCCCCTAGTGACTGAGCAACTCCCACAATCCTGAGACTGAAGGAAGCTGGGTCCCGGGTGGTGACGTCACTGCGCCCTCTTGGAGACAAGCTCACATTTGCAGACGGCTGTGGTGGTGTCTGTGTGGTTCCTGCCCCGCGTTCTCTCCTTACCACTGCTTCCCTTGACGGTTAGCAACGCTAACTTCCGTGGCGCATCTAATGCACTCTTCTGTTTTAACTTAGCTTATTCCTCCCTGCACACTTGGTTATCAAATATGTTCTGTACAGTATAACTGACCTTTGTTTCTGTTGTCCATCCAAGATGTTTCCACTCTGCTGCGGGGTGTCTGTGGCCCACAGAACCCATGAGAACTGGTCGATCTGGGATGGGGTGGAGGCACCCGGGGGCTGGGCCACAGGAATGCTGCCATCTGCTGATGGTGCAAAAGAAACACGTGAGTCAGTGTGGCTCCATCTCAGTCTGTGTTCCGCATCACAGGTAGCGAGGGAGCTGTGGGGTGTTTGAGCTCCACACCCTGGACCCGGTGGGGCAGGGACCCCCCCAGACAGAGTCTCAGCGTGGCCACAGTCCCAGCCTGCCAGCTGACTGACATCCAGTTTCCAATGAGGCTGAAACTCAGGGCAGGACTGTCCAGTCAGCAGTGTCACAATTTGCTCTAAGTCTCTGCATTCTGTGTCCCCGGAAATGGCTTTTCAAAGAGGGCAGCCTGCCCTCAGTCACTTAGCTGTCCACTGCAGAGCTGATGCCAAGGTCTGCGGCTACCGGGCACTGAGCACATCTCCCCAGCCCTGGTGGGAGGGCTTCCCAGAGGGCTTTGGAAGTGGAGCCTGCCATTCAGGGACCCTGCCAGTCAGATAGGCAGTGATGCTCTCCAGGTCCTAGCGTACAGCATCTAAGGGGCCCCCTTCTCCTACTACTGCAGCAGATAACGATGATAAATGTAGGAGTCGTCCTAGTTTGTGTTTCTATGGCAAAAAGCCATAGACTGTGGCTTACACAGCAAATGCTGATTTCTCACAGTCCTGGATGCTGGGAAGGCCAAGACCAAGGCGTCGGCTGATTTGGTATCTGGTGTGGACCCCCTTGCAGGTTGCAGACTGCTGACTTCTCCTCGTGTCCTCACAGGGCGGAGAGCGGAGGGCAGTAGTAAACTCTCTTCTTGTGCAAGCCCATTCACGTGCATCCACCCTCATCACCCGCAAAGACCCCAGCTCCCAGCACATCCGGGCCAGGAGCTCAACACAGACATTTGGGAGGACACAAACATTCAGTCCGTAACATGTTTAAGACATTTATGTATTGATAGAAGGACAAACTCGAGCGTATGAAAATACGGCACTCAGCTGTGATAACTAAAAATGACATACAGTGATCATATTTGCAGACAATTTGATGTTAGGAATGGAAACACTGACCACTCATGTTTTTATTGGGTACCCAGCTCTTACCCGGCACTGTAACTCTATGAACGAGAAATGACATATGGGAACTTTAAGTTCTGTGACTCAGCTTCTAAAGAAGGAGATACAGCTCAGGAAGACACATCGAGCTTGAGAAAAAGAATAAACACAAAATAAAAGGAGGCTCTCGTCTGGGCCTCCGTGCAGCCCTCGGAACCTTGTCTGTGGGATCTCTGCTTGTGGTCCTTCATCAGGATGACGTTCATGTTCCGAGCCTGGTGGCCTCTTTGACATCACATGATTCCCAGCATCACTGAATTCGTCAAGATTGCCCAGCATACAAATCAGGAAAATTGTCTGCTAAGTGTTAGAAAGAATTTTGAACGACAGGTAGAA
Organism: Leucopleurus acutus; assembly: GCF_964270905.1. Taxonomy (NCBI): domain Eukaryota; kingdom Metazoa; phylum Chordata; class Mammalia; order Artiodactyla; family Delphinidae; genus Leucopleurus; species Leucopleurus acutus. The sequence goes on along the minus strand of NC_139145.1, from coordinate 174,892,896 downwards.
TTTTTTTTAGCACCTTTATTGGAATATAATTGCTTTACAATGGTGTGTTAGTTTCTGCTTTATAACAAAGAGAATCAGCTATACATATACACATATCCCCCTGTCTCCTCCCTCTTGCATCTCCCTCCCACCCTCCCTATCCCACCCCTCTAGGTGGTCACAAAGCACCGAGCTGATCTCCCTGTGCTATGCGGCTGCTTCCCACTAGCTGTCTATTTTATGCTTGGTAGTGTATATATGTCCATGCCACTCTCTCACTTCGTCCCAGCTTACCCTTCCCCCTCCCCGTGTCCTCAAGTCCATTTTCTACGTCTGGGTCTTTACTCCTGTCCTGCCTCTAGGTTCTTCAGAACCATTCGACAGGTCAAATACAATTAACAGACAGATTCCTTTCCCAGTCAATCTCACTCTGTGTTCAGATGTTTCTTTGGTGGGTGTTTCCCTCTCTAGAACACTGAGCACCTGGGACCAGGGGCGGGGCGGAGAGATTCGCTCCCCGGTCAGACAAAGAAGCAAACCCTCTGGAAGTGGTTCCTTCGGGTGAGAGAGGAAAATACCTTCCAGCAGACTGTCTGTGGAATCTGAAGTCTTGTTAGTTATGCACTCTTCCAACTGAACGGCCACTTGAGTAGATTCAGCGACCTTCCTGTGACCCCTCAGCAGAAGCATCTCCCGGGCTTCCAGGGGCGACAGGTGACGGCGGTCGGCGCTGAGACCATGGAGTCCCTTTCTCACTTGGGATGTGCTCAGTGCATTTCCTACCGGATGCCCTTTGTTCTAATTTCTTAACCCTGCCCTGATGGGAATTGAGAGCATTTCTTCCTTTCATAAAGCCAGTAACCGTCTCGAGGCCAGCAGGGGGACGTGCTGGTGTCTCCCCTCCGGCTCCCGGCTGCACAAGGCAGGTATCCTGGCCGCCGCTCTGCAATTGCCCGAGACCGTGCACCTGGGCTGACGTCTCTATTCTTCTGTCTGACAAATCTGTGCACCGGCTTGTGAAAAATCAATACTGTTTTTCCCTGGTACTTTCTGCACAGGTGAGTTGATGGATCATCTCGTCTTCCCCTTCACCCCCCCCCATTTTGTTATCACTTTGTTTCTCTTGCTTTAGGGTTGAGCGTCTGATAACATCTCCAGTGGGATGACACCAAAAGAGTTTCCACGACCTTATCCCCTGGCGATCGTGTCCCTGGTGACTGAGTGCCGGCCGAGGCTATAATGCAGGGTCCGTATCATCCAGGATCTCCCAGCCGACTGATGAGACATGTTCTGGAGCCAATAAGAGCAAGCAGCTGTCGCTGGGCTTTTCTGCCAAAGGTGACCCTGTGCACCGTTCTATTGCCGATGTTTAAGAAGACGTAGCTCTATCACATCAAGCTGCCTTTGAACGTGGTTTACGCCTCCTGTGATGGCATGGGGGGATGGGGCGCTGAAAGCAACGAAGCTGCAAGAATCTGTCACGAAAGGAGCCGCTTATCTGGCAGGGAGATCATATTAGTTAGAAAAATCGGGGCTTTCCCTGCTCTAGGCAATTTGTGGCTGTCTGGTGGCATGCCTGTCGCCACACCTTTGGAGGAGGGGACTGATTTTGAGCAGCGCGCAGACCGCCCTGGGGCCCCGACGGCCGAGGACCCTTCGCTGCAGAGGGAAAGTGCGTGGGGCTGTCTGAGCTGGAATGCTGCGTGCTGCTCTGAAGTGGGCTTCTTGCCTTCTCTTCCCGTCTTGAGATGGCGAAGTCCGTCCTCAGCTCCCGGGTTCCTGGAGACTGGTGGCTGGAGGAGCGAGGCCTCTGCCAGTTAAGTCCGGGTCCTGCATTCACTCCTACGTAGGCTTCGGGTCAAATCAAAGCGCTGCCACGGACCCTCCCGTGTCCCCCGCTGTCCCTGTCCCTCTGTCCCTCTGCCTGTTTCCCCCTCCCTTCGGCTCCCCGTGTCTCTCTCCCTCCCTCTTGCTGCCTTGTTCTGTCTCCTCCTCTCTCTTTAACGATAAACTTGCTGTCTCCATCGGAGATTCAGCCACTGACCCAACACTGAATGTGATGGGATACTCATTATGAAGATGTTTGCTACTAGAAAACACCGCAGAGACGCTAGGATTCTTAGCAATTATACGCAAACTAGAGGTAAGAAGCACTTTTGAAGATTTTAAGTGGATTTAAAATCTGACAGTTTTTTACCCAAGATGCTGCTCTTTCTGGCCACTCACCAACATTTAGTGACAGATGAGAGACTGTCTCTCGGGCTGGATAACTGACCTCAGGTGCTCAGCTCTGGGCCTCCATTGGGGGGGCCAGCACCACTGGGAGAGGGGGTCCACATGCACCCTGCACCCCTAATGGCTTCGACTATATTCCCGCAGGTCTGTGTCTTTTCCAGCAATTTTCACAAATGCATCCCTTTTTTTTTTTTAACATCTTTATTGGAGTATAATTGCTTTAAAATGGTGTGTTAGTTTCTGCTTTAGAACAAAGTGAATCAGTTATACATATACATATGTTCCCATATCTCTTCCCTCTTGCGTCTCCCTCCCTCCCACCCTCCCTATCCCACGCCTCTAGGTGGTCACAAACCACCTAGCGTCCCTTTTAAAAGCAGCATCTTCAAGATTAATCTCATTCAGTGATTCATTTATTAAAAAGCCCGACATTTCCACCGTGCGCTCCGTGCGGAAGCTCCAGTGGCGCTGAAGCTCACAGCTGCTTCTTTACAGAGATACTCCAACGGGCGTCCCTGAGCTGTGCTCCTTATTTTAACTGCTTAATATCTTAAATGTGGCTTAAACTCACATTTAACATTTTTATGGCATCTCAAATTATTTTAGTTGGGTTGCATGTCATACGACACCGACATGTTTGCTCCAAATCAGCAGAGACAAAGTGATGGGTTTGCCCCTGGGCGGCACTCACACCCCTCTTCCGGCCCTAGGGGTCTGAGCGGGAGGGCGGATGCTGTGCTACTTCCTGAACTTGCTCTGAGGGCAACGGGCCTCTGAGCACGCACCAGGCAGGTGGGGGCTTCCCAGAGCCGATGGGGGCGTTATTAGCCCTTGCTGAGCCCAGTGGATCGTGCGGAGTGGCGGCGAGCTAGGACGGCCTGACCGGTGCCCCCGGAATGGGCTCCACCTGCACTTCTCCTCCGAGGCGTCTGATTCTTAGCGGTCGAGTGTTCGTCCAGCCCCAGCTCTAAGGGGAAGCCTGGCTTACAGCAGCCCTTACCGGTCAGAGCCAGACCAAGCCGTCAGCAGGCCAGGCTGGCTCAGTCTGTGTGCCTCTTAACCCGGACCAGCCACAGGTGCATGAATAACCCCGCCCCTCCGGGTCGCTGTCTCAGCCTCACACCCACATTTGCCCACCGCATAGTACTGCGACACCCTCAGCCTGTAGGCACTACTAAACCTTAGCTCCTAGAAGGTGGAAAGAGTAAGCTTTCAAAGGAAGGTGCACATGGTGAAGAAGGAAGACCAATCTCTATCTCAGTAGAAGCAAGGGGCACAATAAAATTACTTGGAAATATTTTAAAAAATAAATGCTGGGGATGGGTAAGATCCAGACGATTGAATTATAGTTACGCAGTGCTTGCTACAAGTCAAGTGTGTATAAGAAATTGCAGGCATAGTGACAAAAACGTATGTCCTAAAGTTTACAGTCACTCTGGGAGGTGGTGGCGGGCAGTACCTTTGAGCCCATTTTACAGATGGGAAAGCTGAAGCTCAAACACTAAAACAGCTCATGTCTCCAGGATTTAAGCCCCGGCTCTCTTGACTCCAAAGCCAACCCTCTTCCTGGCGAAAGGACTTCTGATGGGTCTGGAAGGACATCCCCGGAGACCTTAGGGCGGAGCCTGCAAACCCACCACCCGACAGACAGCACCTCAGGGCCGCTGTGCGTCGTCCACATGGGCTGGGGCTCCAGGGACTGGGTTTGGCTTGTTCGGGCAGGGCTCCTCTCCAGGTGCCTGGCCACTGCTCTGCATACAGCGAACCTCCCTTCCTTCCTCCAGCCTGGTCCCAACAGCACTGGAATTGTGACTCTTACCTCAGTCTATCTGGACACGCAGAAGCCACTGGTGAAGGGGGAAGGTGACCTAGAAAACTCAGGGGAGCAGAGGTGGCTGCAAAAGGAAAAAGGAGGGAAAAGAGAAGGGGAGTCTTACATACCAGTTAAGACGCCTCGAGAAAAGAGGTAAGTTAGATCATTTGCACGCTAGTTTGTCACTGAAAAAGCAGTCCACACCAAGGCGAAAAGTCAAACAGCACAGACGTGGGTACCATGGAGAGGAAGCTGCTGCCTTACCGACCCCCTCCCCGTACCCCAAGATCTTGCTGCTGTAAGAGCAGGATCCCGGCCCCGCAGGCTGTGTCGCTCACTGGAAGAGCCCAGGTCCTGCGAGGTGCAGCTTGAGGCTGAGTTTCCTCTAGGGAAGCAGGAGCTGCCCCTCGGTGCCTGGGCAGGGCCAGCTTCTTCAGCTTATTCTGTGTCCAAGTGCAAGGGGAGTGTGTGAATCACCGGGCAGCTGAGGCCGTGGGATGGACGGGAACAGAGCACTGATGTGCTGGTTTACCACCTTCCCGGCCATCAAACCCTGCTTCCTGAAGCTTTGGGGTTTAGTGTTGGCGGGATGATGGAGGGCCTCGGTCTCCGGGGCGTGTGCTACTCCTTCTGATCCGAATTGCCATAAGATGTGGCTCATCCACAGCTCACCAGAACCACTGTGGATCGCTTGGGGCCAGGACCCGGTTCTCTTTAACTGCTCGGCCCTCATCACTGGTACAGCTCCTGGCTTACAGTCAGCACACAATTAAAACTTGTTGAGTAGATAAAGGTCTTAATGAATAAGCACATTTTAAAATTTAGCAGAGACTGCACAAAAATAAATTATTGGGGTGCAGAAGCTGGGACTTTAAAATTCCACCGACGTATTTCTGTGCTTACGTTAACAGCTTTGCCGTATTCAAATGATCAATTCAATGCCAAGATGTAAGTTTTTAAAAAGCTGGTTTGCTAACTCTGGGCTGGAAACAGTTTTGTGTTTTAAGCATCTCTGCAGTGTGAGGCACAAAGGACACGCTTTCTCGGCTCCAACACTTTCACTGTAATGTGTCAGTTTCAAGCAGGAAATCCGATCTGAGTTTGCATCCCCTTCTGTCTCTCTGAGAGTCGATAATTCACCATTTTAGGGCACTGGGCCCATTAACACTGAACAGCTTGAGGATACACTCTTCATGGATCAGATGAACAGGTCATGAGATATTTTATTACACAAGGATGGACCAATGTAGCCATCTTTTCACCAACAATGGACTTATATTCAATGTGAAATGGCAAGAAATTTGCTTCCTTGGGGAGCTATCATAAGAAATACAAAGTGAAAACTTATCACTAAAATGGCTTATCTACATGGATTTATATTGAATTCAACCCAAATTTAAGCCAGACCTCTGATCAACAAAAGTTTAACAGAATGGTGATTGGTTTTTCTTTGTTACTCTAAATCATGTGCAATACTTTGTTTCATATTTATGTCATGATTTTAGCTTTTTCTGGATGTTTCTTATTGAAATACAGTAACTATATTGGTAACTTATATAAGCATTATTTATCATAGTTCTGAATTAATTTTAGGGACATGGCTGAGACAGTTTAAAATCCACCTATGAAGATTTTAAATTGTTTTCTAACTTCTAAAAATATAACAGTTATTGGCTAGATACATAAGCAAGATGTGAAGGGAGCTGGTTTGTGCATTTACATAAAATCAACTGCAGTTGTGACTAACAAAAGCTGAACAAAAAGCAGATGTGCAGTTGAATCAGAGTGTTTGGGAGGCTGTGGGATTTCCCTTTCCAGCATTATTTCACACTGAATATTCAGAGAAATCCCTCTCACACAGACTCTCTAAAAATGTGGGGTGAAGTTAAAGTCTAGCTGAGAAGGCATCTGACGGCAGCAGTGACGAGAAAGCACGCTGCTGCCCAGGGCGTCCATGTCCGTCCTGCGGTGTCTACAGGGGAAATGCTCCCATTACAGCACATAGTGACCACTCCCCACAGAACGCACCATAAGTAACCTACAAGGATGTATATGGCTGTCCTGCTTCTACAGGTGAAAGCCCTCCTGGAGCTGGTGTTTTCCTGACTGTGTCTGCTGATGCCTGATGGTTTAGAACCTGGATGTGAAAGGGTCCGATGTGGGGCAGGAGATGAGGTCAGGGTCAGGGGAGAGATATATCAGAGGCTCCTGCAAAGTCAGGACTTCTGAGGAATGGCATCCTCAAGGGCAGATGGGGGGAAATGTACGTTCTAGAACACACCGCCTCTCTCTAAATGTTGACTCTAGGAGAGAAGATCAAAAGAAAACGTCCTATTCGTTCTGCTGCTCAAGCAGAAGCAAGCACAGGTCTTTTCTGGAGAAACACAATTTACTTTTATGTTTTTTGTGGTTGCCATTATTTCCACTACCTCTTCCCCCTCCTTTTTCTAATTGAAGTATTGTTGATTTACAATGTTGTGTTAATTACTGCTGTACAGCAATGTGACTCAGTTATACATATGTATATTCTTTTTCATATTCTTTTCCACTACGGTATATCACAGGATATTGAATATAGCTCCCTGTGTTACACAGTAGGACCTTGTTGTTTATTTCCATCCTATATATAAAAGCTTACATCTGCTAACTCCAAACCCCTACTCTATCCCTCCCCCAACCCCCACTTCCCCTTGGCAACCACAAGTCTGTTCTCTATGTCTGTGAGTCTGTTTCTGTTTCATAGATAGCTTCATTTGTGTCATATTTTAAATTCTACATATAAGTGATATCATATGATATTTGTCTTTCTCTGTCTGACTTACTTCACTTAGTATGATCATCTCTAGTTGTATCCATGTTACTGCAGATGGCATTATTTCATTCTTTTTTATGGCTGAGTAGTATTCCATTGTGTATATGTACCACATCTTCTATATCCATTCATCTGTAGATGGACATTTAGATTGTTTCCATGTCTTGGCTATTGTGAATAGTGCTACGATGAACATAGGGGTGCATGTATATTTTTGAATTATAGATTTTTCTGGATATGTGCCCAGGAGTGAGATTGCTGCATCATATGGTAGCTCCATTTTTAGTGTCTTAAGGAATCTCCATACTGTTTTCCATAGTGGCTGCACCAACTTACATTCCCACCAACAGTGTAGGAGGGGTTCCTTTTGGACAAGTACACTTTAAACAAGAACAATGCCTTCAAAAGTTTCCCACAGATGAAATTCTATGAGACATGAACTCAGAATAAAAATTTAATAAACAAGGGAGATGAGCTGCCACAACCAAGAGTAAATGGAAACCACATGCTACAAAATCAGAACCACACATGGTTCAGATATCAGAATCATAAGAAACAGAATATGAAATAAATATATGTAATACATTCAAAGAAACAAAAGAAGAAATTCATAGCATGGAGTAACAGAGACTATCAAAACTGGCTTGTTGAATTGACAAAGAACCAATAGAATTTCTAGAAATGAGAAACACAATAATCAAAACAAAGTCCATGGTTCTGTCACATAGAAGTTCAATGGAGCTTAAGTTATTATATATAAAGCTGGGAGACAGAATTTAGGAAATGACTCAGAATGTGCCAGAAAGTTAAAAAGAGGTGGAAAATATGCCAGAGTTCAAAGCACACAGCACAAAGAGTAAGGATGGATGAAGAGGCAAATTCAAAGACTCAAAGACATATACTAAGAATTTTCCAGAATTGATAGACAACAGATCTCAAATTCAGGAGGTCTAGTGAATCCCAAGCAAGATAAATAAAATGAAATTATCTCCCAGATACAATCATGAGACTGAAGAACACCAATGACAAGGACAAGATTTCTCCTGTTGACACAGAAATGAAGATTTACTACAAAGGGGAGAACCTCAGACAGCAGCAGGCTGAGAAGTTCTCCAGGCTTATACAGATCTGGGAATAGCTTGTATTCCAACCAGCCAGGGTAGGAAGCCCTGCAGTGCCTGAGGCACCAGGTAGAGCCCAAAGGGGCGGGGGGCTGGGGCATCACTTCAGTAGTGGGGCTAAATGAGCCCCAGGCTGCATGCCACTGTGACTTTCCCCCTCAAATCTTCAAAGGATCCTCAAAAGATCGAGCTAATTCCAAAAACTTAAATGTAAACAAGAAAAACAATAATCTTTAGAGGAATATAACAAAATTTAGCATCCAAAAATGCAACATCCAATAAAAACACATCAGGCATGTGTAGAAGTGGGCAGTATGACCCAGGACCAGGAGAAGAATTAGTTTAATCGACAGCTATTCAATAGCTGCTTCTCTTTAGGAGCCATGGAGGCCAGAAGAGGATGGACCAGCATCTTTAAAGTGTTGGAAGAAAATAACTGTTCAATCCTAAATATCATATGAAGTGAAAATATTCAAGAATGGAGGCAAAATAAAGACATTTTCAGATATAACTAAAATACCTCATCAGCATCAGACCCTCTGCACTAGAGAAAGTGTTAAAGATAGTTCTTTAGGATGAAGAATGACACCAGAAGAAAACCAGAATATCAGAAAAAATAAAGAGTACCAGGAAAGGTGAATATGTGAATAAATTCAAAATACTCTTTTTCCTTTTGCTTTTCTTCCTCTTGATTTTGTATAAGCCAAAAAGATGCTTTAAAAAACTATAACATTGTATCATGTGTTTATAAAGTATGTAGTTGTATTTTAGAATGTTATAACATAAGGGGCAGGGAAGAAATGTACACCTTAAAGTTTCAAGATTTTGATATTTTACAAGAAAAGTGGACCCATTAAACGTTAAGAATGTATATTGTAATCCCTAGAACAACCATGAAAATAAATGCAATTTTATAAAATTTGTAGTAGTGTAACGTATGGCAACAATTGCCCAAAGAACAGGAATGAAGGAGAGAGATAGATGATAGGTAGATGGATGGATAGATGCATACGTTATAGATAGATACCTATAGCTAGATAGATGAGAGATAGAGGTATATAGATAGATGAGAGATAGATGTGAGATAAAGAGAGATAAATAGATAGATAATATCAATATATAGATAGATACATTATAGATAGATGAAGCTATTGAATCAATAGAAGACATAAGAATAAATTGTAATAATATTAAATTAGTCAAAAATAAGGCAGGAAATGAAGAAAGAAAGATCAAATAGAAAATATGGAAAGCAATTTGAATAGAGTAGAAACACAATTGTCAGATGACTTCCCATTTTTTTCAAAATTCACGTAATCAATAATGATTTATTTATTTATTTTTTTGCGGTACGCAGGCCTCTCACTGTTGTGGCCTCTCCCGTGGTGGACCACAGGCTCCGGACGTGCAGGCTCACCGGCCATGGCTCATGGGCCCAGCCGCTCCGCAGCATGTGGGATCTTCCCAGACTAGGGCACGAACCCGTGTCCCCTGCCTCGGCAGGCAGATTCTCAACCACTGTGCTACCAGGGAAGCCCCAATAATGATTTTTAATGACCAAATAAAATATTCAGAAAAAGGAAAAGAAAAGAAAATATGGAAAGCAATTTGAAAAATGGTAGATGTAAACCTAACTGTATCAATAATTACATTAATTGGAAATAGTCTAAATATTGATTAAAAGGCAGATATTGTTAAATTGGAAAAGAAAGCAGGACCTAACTGTATCAGTGCACAAGAAACTCACTTTAAATATAGAAAAAACACATATACAATAAAAGTAAAGTGTGGATAAATACGTATCATGCAGATATAAATCAAAAGAATGTTGAAGTGGCAGGGTTAGTATCAGAAGTGAATTTCAGAATAAGAAATATCATAAAGGATAAAGAGACAAATTTACCAACAATAAAGGAGTTGTCTCATGAGGAGACCAAAGCAGTCCAAAATGTGTATGGATCCAATGACAGAGTATCAAAATACATGGAGCAAAAACTGATAGAAATAAAAAGAAAAATGGAACAATTGACAATTATAATAAAAAATCTCAACAATCCTTTCTCAGAAATTGGTATAAAAAGATGATAGAAAATTGGTAAAAATATAAAAGGTTTGAACAACACTTTCAAGCAACCTGACTTTTTTAAAATAATACTTAATTACCAACAGTAAAACATACTTTAATTTTGAAGGAACACAGACAGTTCACAAGATAGACCATATTCTGTGCCTTAAACTCATCTCCATAAATTCAAAAGGACTGAAGTAATAGAAAGTATATCTTTGGACATTAATGAAATTTACCTAGAAATCAATGACAAAAAGCTGTCTGAAATTTCCTCAAATTTTTGGAAGTTAAACAACTCACTTCTAAATAATTTATACATCTCACCCTCACCCCAACATAAGAAATTAGCACATATGTTGAACTGAATGAAAATGAAAACACAACATATCAAAAATGCAGCTAAAGCAGGGCATAGAGGTAAATTTATAGCATTAAGTGTTCATATTAGAACAAAAGAAAGGACTCCTGTTAATAATATAAGCTTTTTATAAAAGCTAGGAAATGAAGAAAAACTTAAGCCTAAAATAAGCGGAAATAAAGGAATAGATATTTGAAAGAGTAGAATCAATGAAATAAAAAAAACAAATTGTTTGGAAAGATCAGTACAAGCAATAACCCTATAGCTATGGAATGACATGTCATAGTATGTATGTAAGTGTGAGTCTAGCTCTCTTTTCTTCTGCTATGGCTTTAATTTCTCCTCCATCCATTTTCTCTGTTGTCTTTCTGGAACTTGTATATGGACCATGTTTCTTACCTCATTTCTTCGTTACTTTTTCTCTGTGATCAGGGTGGGTTATTTGACCTTTCCTCAGGTCTCTAACAGTTTTGAGCTCTTCTTTATATTTTATTTCAGCAATCCCATATTTAATATTCACCAGTTCTTAACAACATCTTCTTAAAGACCTGTCAGTCTACTTCTATGAATGCAGTCTCTTATTATACCTTTCTGGGATTCTAATAAGAAATGTATATATTTTTACTTTTCTTCTATTCTTTAGATTACTTGCATTCTCTAGTATCAGTGGAAGAGTATTCAGCATCATTCTTTCCACCTGGGATTGCTATGGCATTTGTAGTCATCCAAGTGCTGTTTCCTGTTCCTCTCCTGGCCTTGGACTCTCCCTGAGACCCTGAGTCCTTCTAGGAAGACTGCTTAGTATCCATGGAGACAGTTCTGTGCCCAGACTGTGGGCAATGCTATTGCCACCATCTTGTAGAGGCCATATTAACTGATGACGTGGATTCCTGTCCCAGGGGGCCCTCCCCTCCTCCCTCAGCCTAGGCCTACCCCCACCCCTGCCACACACACAGTGGTTAGACTTCTCAGGATTCTGGCTGGGGGGAATTTTCACCCTTAACCACATCCTTGCTGTCCCATTCTTTCCTGGGCTGGGACATCCCCATCAGGCTTCATCTGCCACAAAAATCCTAGGTCTGCAATGGTGCCCCATCCACTCTGCACAATTATGGTTGTGGCTCAGTGTTTGCAAATTCCCTGCCATGTCAGGATGTTCAGTGTGTGTGTGGAGCTTGCGAGCTCAGTCTATCATTTTAAATCACAAATTTGTAAAATTGGCTGGTGATTGGTCGCCAAGACCATTGAAGAGATCTACCCGCTGTTGGAATGCGGGTGATTCACTGAAAGTGCCTGCAGGACCCCTTTACCAGCCACACTGTGGGGAAGTATCAGCACAATTTCCTTTGCTTAAACATCTTTGTTCAACATACTCCCATCAATAGCAAATGGATAAGCCCCCCGGGGGGCCCTGCAGCTGACCTCAGAGCACAATCAGAGCACCTGACCGGACCACTCCAGGTGCTCCCCCTGGCGGCCCATCACCCTTGGGAAGCTTCGAGGGCCTGTGCTCAATACTCTGAGAGTCAGGGCAGGTCCACTCTTGACGCTTCTCTCTGTTGCTGGCTTCTGACGCCCCAGATCCCAGCTGCCTGTGCTGGCACATCCTCGTGGCTGTGTTCTGCCCAGCTGCTCCAGAACCCGGCACTGAGTGGCTCTTCCAGGACCTCTTGGATGGAGATGTCTCTCTAGGAGGCCACACGGTCCATGACAAGCACGTCATAGGCACTCGGCTCACGTCTGGGGACGGAATCAGTGGGCTGTGGGTGCAGGTGAGGGTAAAATCTGGGTATTTGGGCCATTTCCAAGATCAATGGAGTCAGTCTCCTGCTGCAGGGGTTTATGGGAGCCATTTAGACTGTGCAAATGATCAAGTTATATGTCCTATCAATTGCTCCAAATAAATACAACCTAACGCAGCCTGCCCCAAGGAACAAACAGGAGAGGTGGGATGCAACATCTTATACCTGCTTTAGATACAAAAATCAATGAGGTAATTCAGAGTCTAAGGAGAAATATTTCATTTGTCAAGTTTACTTATTTGTACTTTTATTCAAAACTGAATGAAACTCTGTGGACTTTTGGCAGAAGCCAAGAATTGTCCTTAAATTAAAAAAAAAATCCAATTCATAAGTTAGCCAATTCATTAAGAGTTTTCAAAGTTTCAAGTGTAAATAGTTTTTAATGACTACAAGTTCATCACTTTGGTGAAAATACATTGATTAGAGAAGTTGAATATATAGTATAAATATCATGTAATCACTGGTTTCAACTGGTTCCAAGAAGAAATAAGAAAAAATATTGCCCCTGTAGTGACAAAAAATGCCAATCTTGGGGTGACTCAAGCATCATGCTGTAACCTAGGCAGACCCTTGCCAGGAGGAAACGTGGAGGTGAGCCAATGCTGGGAGGCAGAGACTTTCCTAAGTGATTCTCTGGGGACCATTGTCATCTAGATGTCTGACCCTAGGATGCTCGTGGAAAGTGCAGTTTCATCCCTCTCCAGTTGAGCCGTGTGGACAGTGCAGCATGGTGCCCGTGAATCTCCCGGGGGGTGCCATCCTGAGTTCACTCTGAGCAGACGGGCTTGGTCTCCATGAGAGAAGACCCCAAGTCCGTCACAGTCCCAGTGAAGCCCAGCAGACTGCGTCCCTGAGAGCTCTCAGTGTCCTAGCCTGGGCGGCTCCACGGCGGGATGCCTGACGTGGCGGGGCTCTGCCTGTCTCTGTGTCTGACGCGGCGCTCAGGAAAACACAAGGCTTTGCTCTCCCTGTTGGAGCCAAAACAGCAACAAGACAGACTGAATAATAGAGAAAGTCCCAGCCAGTGACGGGGAGACGAGTGTCCCCAACTCTCCCTGGAGGTGGGTTCCAGGAGGATGGGGCCCTCGGGCTGTCACCTAGTTCCATCCTTGGCGGAGGGAACTGTCAAATCTACGCCCCTTGGGTCATTTGGCTGCAGCAATGCTAACATGACACCAGGAAGAGAAGCCACTAAGTGGCGGTGCCCGGAAACCGAGGGCCTGGGGTGCCTGGTGTGAGTGGGAAGGAGGTCGGGGGCTCCCGCCTTGGCGCCGGCCTCCTCTGGGGTTCTCTGTGGATGACCTTGCCCTTGACAGCTAGGCTGGTTGCCCATCCGTCTCGTGCTTGAGTGTGATGTGAGGAAAAGGTGGGCAGCGCTGTGCACGTGGGCGAGTACTGCTGGGCAGACGCTCAGCCCATCATGGACGAGAGAGGGAGGAGGACGGAGGACAGAACCACAGGACCTGGACGGGGAGAGGTCAGCCTTTATAAAGAGCAGATGGGCACGTGAGGCCACGCACGCACAGGGAATGAGCGGGCAGTGTGACACTCGAGGACTTGGAGCTGGGGCCTCGTCAGCCCAAGCCTGTCCCATCTGACCCCTCGTCTTCCAGAGTGGACGGTCTCACAGCTAAACGCACAGCCACAGGCGGCCGGGCTGTGCAGGGAGAGATGTGCAGGACCAGCTTCCGGGCTCTGATTCTGGGAGGATTGTCCTGTGCGTTTGGACCCCAGGAGACCTGGGCTGCTGCTGGGGACGCTTCCACAGGGGAGGGGGACAGCCTCTGGGAGAGAAGAATGTTCTGGAAACACAGCAGGGCTGCGTGGGGACCCAAGGCTCCCGCCTCCTGCATCTGCCTCCCCCTCCTTCTCCCCATGCCGAGAGCACCAGTAATGCAGCATCGCCTCACAGAGAAACGCCCACCTACTGATTTATCTACTTGTCCCAAATAATTTTGTTTCAAAAGTCAGGCAGCGGTGAGGGCTGACGGGTGCCAAGGGCCAGAAGCAGCCCCCTGCGGGCGGAGGCGGAGGCCGGTGGCATAGATCTGGCTCCGGTAATGAAGTCTAATAACAGCTCTGTCGCTGCCCGCCCGCCCATTGGCCTGGGCGCCCTCCAAATTAGCCACAAAGAAGCCAGCCTGTCAATATTAATTCCACCGCAGAGATTACTTGTTCTGGGAGAACAAAGGTGCTCTGGCTTCGGCAGAACAACTTAACTCCTGTCTCATAAAATTTAAGCTGCTATTGATCGCCCGCTCCTATTGTGGGGAGGATTAAACACGCACACACGCGCACACACGCGCACACGCACCCGGGACGTGGCACCGGCCCTGCTGCCCCCATCACTCACGCGGCGCAGCCCCTCCTCCCCGCCTGCCCGGCATCATTCAGCAACATGGAGCAAATTAAATCAATGAATTCATCCTAGCAGATGGCCACTTTAACACTCGGTTAGCCTTTAGATAATTGAGCGTTGACTCCAGAATCATAAAATGGATGGCTCGTTTGTACATTTTACTGAAATAGATCGCGGAGGTTAAATAAATGAAATCCCATTTGTCAGGCGGTAATAAATGGTCTCCCTTTCTGCAAACAGCTCTGCTTGGCCTAATAAACACAGAGACATTACAGGGCCCCTCCCCTGATGGGGTTACAGCTTAATGAAATGGTCTTCCCTCTGCTTGTTTGTGCCCCCTCCTGCACTGTGTGATAAGTAGCAAACCAACGAAGCTTGTAATTACAATCTTACAGAAACCCGGCCAATCTGTGTATAAATCTCACCCTCCAATTACAAGATGTAATAATTTTGCAGTCAAGCTGGTAATGAGGTCTAATACTCATGCCTGCGATAATCCCCCCCGGATGCTGACTCTATCAGATGTTAGCTTTGTAATTATACTGGCAGAAAATCATTATTTCATGTTCAGCAGAAAAATGAGGTTGGTGGGAAGTTAATTTTCTCTATGCTCTGTGAAGCGGAGACAAAATTTTAATGATTTAATCATTACGGTTATCCCTCTTACAATTGACCTGCGTTACTTGTGGAGAAACATTGGCACATTTAAAAGTCCCTGTTACTCGATAAAGCTTGCCAGGTATGCAGCTTTTAATGTCAGAATAACTGTATACAATTAAACTATTACCCAGCCGATGGGGAAGATTCCTTTTATTTTTAGTTTTCATTATTTGCGTGTGCATGAGTCATGGAAATAGCCATGCCTTGCCCATACTGTAATAAATGGCTGATTAAAAACAATTGAATTGTGCTCTCCTGATGATATCAGCCCCAGAAAATATCATCGTAAAAGAGCAATGCCAGCAGATGACTTTTGTGTGTGGGCCTGAGAAGTTATGCCCCCTGTGTTTCCCGTAAGAAATAAGGACAAAAAAGTTGGGGAGCTGCCAACAGGCCATTTTGTGAATGTGATTTCTCAAACGTAAGATTTAATATTTATAAATTTGGCACACACACCCACACTGCACACTCAACACGTTCCAGCCAGTTACAGGCTAGAGAAAGACAAGGATATTAACATCGCAGTCTCTAGGGAGTGGGGTTTAGTGACAGACTCTGGGAACATAAAGCGAACGTTCCTCCCAGTGCTATGCTTTGTGGTAAAGCTAGCTTTGTCCTGAAACTCCAAAAATGTCACAAGGATGTTTCTGCCGGCCTGGCCGACTGCTGGCGGCAGCTTAACTCCTCTATCCGTGTCCACACCAACTTGCTCCACGGTGATGAAGGTTATTGGTGACAATCCCACACACACGTGAACTGGCTCTCCCAGCAAATAGAGTAAGCGTGTTTGGGGAACACACGTCATGTTTCTGATTCTAGACTTACCTTTTTTCCTGTCTACGCTTTTCTGCCAAGATTAAATCTCCTAAATCAGACTTGGACCACCCACCTCCCGAGGCCTGTAGCTTCCCAGGGATGGACACTCAGGGCTGCAGGAGCATCGCCACCTTCAAGTCTGGATCTGAAGGGCGTGCGTGTAGCTACACCAAGGGGGAGCCTCTGAGGAAGAACGCCAAGGTCATGTTTTGGGAGGAAAAGTCCTCATTGGCAAATTAGCTTTTTGCTAAACCTCATCCATATGGAGATATTGGCTGATAAAATTCTACACACGTTACAACGATAGTTTCCACGCTTATCAGGATGAACTCTACAAAGCCAGATGTGAGCGTATCAGTAACTCGCAGAACTTGGCTTCTCTCCTCACAAAAATCCAGGCATCAAGATCATTGAAGAATCTGCCTATTCAGGGTGAAAGTCAAAGGGATGGTTCTACAGGGACTCTTATGTCCGTCACTGGTATTGGGACCGCTAAGTATCTTATGAAACATACGAGGGCATCAGTCCCAAGACGGAGTTCACGTCCATGAATAAATCAAGCCGTGTGGTGTCATCATGACGATGCTGGTCTCTCGCTCCAGTCCCTGCCCCCATTAGATTTCCCCGGGGAACGAGGAGGCCCCAAGTCTGCCCAAGTCTTCCAAGCTTCCTCCCCAGACTCCAGCTGCCTGCGGAGCATTGAGCTTCTGCTTGTCCGGAATTCTGGGGGTCTGGTCTCCTGCCATGAGGCTGGAGCTCCACTTTAGCTAGGCCTAAACCTGCAATTGTGGAGGTGCTCTAGGGACGGCGTGCGAGTGTGGGGCTGTGCAAGTGGTGAGGGTGATGGACTCCATCCCAGCTGAGCGCAGAAAAGGCTGTCCTCCTTTCTCCACCAATCAGGCGCCAGATCTACAGGCACATCCCACAGACAGCATCATCTCCTTTACTACTAAAATGTCCATCTATCTTTTGCTTCTGTACGCAGGGGACATGATGGCAGGACAAATTGCATTAGCTTCCTCAAAGTTTTTCTTAATATAAGAAAGCCTAGATTTTCCTAAATATTGGAAAAAATAAAGACATGATTATCATCTATCTTGTCCCTAATATCTTGGCAGTCTTTAACATTCTCTCAAGGCATCTTCTGGTGTGCGAGCTGATGGAGGAGTGATGAGGGCTCAGGGCCGTGTCCAGGTTCTTCTGGTTGGTGGATGGCAGGACGCAAGGATCCCTGAGTCCCCACCTCACAGCTTTTGGTTGGTCAACTTGCAACAGTAAAAGCTTGCAGGTGGTTAGAGCTCTGGGCCACAGTGACCTGGGAGAGTGACACTCTCCCCAAGGCCAGGTTTCAGGACTTTAGCTGCAAACTGGATTTTCCTGGGGGGAATTCTCTGTCTTGTAGTTGAATGAGGGTGGTTTTTAAGAATACAGATTTTGGAGTAAGAAAGACAAGGTTTTTTCTCTTCACGTGCTGGTCTATGACTCAAGGAAAGTTACTTGAACTCTTTGAGACGCAGCACACTTGTCTCAAAAGTAGAGAGTTAACGACTGCTTCCTGTAACTGTTGGAAGAAGACATTGGTAACTTAGTAAAGTAGTTACCAGAGGACTTGGCACCTGGAGCATATGATCAGTGAGGATGCGGGCTTGAAAAGACAGACCAGGGCTGCATGCTCTTCCCGAAATCCCACTTCACTGGGATGCTTGGACACACACACACACACACACACACACACACTCCAGAACACCTGCAAAAGCAATGCATTTCTTCTTGAAGATAAATAGAACATTGCTGAAATGCTCTGTTAGTGCTAGAGGCCAAAATTCTACCCCATGATATATGAAGCATAGCTCTGAGCCTTCTCTGCTTCTGGTCCCAGGCTCCCACCTGCCCCCTTCTGGAAACTTCCCCTGACTTGTTCTCCAACAGGGGCAATTCCACACTGCCTCATGCAGAACAGCCTTCTGCCTTCTCCCACATCAAGTTCCACCCGCCAATACGAGAAGGAAAATGAGACAATCTGCACACACCCCTCCCGGCAGGAGGGGGGAGAGGGAACTCCAAGCGCTTTTCATAGTTCCCTGCCCGATGCTGTGAATATCAGGATAAATACAAATGTGTTTGCAGAATACCGATAACCAGTGCCAATTTCTGATAAATTTTCCCCATAATTTCCTGGGAGAAAATGCTGGGGCTTATCAACACCAAATTACACATCTTCATCTCTACGGGTCCATTTGCTTTCTTGTTTGTTTTCCATCCAAGTGGACAAGCCCAGGACAGAGGACCCAGCTCCATGCCCAGGGGGCCTCGGAATTCCCAGTTGTACACAGAGGACTTTCCTGAATTCCAGACCGAAAGATAAAATCTCATCATATGCAGTGGCAAATATGTTTTAAATGATCAAAAAATCTCATTAGATAAGAGGCTCATCCCCTTTAAAATATGGTCATTCTTTATTTTGTTTGTAAAATCTTTCATTTTTGGCTACTTAGAAATAATACGATTCCCCAGGGACTCACGAATACTTAAAGTTCTGTATCCAAATTGTACTTTCGATTCCTGATACGCGCCACAATACGTGTTATCAAATATTGACGCTATAGTCATGCATGAAGCAGACAATCTAAGGAACACAAGCTATCAGTTTGTACAGCTCTGGACACAATTTTGCCGGTTAAGGGATTAGCAATGAGATTTAAAGGGGACATTTGTTTATGATAAATATTTCAAGTATCTGTCCTAAAATGTGGCCAAGCCTGTCTGCACTTTAATGACAGATTTCCATGTTTTATCCGCTTCCCCATCCCAAGTTGTTTTCATACATTTTCTTGCCCTGAAATTCCTGAAGTCGGTATGGAGGAACTTTTTTGGGATACTGGAGTTGGAGTGAGGGGGTTGAAGAGGATGAGGTCTCCCCCAGCCCCAAGCTCGTTATTGGGGAAGTGAGAACGGTCCAGACACCTCACAGCAAGTCTACAAGACGGGCCAAGACTGGGCCACGCCTGGGCCACAGCGGGTCACATCAGCACTTGGTCAGGCCTTGCAGTATTCGTCCTCATCATTCTGACAGGAGTAGTTCTTTTCTCCTTTCAGTGCCCCTGACTTGATTTTATGTCACAGGTTTATTTAACCTTTATAAGATTTACTTCCAGATAAAGCAGTTTCTTTTATACTTAGATAAGTATTTATTGCTATTCCTTTGGAGTCATGTTTCTGGCAGATTGCCTTATTTTCCCAGAGAAGAGCATTTGCAGTTTGGATTAGAGGAAGATTTTTGTCATATTTGAAGTCCTTTTAATCATAATAAAACATGTTGAAGTGGTGTTGAACATGTTTATAAAAAATGCATGTATTTGCATTGGTGAGAAGCCTTCCAGAAAACGCCAAGAATTTCCAGGCATGTTTCAGAGGCTCCAGATAAAACATGATCATTTTGCTGTTTTCAGAAGCACACTGAATTGCCTTAACCCATCTGCATCAAGAAATACAGGTAAAATAAAAGATTGTGTCGTGTGCTGCCAGAGTTTCCTTTCATTATACTGACTTACTTTAAATGTTGTTAAGTGCTTATAGAATGACAGGCTATTGAGGGACCAATAGATATCATTTCTCCTCCTTCTAGGAAAAGCAATTCTAAACTTTTCCAGGATAATGAATAAAACCACATCCTATTGTTTTTTGTTTTTTGCGGTACGTGGGCCTCTCACTGCCGTGGCCTCCCCCGTGGGCTCCGGACGCGCAGGCTCAGCGGCCATGGCTCACGGGCCCAGCCACTCCGTGGCATGTGGGATCTTCCCGAACCGGGGCATGAACCCGTGTCCCCTGCATCGGCAGGCAGACTCTCAACCACTGCGCCACCAGGGAAGCCCAACACATCCTACTTTTAAATACCACCACAATGAAAGAGATTCAGTAAAAACCGTGGGATAATAAATTTGCTAGTGACAAATTCTTCCAGTTTTCCTTCTTCTGAGAATGTCTTTATTCCCCTTCATTCCTGAAGGATAGTTTCACTGCCTAGAGACGTCACAGTTCACAACTGTTCTTTGAACACTGGAAACTTAGTGCTGTGTCACTTCCCTCTGGCCATATGTGGTTCACTGTGGGAAATCTGCCGTCATTCACGTTGGCATTCCTGGAGGTAAGTGTTATTTTTCTTTGATTGCTTTCAAGATTCTTCCTTTGATTTTTGTTTTCAGAAGTTTAATTATATTTGTGTGCTTTTGTTTTATCCTGTTTGGAGTTTGCTTATCTTGCTGTGTGTGTAGGTCTGTGTCTTTCACCAAATTTAGGGCATTCCCAGCCACGATTTCTTCCAACACTGTTTTAGCCTCTCTCTTCCTCCCCTCCCTCTGAGGCCCCAGTGAAATGGATGTTGGACCCTCTGTCATTATCCCACAGGTCCATGAGGCTCTCCTCATTTTCTCCCCAGTTTACTTTCTTTCTGTTGTTCAGGTTGGGCAAGTTCTATTGATCTTTCCTCAAGTTCACTGATTATTCCCTCTGTCAGCTCCACCCTTACGGAGCCCATCCAGGCAGTGTCTCATTGATTGACTCTTTCAGGTCTGTGATTTCCGTTTGGCTATTTTTATAACTACTGTTTCTTTGTTGTGATTTTCTCTCACTTGTTTCCAGGCAATTTGTAATTGATCGTTGAAGAATTTTTGCAACAACTGCTTTAGAACCCTTGGTGGGTAATTCCAACATCTGATTCATTTAAGTTTTATCATCAGCTGGTTGCTCTTCTCATTCCGGGCGTGACTGTTTTGTTTCCTGGTAGTACAGTGATTTTCTCCTGGGTCCTGGACGTTCCGTCAGCTGTTAGGAGGTACTGTTTAATATTCTGTTAGAACACGCACGCACCCCATTCAGGGGTGGCACGTCGTTCCTGGCTCCCCTTTGTGGGCTGTGGCTCCAGTGATGGTTTAATAGTCAGGACTTTGTGGTGCCATTTGGTTGGCTTGGTGTAGCTGGAACTTCTGTGCTCCCAGTGGCCCCCGCTGGCATTACCTGAGAGGGTGGCATAGGCTCCTGCCAGAGCCCGCAGCATCTCTTGTTGGCCAAGAGGACCCTCAGGCCCAGGAGAGTGAAGAGACTTCCCCAGCTGGGCACTTCTTGTGGGGAGTTTCTACAAATGTCTCTGGCTGCCCCAGGGTCTCTGAGCAGGGGAGGGGGCTCCAGCCCCAGCTCAACGTGGAGGAAAGTGAGGACAGATGAGTCTGTAGGATGGGAAGTGAAAGAAAGCTGTACCCATAGGAGGAAACAATTGCTGGGTGGGAACCTGAGCATACAAGCTGGGGGAGGGCAGGGTGGGCGGCTGGGATGTTTCCAATGATGATGGGACGTCCCATGGGAGGGTGATAGGACGGCAGGTGCCAGGAAGGCAGAAAGACATCCGACTGTGCGCTATCCTCTATGTCCTCTGTTAGTGCTTATTAACTGAAAAAACATTTGTGTAGGCAGGTAACATTTTAATGTATCTGCATTTTTTCTTTAATATAGATTTCAAAAGAAACTGAAATCAAATTAAATCACATTTTATGGTATTTTCCTCACTTTTTAAAAAAAATAGTGATCTTGGGGTCTTCTTATTTATTTATTTTTTATTTATTTATTTATTTTGGCTGTGTTGGGTCTTCGTTTCTGTGAGAGGGCTTTCTCTAGTTGTGGCAAGCAGGGGCCACTCTTCATCGCGGTGCGCGGGCCTCTCACTATCGCAGCCTCTCTTGTTGCGGAGCACAGGCTCCAGACGCACAGGCTCAGTAGTTGAGGCTCACGGGCCCAGTTGCTCCGCGGCATGTGGGATCTTCCCAGACCAGGGCTCGAACCCGTGTCCCCTGCATTAGCAGGCAGATTCTCAACCACTGTGCCACCAGGGAAGCCCTTCCTCACTTTTTAAATTAGCAAAATACCCACAGGGACGGAGGGCATATCTGACAGGGTAACTTTATTCGTCTCTGGGCAGAAAATAGGTGAAAAGCCTAAAGGGCCATCCTCTGTCAATGCCTCATCTTAGCAGTGGGACCATGCCTGAGGTGGCGACCGTCCCCATCTGCCTGTGGTTATGGAGGGGGCACAGGAGTCGGATCCTGTCCTGGTCTCCCTCCTGTTCATAAGGGAGAAGCAGAGGGACAGTGCAGGTCCCAGAAGTGAGTCCTGTTCTCCAGCAGTGAGAACTGAGGGCCCTTGGTTTTGTGCAAGAGACACTGGAGAGGGCTTCCCTGGTGGCACAGTGGTTGGGAATCCGCCTGCCAGTGCAGGGGACACGGGTTCGAGCCCTGGTCTGGGAGGATCCCACATGCCGCAGATCAACGAAGCCCGTGCACCACAGCTACTGAGCCCGCGCGCCTAGAGCCTGTGCTCCACAACAAGAGAAGCCACCGCAGTGAGAAGCGCGCGCACCGCAATGGAAAGTAGCCCCCACTCGCTGCAACTAAAGAAAGCCCGAGCACAGCAACGAAGACCAAACACAGCCAAAAAGAGAAAAACAAATACCGTAGGCAGCCAAAAATAAAATTAAAAAAATAAACAAATTTATAAAAAAAAAAAAAGAGAGAAAGACACTGGAGATGGAAGTAGAAGGAGCCATGGGTGTGGGGACCCTATGTTGTGCTTCGAGTTGGGCTTTGCCTGGTTTTCAAGATCAGTTCTGCATTAAAAAAGTAATATTTTAGAACAGTTTCAGATTTTACAGAAAAACTTAACAGAAAGCACAGAGTGTTCTCATATTCCTTCATCCCCCAATCCCAACTTTTCTCTATTTTGAAATCTTGCTTTAGTGTGGTACAGTTGTCATAGTTATGGACCAATATTGATACGTTAGCGTTCACCCTGGCTGTTGTATATTCTATGGGTTTTGGCAAATGCATAATGTCATATTTTTGCCCTGAAAATCCCGTTCTCCACCTATTCATCCCTCTCTCTCCCCAGACCGTGGCAACCACTGATCTTTTTACTGTATCCAGAGCTTTGCCTTTTCCAGAATATCATACAGGATGTGGTCTTTTCATACTGGCTTCTTTCATTTAGTAATATGCATTTAAGTTTCCGCCATGTGCTTTCGTGGCTTGAAAGCTCATTTCTTTTGAGCTGAATAATATTCCATTCTCTGGGTGCTCCATAGTTTATCCGTTCACCTCCTGAAGGGCACACAGCCTGCCTAGCCAACTTCTTCAGAGGAAAGGCATTAAGGTTAAGATAAATTGTGTATTTTGAGGGGCAAAGATTTTGGTGCCCTGGGACTTCTACTTCTATGAACCTAAGTTTTCCAAGGTGCAAGTGAGCCACGCAAGAAAATCAGAAACTTAAAGGAGCGAATATTTATGAACTGCTTTTAGCTCTGCTGATAACAAGTACTTACTAGAGTTGCTGGTTAGGTCAACAGAAGGTCAAATAAATACTAAATATTTTCCATTTTTAACAGGTGCATGGTTTGGCTACTTCACGGCCATAATAAAAGTAAATTTAACATAAAATTTTAAACATTTGCCATGTGAAGCGAACACAAAGACATGAGGACATTGAACAGGGATTTGCCTGAAGGCGCCCCTGTGTTTCCAGGCCTGCAGCTGATGATGCAGTGACCTCTGTTATGACCGGCCAAGGAGTGTGGGGGGAGAATGGGGTCTAAGACCCAGAAACATGGCCGATCAGAAGAGATGTACATTTTGCAAGGCACTACTTTGTGCTTTTCTTCTGTAGTACTTTTTAAAATGTAAAACTTAACTTGTTTTTACAACGAAGACTGCATTATCTTGAAATACACAGGATGAAACAATGATTTCACTTATTAGTACAAACAATGATAACACTGCTCCTTTCTTCCGTGTATAGTTACACAGGGGTAGCAGGCTCAGTCGCTTCGGACGCAAAGCATGTCATCTGTTTTAGAGGCAGGATTTCTTTCCAGGAACATTGTTATTTAAAAAAAAAACCCAAAATCTAACAATTAGAACATAATCGGATCTCATGAATTCCCCCATTTTCATCATGACTGTAGATGTTGCTTTCCTTGCATGCCTAAATAAAAGAAATGAAAGTTTGCTGTACATGAGACCAGGGCCACTCTGCAAAAGAGGACGTGGGCACGACATTTAGGAACATCAGAGCCCGGACTCCATCACCCACACTTCCATGTTGTCCATCAAAGAGGTTTGCGTCTGGCGCTGATGCCACGTGAAATGCATTGATGGAAACTTCAGTCACACTCGGAAACTTTGGCAGATGGTGTCTCTTCTCGTTTAATTGTTTTTCCAATTTTTTCCCCTGAAACTCCAGCTCCAGGCCCTGGACCCCCCAGCTCGATACCTTTTTTGTTAATAGATCTAATCAACGGCGTGTTGAACAAGAGGGGCCCTTTATGTGTGCGCTGTTAGGACAAGAGGAGCATCGCTGTAGATCACCAGAATAAACAACTTGGACCGATTCAATTACAAGGCTCGGCCCCGGCTTTTATCTGGCTGTGACATCATTTCAATCAAAATGTAAAATAATACAATCCAATAGTTGCAAGAGGAAGAGATAGGACACAGGCGGCTGCACTTAGTCATTTAATAAAAGAGGAGAGGAAGGTGGGCGGCCCTCCCCTGACAGCCAGCGAGGGCTCCCAGCTCCAAAACTCCATTACCTGCTGTAATAGTATTCAAGGACCTGCATGTAGGAAATTGTCTATTACTTTTTATTAGTGGAAGCTGTTATGTAGGATACAGCCTACTGCACTGTTTTCTCTCTCTCTCTCTCTCTTTTTTTTTTTTTTTGCTTTGTTCGTTTAATTAACCAAAGCATGAAATCTCCCTATTGGCAGCTTTCTCCTGGAAGCTTCTATTGCTTTTCCCCCTCCAAATGGGGATTTTATTCATTTCCTTTGTCTCCTTTGATTTGTTTTTTTTTAACAGTGATGTTTTTCAAGTCCCGCACATCATTGTGAGAAGAAAAATAGAATTCCAGGGCAAATATAGTGTCTCTAAACTGCTTGGGCTGTGAAAACCAGCAGCAGGAACGTTTCCTTCTCACGGCATTTATGTATGAAAGTTTCCCTCTCGATTCTGAGACTTTTACAGTCCCCAGGGAAGGGGGCGGTGAGCGTCACCTGCTTTGTGTCAGGATGATAAAAGCGATAATAACCAGTTCTACCCATCGTGCCTGAAAGCCGAGAGAGAAAAGAGGGAGAGTTTTAGAAGAAGGAGACCGAGCGTGTCAGGAGGCCATTTCCCTGGGTCCCGGCCCGTGTGGACACTGTGACCCTGAATATCCTCATCAGATAATCAATGAGTTCATTGTTTTTCCTTGAACTGTATTCAGTTTATGGCAATCAGTCATTTTTTTAAAGGAAAGAATCTGTTTTCCTTCAATAGTTTTGATCATTCTGTACACGAGCGGATCCATCAAAAAGAATCTGCCTTGAATGAGCTCTAAAATGAGGTCATGTTATGAGACGCCCATAGATATTTACAGGCTCTCCCGCGAGTACCTGGAGGGTCGTGCTGCTCCAGCTTTGGGACGATTGGATTTGGGGTGCCCCGGCAGAAGAGAGATAGGGACGTGTTTTTCCCCCTGGCCTCATGAGGAGCACAGTGTCGTTGGGAAGGTGGTATCTTCGTTACATAACAGCTTGCCCCATGACAACCAGGAGCAAAACGGGAAATCGGGAAACGGGGCGACTTGCATAGAGGAAGTGGGCCTTTCAGCTAAAGCTCCAAGCTGAAGACCAGGGCTCGCCGCCCCACAGAGGCTCAGGCTCACCCGCAGGCCTCACTCTAGAAACACGACCTTTGATCTACTGTTTCTCGCATCCAACCGTGTCAAAGAACAGACACTTGGGTGGAGGTGGTGGCCTTTGTGTGTGGGGCGCGTGCTCCGGCTTTCTGTCCCATCCCTGCCTGTGGGAGAGGGGTGCTCCCTGACCCCTGGGCCAGATGAGTGGCCTCCAAGGAGACCCCTCGTGAGCTGGGGGCCCTCACAAGAGGGACTTGGGCTGAGCCACGGGGTGGCAGGTCTCCGTGCTGCCCTGGGGCCTGAGGAAGATGTGCTGAGATGGCCTTAGAGAACCTGAAGTGCAGCTCGAGTCTTTGGGGGGTGGGCTTGCACAGAGAATCTGCTCCCAAGAGGGCAGGCTGGCCAGGAGCAGGGGGCCCGGCAGCCCGGTCACAGCTTGGAGGGCCAGGCCGAGTGTCTATGGCAGGGGGACACAGGGGAGGGTAGTGGGGCTGGAACCCTCTTGACGGACAGCCCCTTCCTGTCTCATAGATGAGCTGAGAAGTGTTAGGGTTACTCTCAGAATTGTCTACCATCATACCCACCTTTCTGTCCATGCTGTTTACAATGGGGCTTCAGAGCTCCCCGTTGAGAGATGAAGGGCATGTCCCACTCCCAAATCTGGGCTGGTCTTGCTGGGGTGCATTTTGGCCAATAGAACGTGGCAGAGATGACGATGTGACAGTCCTCAGCCCAGGACTCCGGCCACTGTCTCCAGACTCTGAGAACATCACGTGAAGGACAGTCATGCCCACCGGCACAGCTGACAGTGGCTGCCATGGGACCGAGGCCACCCCAGGCCCGGCTGCTGGCAGATGTGAGAGTGTGCCCAGCTTGCCCAGGCCCACAGACCCACGGAGCTGACCAGCGGCCTCGTGAGCAGTCCTGAACCTACCGCTGGAGCCACAGAGCACAGGGTACTTGTGACTGATGCGGGGGTGTCCTGGGGCGTGGCAGCCCCTGCATGGGGACTTCACAGAAGGGGCCCCCGTGGAGATGGTCTTCCCACAAGCAGCCCTGCCAGAGAAGCCTGATATGATGAAGACAGCTGGCCGGCTGGTGTGCCTGGAGAGCCGGCCCCACAGGCACTGAAGGCCCCGTCCACCCAGCCTGGACTTGGGAGGGCACATGTCAAGAGCGAGGGCCCCCACCTGGAGCCCTCCCCGCTCCAGGGCTCTGAACTAGGAGGATGAAGCAGATTTCAGTGGAGGGGCTGGCAGGAAACCTCCCAATATGAGTTTGGATCTGGTTGTGAGCCCTTTGACGTCGGGCTTCCTTTGTGAACCCTTAATTAACCAAAGGGGGCACTGGGCGGTCTGTGAGAGCATGGAGGCATGATAGAATCGCACCCTAGGACCGCGCGTCCGTGCGGTGCCTCGTGCGTCAGCACAAACCACTAAGGAGCCACAGGGTGGCAGGTCCTGGATGGAACGGAGGGCGGGGGACAGGTGGGGCAGGCAGGTGTGAGGACTCAGAGCTACGCCGACTGCCTCTGTCTTCTGTCTTCGTCCTTGGAGGAAAGGGCTCCCTGACGGAGAACCAGCAGGGCAATAGGAACCGAGGCACAGTCTTGTTTCACGTCCCCCTAAAAATCACTCAGACTGTGCTGTTTCCAGGTCAAAATGCCTGCCATCTGCTGACTTACGTACCCTCCAGCTTCCGGAACGAACTGGACTGCGGAAGCCTGGACATCGCCGTGTTCAGGCGACAGCGCGGTTTAGGGGAAAGTAAGAGTCAGGCAACAGAGGCAGAACAAGAAGAGCTAAGCCTGGCTGAGCGCCGAGTGACCCCAGGCAAGACGGCCAGGTGAGCACCGCTGGCGCTCTCACACTTGTCGCTTCACGGGACCCTCGCGACACCCGGTGGGGAGGCGAGCAGCACCCACTCTCGGGGGGGGCGGGGAGATGCCCCATGGCCTCAGGCAGACGGCCCAGAGCTGGCAGAAGCGCCCACCCAGCACCCTCTTGCCTGGGCCCTTGTGCTGCGTAATGAGATCTGGAATGTCTATTTATTTACCAAGCACGTGGTAGACGTTCAGTCTCTCTTCTGCTTCAAAAAATGGTCTTAAAAGGGGTCAGGCTCTGAGTAAAAATAATAGATCACATTGGGGTTTGAATACTTGAGGACCTTTTGCAGCACATTTAAACTCTTTCTCCTTCCGTCTGTAGTTACATGTTTCAGATCAGTGTTTCCCAACTCACAGTACGTGCAGGGGTGGGGGCAGGAAAGGCCGACGGACAGGCGCTGAAGCAGCTAAAAGCCACACGATGTGTGATGTGTGGTCGTCACGTGATGTACAGTGGTCCCATGATGCATGGTGGTTACGTGCGGTCTAGAAGTCGTATCGTGGCTGTGGTCACAGGACGCATCGTGGCATAACGTGCAGCAGTCACGTGATGATGTGTGGTGGTCACGTGACACGTCGTGTGAGACTTAAACACCACAAACCACACATCAGAGGTGCCTGTTCTTGAAAGAGTTTCCCTCCTCCAGCCCCAGACCTTCCCTCGACACAGAGCCTGGCTTGTTACCTTTTCCATTGTATTTCAGGGCAGACACACCGGCCACTTCCCTGATCCCATCTACCGCTCCTCCGGGGCTTCTGTCCCAGCAAAGCGCCGGTGTCCCCACTGCTCTCTGTCTCTCTTGAGCCTCCTGGTCAGGCTCGTTCTCCCACCGATGCTCAGATGAGGGCTCCTGTCTCGGGCCCCAGCACTGCCACGGTGCTGGACCCACTGGCTGCTGAGTCTGCGTTTATCCACAGCAGCGGCAGCACTTCTGACACAGCGGGACACTTCCTGTTTGAAGGCTTCCTCCAGAAGCCCCCGTCACCGCTAATGTGTTCAGCGGTGTTTGCTGAACTTCCATCTGTGCACCCACACTGTGCAGGAAGCAAACCCGCACGTCCACCCTCTGGGCTCTGGTTCCAGGTGGGAAGACAGATCCCAGGTCAGACAAGGAAATTGTCCAGTGTGTTAGGAGGAGACTAAGGAGGGTGGATGTGGCACTGGGGGGCAGAGCTATCTCATCCCTGCTCTCTTTTCCCGTCACTGGTCGCGTCAATGGCTTCCTGATTTTGGAAGCTCCTGTCCTCACTCAAGATGGTTTCAGCCCCTCTCAAGAAACTCAGATCTCCTTTATATGCAGAGGAATCCCAACCTGCATCTCCAGAAGCAGATACCCTCCCCAAACTGCAGACCATCCATCCACCTGTGCCCAGGACAGCTCCACTTCCACATGTACTCAGCACCACCAGCCCACCTGTGCTGATGTGATGTCCTTCTTCCCGCACCTGCTCCTGGGCCCCGACGGCCCCTCTCAGCACAGGAAGAGCTCTCCTCCCAGTGGCTCAAGTCCCAGCCCTGGAATTAGACTGGGTTTCTCTCCATCTCCAGAGCCTACATGCAATCCGACAGCAAACCTGCAGGGTCCACCTTTCCTCCCACTCGCCTGGAGCACTGCAGAGTGTGGCAGCTGATCCTCTTGGTCTGCCTGAGCCCGGCAGTCTGTCCTTCATCCAGCAGCCAGGGCGATCCTGTCGGGTCCAGAAAAGGTCCCTGCCCTCAGGGTCTCAGGGTGAGAGCCAGCACCTTTGCTCAGCTCCTCTGGACCCTCCAGTCTGTAGCTGCCCTTGTCTCTCTGGCTCCTGTTCGGCTTTGCTCTCCTTCTTGGCCTCTGCTCTGGCCACACTGAGCCCTTGGTGGTTTTGGGCTCTGCCCAGCACACTCCCATGCCCAGGCCCTACCTCTGCCCTCCATGTAGGGGCTGTTCTCTCCCCGTCCTTTTTCTGCTCCCTCGTCTCCCTCATGTCTGCTCAAATGTCACCTCCTCAGTGAGGCCCTTCGTGACTGCTTCATTCCACAGCTACTCCATCCGTGGCTACTTGATGCTGAGGTTACTCCATCCCTTGGCGACTCCATCCCGAGGCTACTCCACCCCGAGGCTACACTATCCCGAGGCTACTCCATCCCGAGGCTACTCCATCCCGAGGCTACTCCATCCCGAAACAACTCCATCCCGAGGCTACTCCATCTTGAGGCTACTCCATCCCGAGGCTACTCCATACTGAGGCTACTCTATCCCGAGGCTACTCCATCCCGAGGCTACTCTATCCCGAGGCTACTCTATCCCGAGGCTACTCCATCTTGAGGCTACTCCATCCCGAGGCTACTCCATCCCGAGGCTACTCCATCCCGAGGCTACTCCATCTTGAGGCTACTCCATCCCGAGGCTACTCCATCCTGAGGCTACTCCATACTGAGGCTACTCCATACTGAGGCTACTCTATCCCGAGGCTACTCCATCCCGAGGCTACTCCATCTTGAGGCTACTCCATCCCGAAGCTACTCCATCCCAAGGCTACTCCATCCTGAGACAACTCCATCCTGAGGCTACTCCATCCCGAGGCTACTCCGTACCTTGACTACTCCATCCCGAGACAACTCCATCCTGAGGCTACTCCACCCTGAGGCTACTCCATCCTGAGACAACTCCATCCCGAGGCTACTGCACCCCGAGGCTACTCCATCCTGAGGCTACTCCATCCCGAGGCTACTCCGTACCTTGACTACTCCATCCTGAGGCTACTCCATCCCGAGGCTACTCCGTACCTTGACAACTCCATCCTGAGGCAACTCCATCCCGAGGCTACTCCATCCCGAAGCTACTCCATCCTGAGGCTACTCCATCCTGAGACAACTCCATCCTGAGGCTACTCCATCCCGAGGCTACTCCATCCCGAGGCTACTCCATCCTGAGACAACTCCATCCTGAGGCTACTCCATCCCGAGGCTACTCCATCCCGTGGCTGCTCCCCACACCATGCCCCCCTTCCCGGCTTGGTGCTTCTCCTTGGTCTTTATCACCACATTATACATCATCCAGATTCATTCCTTTGATTCTCCCCTGCAACCCCATCTAACTGTGTGTGCCCAGCGATTCTGACCTCAGTCATCCATGCTGGTGTCTATTCTCTAGAACCCATGAACTGTTCCCTGAACGCAGCAGTGGCTCATTCGATATGTCAGTGAGTGGATGAAAGCCATTCTTGTCCACTTTCTCTTCTCCTTTTCAGGAGTAAAACTTTAAAACAATCTAATTTTCATACGCTTGTTTCTACAGCTAAGCGCTCTTTGGGTTGTTTGTGTTAAGTGTTTATAGCTATGCCTCAGGGCTCACTCTCCACCCCAAGGGCTTAACTGTGTTTTTCCACAAAAGGACAGTCTATTCACTATGAGGCTTTCCGGGTGGGCTCCCCAGAAAACACACAGGTCCTCCCCTCTGTTTAGACGCACAAGCTGATGGGTTTTTCTCGGGAGCTGCCCCGCGTCCTTGGAACGAGCCTGTTAGACGTGAGCTGCTCCACTGCACAGAGGAGCTGAGGGCGCCATCCAGGCCCCTCCTGTGCTTGCCGCCCGCCTGTGTGGACTCAGCTGCCGCAGCATCTCCTGCTTACGTTTCAGCCCGAGCAGCCCCTTAGGGCCTCGCCTGCCATGGGGCCTGGTGCCATGGACCATTTTAACCCCGCCTCTCCTCTACTGTTGGCGGGATGCCGAGGGAACGCAGCGCAAGTGGGTGATGGCAAGTTCCCAGAGCGGTCGGGCAACCTTCTGGGACTTGGTACTCACGCCGGGGAGAGCCCTTGGAAATGTGTGAGGTCAACATGAATGGAAAGGAGACCGTGAACTCCACATAAGCAGGTTCTCCTTCACCTGGGGAGCTCGACTACACCTGGGGTGGCATCACCTGCCTGAGACCGTGAGCCAGGGTGTCCCTCTCTGAGAGGAGTGGGATGGGTACCTGCCCAGGGCCCCAGGGCCCGAGTCCCATGAGCAGCCCCCTGCCCAGCTGGTTCCACTCACGTTATCCACAAACTTCTGGGGGCCCTGGTTACATGGGGGGCCTCATCTCGGCGGTCCTTGGGGATTAAGGACCTTTTCAAAGCAGTCGTGGGAGCAGCAGTCCTGGGGAGCTGGCCTGGCACGAGCTTGGGTGATGGGCTGAGGACGTGAGGCATCTCAGGGCGGCTGCTAGGGCAGTGGATGAGCAGAGCTCCCCAGACCCACACGGGGGGCAAGCCTGGCTGCAGTTGGGGTTTCCTTGTTGGGGACTCATGGCCTGAGGGAGTCAGATGTGCCTTCCCTGTGTCTCGAGGGCCAGCTGGCACAGGGCAGCTTCTGGGCGGGCAGGCACCTCAGCTCTCTCCCCTCCGGCTGTGGTCCTGGGCTCCTGAGCTGAGTCAAAGGTCGGCTCCTCTCAGGTGTCACCTGGTCCTGAGTGGGAAGCCCGCCCCTCCTGCAGTGTGTGTCCCTGCCGTGCCAATG
The DNA here is from genome assembly GCF_964270905.1 of Leucopleurus acutus. NCBI lineage: Eukaryota > Metazoa > Chordata > Mammalia > Artiodactyla > Delphinidae > Leucopleurus > Leucopleurus acutus. Next base: position 174,860,794 of record NC_139145.1, on the reverse strand, counting down.
GAGGGGTCATCTCTGTCCTGGGCGACTGGTCTCCAGGAGACGTGAGCTTCCAAAGGGCACACCTTCACACCTCAGGGGTGTTCTGTCAAATACCCTGAACGAAGCAAATGGTGAATATGTGTATCAAGTGGTTAATATGCAGATCTGTAAGCCTCTCCTTCGTAAAACTGGGGACCCGCTCCTGCTGTGTCTGCAGACACCATGGCGAGTGGGCTGGCCTGAGGGGCAGGGCCCGCAGTGAGGGCCAGCGGCCACAGGGGATATGGGGAGGGATGTGCCCTTCCCTGCCCTGGGGTCCTGGTCGTGGTGCCCTCCTGCTGGGGACCCACACGAGGCAGAGCCCGCCCTGGGCTGCCCACAGCAGCAGGCATTGGGGGAGGGGCGGTGGCCCTAATGTGGCTTCACCCACCAGGGTCCCGCCTGTGGGAGCCTCACTCACGGGCCATGTCCCTAAGGAAATCAGAAGAACGCCCACCTTCCTGCTCAGACAGAAAGGATTCCTTAGACTTGCGTTTTGGTTGGTACATGACATGGAGGAGAAGCAGGAGAGCTGGTGTCCCTGGCAGTTGTGCTTCTGTCAACACAGAACCTCTTGGTGGTGAGGATGGACAGGGTGGTGTGGGGATGAGGGGTTGGTACCCAGGGACCTGCATTCTCCTTAGTTCAGGTGCCAAGGCGGCACCGCCATCAATCAGTGAGATGATTAATTAATCAATCGATATCTCTCTGCAGGTGTTTAACGGATCTTGGATTATTTTCCGTAAGACGTTTTTACCTTTTCATAGACATGGTAAAGCATTATTATCCGTGAATTGCTTTCGTCTCCCATTTCATGGAGATAAACTCTGACTGGATGCTTGCACCCTGCCGAGCGCTGCTGGACGTGCTGCGAAAACCAAGAGCACCGCCGAGCCCTGCCCTCTGCTCGGCCTCAGACGCGCACCTTAAAATAAACATCATCTCTAAGGCGCCTATTTACTTACACGCTAATTAACTGGTGCCCACGCGCCCTTGGTGGCACCCATGCTCCTCCGGAGGGCTCTCTGGCTGGCCTCCCCCACCATCAGAACGAGTGTGGTCCACCTCCTGGTACGTGCAATGGACCCAGCGTCGGCAATGTTTGTGTTCATGCTCTCCCTGCTGGGCCTTTGCTCCACCCCGCCAGCACCGTCCTGACCCTATGATGCTCAGGTCCAGTGGGCCTCCTCCTCGGTCCCCCCACTGAGAGCGCAGTCCGGGCAGCAGTGAGCAATCAGACTCTGTCCGCAGGGGGAACCCTTTAATTAATACAAAGACAGAAATGTGAAAAATACTGACCGTACCGTGTGATGGTCTCTGCATTAGAAATAGGTACTCAGTATCGACAGAATGCCAGAGAAAACCACGATGCTTCCAGAGATGTGTGGTAGCCCCCAGAGGGTAATGGGTGAGCCGTGGCTTCCAGGGGTCCTCGTGGGGATGGGCATTCTGTAGGGGGTGGCACACAGCGGACAGAATGCTGCCTCTGCCTGGACCCAGTACCAGAGACTTGAATTCACATTATCGAGGCTTGTTACCCTGAGAGGCACACGTTTTAGAAGCAAACGCATTGCGTCTTGAATGGGGTGAGTCCTCCCTTGCAATGGGTACCACATCACGTGGAGGGCCCCCGTCCAGGAAGGAGGTCTCTGTGTAGGACACGTGCCCCCTTTGGCAGGGCCGACACAGGGTGAACACCCAGCTGGGCACAGGGAAGGGGCCCGGCGCCCTTCCTTCCCCCTCCCTTTTATTTCCCAAACAAGCTAGGAGTTTTATAATTCATCACCTGGCTGACAGATGAGTTCTGCTAGAGAATATTAGAAAATGTCTCAAATCTCATATATATGCTAATGGTATGCCGAGGCCGGTCGGCGGTGTGCGGGGTTTTAATCTGTCTCGGCCGGTGTGGGGAGTGGGAGAGACACGCCGACACTCGACAATTTATGATCAAACGGCTGAGTTGTGAAGGGGGAAGGACATGCAGAAAGGGAGAGTCGTTTTCTGATTTAACAGCGTTGTTACTACAAATAAAGAAATCTTGATTTTGACTGCACTCGACGGTAAATGAGTTTCCTGTGCCCGCTGCTGCATTTTTCATTTGCAGATTCGTAGAAAGAGCCCCGCTTAGATACAAGTGACAGATAAGGAAACGCTTGCATATGGAAATCAAATGTGTGTAATAAAGCCATCTTCTGTTTATTAAATAAACACATGTAGATTACTGCTGTGGAGGAGGCAGTGATAATTCCTCACGATGTTCCCCTTTCTTAGTGAGTCACAAAGAATCTTATTTAACAACCATGCCTGCTAGATCTGGGCTCTTCTCTTTATTACCTCCCTACCATCCAGGGGTCTGGCATCTGGGATTTAGAGCGAACGCTTGGTTTTGGCCCTGCAGTCCACACTTCTGGGCCTGATTGCAGTCCATCATCGTGAGTACCACGGTCATCTTGGAGGATGCACCATTAAGTTGCGTCTTGCTAATATTTCCAGTATAGGGATGGCAGGAATACAGCAGGAGGGGAAGCCACAGGGACATTATTCCGAAAAGCGAGGGGTGCCCTGCAGGGCCTGGCATGGCACATCCGCTTCTAGAAAGGCGAGAAACAGAAACGCTACATCCAGTCAGACCTGGGATCCCTGGGCTGGACCACTCCCAGCTCCAAATGCACCAGGGGCTGGCTGAAGTGTGTCCTCAAAATCGAAGGAGGGACTCAGGGTGTGGGCACAGCCGAGGCCAGAGAGGCAGGTCCCAACCTCGAGAAGGGCGGAGGCTCCTGTGTTTGCTGGGAAGGACACCCCGTGAGGCTGGAGTCTGCGGACAAGACCTCGGGACTCAGGCGGGGTTTGCAAGGCACCTGGGTGGTAGGACGCAAGGCGCTGCTGAATCCAGCACCCTCACATCCTCCCACGAGGTCCTCGGGGTTAACTGTCCAGTCACACAAATGACAGGTTATTCTGCCCCATGGAGAAGGGAGGGGAGAAGACCAGAAGAAGCTGCAGGGATCAGAAGAAGCAGGTGTTTTGAAGCATTGAAGCAATGAGCCTGGAGATGGAGGAGGACAGCCCTGCTCTTGTGCCTCCCAGGAGACCCTGTGTCAGGAGAAATGGGCTGTGTTCCTGTACTCCCAGATCTTCTAAGTGACATTTTCTAGAAGTTTCAATATACACCCAGATTCCCAAAGATGCTTTTATTTCTTTTTACACCATTATCAGCTCTAAGTTTGTCAACTACCGTCCGTCCGTCCGTCATCTGTCTGTCTACCACCTATCAATCTTCTACTTTGCTTAAGTCACTTCATGTTTCCTATCTTGAAGACACACTACCTGGTTTTTACTCGATGCAATTTGATAAGGAGAATGTCAGGTTATATGTTGATTGACGTGGGAATCGCTTCCGTCATCACGGGTCTAGTCTTAGTTCAGATGAGCCTGATGCAGTCGTTCTCACCTGGATGTGACTTTGCCCTCGGCCCTGCCCCCCCCAGGGACATTTAGCAGTATCTGGAGACATTTCTGATTGTCAAAACTGGAGCTTGGTGGGAGACAGGGGAGGGATGTTACTGGTGTCTAGCGGGTCAAGGCCAGGGGTTCTGCTCAATGCCCACAACGCACAGACAGCCCCCGCCAAGGGGGTGTCCGGCCCCAACTGGCAACAGCGTTGAGGTTGAGAAACCCTGGCCTGATGTACCAGCCAGCGCATCCAGTGGAGAAAGGTTTCAGGATGTGGGCAAATGAGAGGTGAAGGAGGCCAGCCTGGGACCCAGAGGCTGAGTGCTGGACGCCGTGTGAGGTGGGGCTGTGTTTTCACGTCACTCCCCAGCTTAGCATGTCTGTGAGCACATGGTCAGCTTTCCGTCTTACTCCCCCTTAAGGTAACGTGTGTCCTTCAGTTGGTTCTGGAATGTTAAACGGGGCCTTGGAGACGGGCACGGTTGGCCTGTGCTGGCCGCTGGACGCAGACAGAGGAAGGTGTGTTGGGCAGGCTGGGCGCCACCCTGGCTGCCTCGTGTTGAGTCCGTTTGTCCGAGTCAGTTTGGAACACTGACCTGGAAGGTTCAGGAGCCCCATTCTGCCACGCGACAGAGAGCGTTTTCAGAAGATGCTGTAATTTTAATTTACATTACATTACTGCTCCGCGTGGAACTTAATTTCACATCTCTTTTGTAAGCTATTTATTCCAGGAAACACTGTTCTTATTGTACGACTCTAATGAGGTGCTAGAGGCATTTACGGTGTCAGCTTTTATTTCTGAAGAAAGAAGAAATGGCCACTTTAATCTGCTACAAAGTGAAAGCACAACGACCTGTTGGAACAGATACCCAGAGCGAGTCTTGTTCTGTGTGTTGGGTTCTGTGAGTGCGCACAGGCTTATTTGAGAAACACTTCTTTGTTTCTGAGCTGGAGAAACACAGCTGAGAGGCTGACAGATACTTTCTGTTTGCTATTTGGGGCTATGAGGACATGGTTTCTTTCCTGAACGTTCCTACGTGGCAGTGGCAGGTGGCGGGGGACACGTGGGACTGGGCAGAGGGAACTCCACGGCAGGCAATGCTCCCCACAGACTTTCCAGCTTTTGGTTTAAAACCCGCTCTGGAGCCCTCCAAAGTCGTAGAGTGTAGATCAGCCCAGAGGTCTGGACACCCCCGGTGATCGCCTTCCTGTTTGCACTGTGCTTAACGCAGTCGGCTCCCTCTGGGATGCAGCCAGAAGCCCACTCTGGGGGCGCCCTGGTTCCATGGGGACAGCGCTCGGCTCTGAGATGGTAACTTGAGAGAGAGATGCCAACGACTTCCCTGCCTGAGTGTTCAGATAGGCAACTGGTCAACCCAGAACCCAGCGAGTCCTTCCGCTCACTCCACCTGAGGTTCTGTTCAGCGTCGCTCAGAGCAGGAGGAAGCAGTAGCTGCACCTGCGACCAGGAGCCCGTGCAGGCAGCTCCTGCTTCCCGCACAAACAGCTCAGCTTGTTGTCTGCTTCCCTGGGGCTCTTCCAGAAGTGGAGAACCACATCGTCCCCCACGGCACGTTCTGGGCTCATCTGCAGACCGTTCCCTCCACGCCCATTTCCTCCTGAGGCCCAGTCCACGGCTAGAGAGAGACCTCAGCCCAGGGCCTCCAGGAGCACGGGGGCTGCCCCCAGATCACGCACATACACGCCTTTAAGCCAGCTGCCCCCGGCACGTGGGGCAGAGCAGCGGAGTCGCCACACCTACAAGCTTCTTTTCCTTTGTTTTCCTTGTTTCTTTCTTTATAGCACACCATTTTGGGGGGTTTGTTTTAAAAATAGCCTTTCTTGAATATCTAGATATCAGAGAAAAGCATAAAGATAAAAATAAGAAAGCATTAATTGCTCTATTTCCATCAGGGTAAATACTAATACATTTTTTCTATTCTTTTCTCTATAAAATAAAAACATAAACATTAGAGAAGTTAGAACAGGCTGAAGTTCACGTTCTTCTATCACACTTATTTCATTTAACATGGTAATAGTGGCGTTTTCCTGTTTTATCGTTGTGTTTGAAAGTACGATTTTAAAAGAATTATGTATCATTTAATTCCCTGAATGTTCCACAATTTATTTAGCTGCCTCGACATTTTTAGATTTAGTTTCTTATCAGTTTTATTGAATGATAAAATTCGGTGATGACCACTGGTGTACATTCACCAATCTCCTGCCTCACCCAGGTCCCTCGGATCTGAAATGTCGGACAACCGGTTCTAGGGGCCCTGGTGCTGGTGCCGGTGATGCTGGCAATGGGTGAACGTCTTTGCCAGGACAATAGTAATGGTGATGTGAATAACAGATAAAAATGTTTGGGTTCTCACTGTGCGTCAGGCAATTTTCTAAGTACTTTACGTGTGCCAGCTAATTTTCACAACAGCCCAGGAGGGCAGGTACTGGGTACAGCAATATCCCAGCAGCTACAGGTGTGAAAACTGACCCAAGAATAGGGAAGGAGATCTACCTGCCCCGCTGCCCAGGGCCGGGAAGCCCCTTCCTCGGCACAGCCCTCTCCTTTCTGTCACTTCCACGCCTGAGCACTTAGCACTTAGTTTTTTGTTTCCACCCGAAATTACATTTATTTAGTCTATCGATTTCTCTCTCAGTATAAAATGGGGGAGGAGGAGAGGGTGTTATTTTTTTAAAATTAATTTTTATCGGAGTCTAGTTGATTTACGATGTTGTCTTAGTTTCTGCTGTACAGCAAAGTGGAGCAGTTATACATACCCATATATCCCCTCTTTTTTAGATTCTATTCCTATATAGGTCATTACAGAGTATTCCGTAGTTTGTTTCTGTTTGTTACCTACATGTGAACATTCCAGAATGCAAGGGTCATTCCAGGGGGAGGTGCATGTTCTAGCCTCTTCGGGTCCAGCCTTTGGCCCAAGGATCGAACCCCCATCCTTTCCGAGCTCCTCCCCAGCTGCGTCCTCCCCTGACAAGGACACCTGCCTGGTGGCACTCATAGGCCTCTCCCACTGGCCATGCTCAGCACCCTGCCGCCCGGCCTCCCCGGCACGTCTCCAGCTGCTGGAGCATCACCCAGCAGGGAAGCATTGCTCCCAAGCACTGCCGGCCTGGACTGTGCTCTTGTTCAGTCCACACAGATGATTCTTTCTTTGTTATTAGCAGAGGGACTTCTAGGAAGGGTCCAGAACTGGACGTACTCTGTGTGTGGAAGTAATGAAGAGATGCCACCAACGGGCTGCCGGTGGACCCGCCCCTCCCCCCACCCAACCCCAGAGGAGGTGGGCCTGTGAACCAAGGGCCTCACACGGTCACTGCTAACGGCAAGGCCATCCCCCCTCCTCCCTACACCGACTGCCCCCAGGCAGCGGGGATGAGCTGGAGACCACCTTAAGAAAACCAGCCAGTGGGTGTGCATTTTTTTTCTTTTTACTGTGTAGAGAGACGTGGAGTGTGTGCAAGCAGACAGTCTAGGATTTGGTTTGAGCAACACGCTTCCTTCAAGGGCCACCCAGGTGGGCATGATGTTCTAAGCCCGCAGGTCTGAGCCCGCCCACGCCACCTGCCCACGTGCTTCCCTCCGTATTCATGTGTTCCTTTGCACGTCCCGGAAAGAATCCATTTGCCAGAATCGTGAGTGATCAGTGATGATCTTACCCTGCAGGGGAGACACAGGAGGGTTTCCACCTCAAACTCACGTCATCCAAGATACCGGACACATCATGTCTCCAAAATCTGTCTCTTTAGCGTTTTCCTCTTCTATCCTCCCTGACGTGGCCGACTGCAGTGTTGCGCCCATGCCCTTCAAATCTCCACTCCTTTTTTATGCAGAGGAGTTTACGGGATCCTAGCTTGCATTTGCACACCGAGAAACTGTCTGCTAAGACACCTCTCGGTAGAAGGCTCTGTGTGGGTGGAGATACCGTATTGCTTCTATGACTTATGTCTCCCTCTCTCTCTCTGAGAGAGAGGGAGAGATTTTAACAAATTAACTTGTGCAGTGATGGAGGCTAAGTCCAAAGTCGGCAGGGAGGGCCGGCAGGCTGGAGATTCAGGGCAGAGTTTCAGTTCAAGTCCACAGGTCGCCTGCTGAAAGAATTCCTTCCTCTTCTGTGAGGTCAGCCTTTGTTCTATCCAGGCCTTCAACTGATTGGATGTGGCCCTCCCTGGGACAGGGAGGGTAACCTGCTTTACTCAAAGTCCACCAATTTAAATGTTAATCTCATTCAAAAAACACTTCCAAGGAAGCATCCATAAAAGTACTTGAGCCGATGTCTGGGCACCGAGGCCCAGCCAAGTTGATGCATCAGATGAACCATCAGAGGAAGACTGGAGCACATGCTCAAGCCAGCTCCACCGTGCTGGTGCACACATGTGACTCCTCTGTCGGGGTGGAGGCTGTTCACACGCTCATCTGGGGCACTGCGCTCAGCCCTCTGTGCTTCCAGGGAACAGCCCTGTCATCCCCATCAGCACACCTGTTCTCAAAGGTGAGCATTGCATGTGGGGAAGGATCATGGCCTTTGCATCCAAAGCATCGCTGAGCAGGATGGGCCCGGGCTCACCTCTCCAAAGCCCTTGGAATTCGGGAAGGATGCCACTGGATCTTGAAATAAGCTGTGTTTTGCAATTAGGCCTTCAACTCTATAACTTGTCATCCAGGATTTTCCAGAGACTTTGTCTTTTTACAGCATTTTTTAAAAGCTTGATTTTAACTGATCTAAGAGGCACACGTGGAGGAAGAACCCAGGCTTGGTGCGCATCGCAAAGTGGTGATTGCTCTTCTCACGCGGCTTGGAAGATGGGCTCAGACACGTGCCCCCGTTGGGCTGGTTCTATCTCCCGTGGAGTCACTGTTCTCCTTTCCTGGGGGGGCTGCTGTGTGTCCAGGTCACGGGTCCCCGCTGGGCCCAGCACAGGAGGCGGGATGCTTCCCCAGCACCTCGGGAGCGGCTGAAATGCCCCAGGTTGAGCGTCATTGATTTCAGAGCAGCAGGTTGACTTCTTGCAGTGTGATCGAGGTTCAAGCTAGCTCCCGTTGAATTAATGTTTGCTGTTCCGCGTTTGAAGTTCAGACGGGAATACCCGGCCTGCGAAGGACTCCTTGCCTTCCCACTGCGCGATGAAGCTACAGGCGGGTATTTCACCCCGTCTCCAGGGAGAGCTTTGATTTTGAAGCCTTCGGTGGTTTCTAGGAGACTGTTCTGACTCTGCCTGCAGCCAGTGGCGGACGAGGACGAGCTGGTGGACGCAGGGCTTCGGACCTCCCCCTATTTCCTCGTGGTGCGTGAGGACGCGGCTCTGCGCGGGGGAGGTTTGACGCCTTTGATTCCCAGCGAGATCCAGAGCCTTTGGGTTTGCGGTGTGAGCTGGAGGGGAGAGGCTACGGCCGGGGCATCACAAAATCCCGCTTTTCAGACATCGCAGCCTCCTCTGCCTGCAAACCTCCCCAGCCATCCATATGCAGGCTAGGCTTCAAAGCAGCCGGCCCGTCTGATCCCTCCCTTCTTTGGCTTTGTTGTCATTCCTTGCTTCTTTTATTTTTTATTTACATCTTTATTGGAGTATAATTGCTTTACAATGGTGTGTTAGTTTCTGCTTTATAACAAAGTGAATCAGTTATGCATATACACATGTCCCCATATCTCTTCCCTCTTGCATCTCCCTCCCACCCTCCCTATCCCACCCCTCCAGGCGGTCACAAAGCACCGAGCTGATCTCCCTGTGCTCTGCGGCTGCTTCCCACTAGCTATCCACCTTACGCTTGGTAGTGTATATATGTCCATGCCTCTCTCTCGCTTTGTCACAGCTCACCCTTCCCCCTCCCCAAATCCTTAAAAAACTACAAATAGAACTACCATATGACCCAGCAATCCCACTACTGGGCGTATACCCTGAGAAAACCATTCTTTGCTTCTTTTAGATTATGTACTGGTCTTACCTGTGTTCAGAGATGGAGGGGACTGTCTTTCTGTCCTCACATGAAATGAGGATGCCTTCCTCAGGGACTTGGGGGCACCTCCTTGGGGGGGACCAGCCTTTCACCACTCTCAGGGCCGGTCAGGGAGACAGTCCATGGCAAGCTTGGTGGTCAACGTGAGACTTGGTAGTTTTGTGACTGAAATTCAATCTACCTAGCACGCAAGGCCTTTGAAGAAATAAATGAGGGCTCTCCGGAAGCCATAAGATCTGCACAAATGCTAACCGTTCTCGTCACTAATAAAGTGCATAGAGCCAGTGGTGAGTCAGGCACTGCCTTCTGCGAGGGGTCTGCTTTCCACCCGAGTTCAAGGCACCAGGTGTGTAACAGAATGGGGAAAGCCACATAAGCATCTTCCAGAGTCCCCTGGCTTATCCCCGCCCCTGTTCCTCTCTATTTGCAGAGGTTAAAGGAGAAGCAGCAAACGTTTCAAAATGCTCATTGAGCTGCTAGTTTAGACATTGATCGTTTTCTAATCGGAGATGGAGTGATCTCTCTCTGCAGGAGGGGTCTTTGCTGGGGAGTGGGATGTGACACTGTTTTATCTGGACCCCAAGTTTAAATCACTCATTGGTTTCTTGATACCAGGGAATCCTCCTGGGCAGTGTCTGCAGGGTCGGGGGGCGGGGAGTGAGAAGGAGAGCTGAGTGGTCAGTGAGGCGCCCCTCCCATCACAATGGAGGGGAGGTGTGCAGCTGATGCAGATGAAACTCATGGAGCCTCAGTACGAGAGGGGTCCTAGCCAGAGAAGGCTGGTCTGGGGAGACGGACGGATCACTGCCTGCCTCTGTGTCCTGAATAGCTAAGGAGGTAAGAGGTATGTTTCAGCCCCCATGAATCTTGTGTTTTGGTAACTGGAAATTTAATTCATTGTAAATATCTGCAATGTATGCCTATTTTATTGCTCTTTTAATCCGATTATGATTTTGCTAAACTTTTGTGCAGTTGACCCTGTCTTCTCTCCAGTGCTTACAAAATCATGTGAAGAGCCTTCTAGCAAAAAAACGCAGTTTGGTTGCAGGGAAGAACAGGGTCAGCAAAGGGGAGGAGTTAGTGAGGTGCTAGCCTTCTGTTTCCTGACTGTCCTTATCTCAGGGTGCTGCCTCACCTGCAGGAGGACGGGGGCTCCCAACGAATGCAGATGCTCCCCCCACTTCTGGTCCATGCCCCCAACCCTGCATCTGAAGAGTGGGAACCCCGTGTTCTGCTGCCAGAATGAACGAGGGTGACATCTAGTGGCGATATCATTAAACTACAGACAAGCGTTCCCTGGGTCCCAGAATCTGATTCACTGATTCATTCATTCATTCATTCATTCATTCATTCATTCAATAGATGCTGTTCTGAGACTTTAATCCTGGAAAGCTAAAGCTCATGCAGAGTTATTATTATTAAGCTCTTAAAATCTAGAAATTTATAAATGTTTCTGATAGAAACATCCAGTCCAGCACCTCATCCAAAATGTGAATCTCGGCTGCAGCATCACTGCTGGGCAGCCAGCTGATCTCTCTGTGGACCCCTCCAGTGGCAGAAAACTCACCTGGTCAGTTCATTCCCTTTTCACAGAATCATGTTGAAGCTGGGCAGGATCTAGAGGCCATTTGGTCGACACCCTCAATGTACAGGTGGGAGAAGGGAGAACAGATGAGAATAAGCTTGGAGGACACTCAGGCAGTGAGTCAGTGGCTGAGTCAGACTGAACCCGAGTTCTCCTTTTGTGACCCCACAGGTTTTTCTCTAGCAAACACTTAGAATTTTCCTTCCTTCTTTCCTCCCTTTCTCCCTCCTTTCCTTCATCCCATTCTCCTTTCCTCTTTCTTCCTTTCCCCAACAAATAGCTTTCAACGACCCATTTTATTTACCCAGACACCATGCAGAGTAAATGCAAACCATCTTGGGGATTTGGGAGCAGACATTCTTGTGGGGAGCCCAGTGGACAGGCAGTTACAGGATCCTGTAAAAATAAAGAGGACAGGCAGTGAGGAAAGTGGTCTAATCATTATGCTTATGGTTGACAAGGACAAAACAACAAAAAATGGCTTAAACAAGGAGAAAAGGCTGGCTCATAGCCTGGGGAGCCAAGATGGACAGTCCAGGAACTGAGACTATGTCAATAAGACCCTTTATATTTGTCTCTTGGGTCTGCTTCCCTCTCTGTGTTGGTCACTTTCTCTCCCACTGAGGATGGCTGCCCACAGCAGTGTGTGTGTGTGGGGGGATGGGTAACACCCCAGGAAGGCAGGGCCACAGACAGAGCAAGACGCAGTTGGAGGAAGAGAGCTCATCTTTCCTAAATCTGCATTTCAAATCCCAAGAAAGGACCGGCAGAACTGACTGGCCTTCCAGGTCCACCCAGAAACAAGACTGTGGAAGGTTTCTAGGTGGGTCTTGGTCACTGCCCATCTCTGCAGCCAGGAAGGATGGTCGCTGTGCCTGGTAACCCTACCAGGACACCCAGATGGGATGGGGAAGGCAACTCATTGAAGGTGAAGATGTTGGGCAGATGCACAGACTGGGGCTGCCTTTGGGACTCAGAGAAAACTTCTAGGACCGAAGAAGGTCGGACTCAGGATGGGAATGAGTTTGTCTCAGCCAAGAGAAATGGGTGTGCGGGTGGAACATCACACACCAGGGCCAGGAGTGTGGAGGGGACACTTGGAGCACTTGGGGGGGGTCTAACGGGACTGGGGAGCACCTCCAGAGCTCAGGCTGAATGGGAACAGGGACTCTGTAGTCCGGTTTATGCCTTTGAGACTTTATTCAGGGGGTACTCTGGGGCCACAGGCAGTTTTTAAGTACAAAAGCGATCTGTTCAGACTTTGATCTTATACAGATAATGTGGTTGCAATAAGAATTGAGCAAATGCCTAGCAACAAATAAACCAGTCAAGAGGTAATAATCTGAAATGGAAAGGATGTGGGTGCACCAGGATGTTGCCTGAAATTAAAGTCCGTAATATGCTCACTTTACTTTTCACACATTTCTGGGCCAGGGAACTCAGGATGCAAGAGGCTCAGGCCCTCTGGAGGTATTCCATCTTGTGGCCTCAGTTTCCTCATGTGAAAGGAGGGAATTAGAATCAAGAACTTCAAAGACTCCTTTCTGTTCTAAAATTCTGTATTCCATACTGTATAATGAAAAACTAGGCAAGGATCCCTGAAAGGGAAAGACGGAAAGAGGACGGAAGAGGACATGTGATTAGAAATCAGGCCTCTCTTCTGGTCTCTCTGAAAAACCACTGAAATACTGTTTCCATACTATTACTTTCACATCAATTCCTTTGCATTAAAATCTGATTAAATATAATCAGCATTTGAACTTAACTCTGTACTTCTCAAAGCACTTCCTCGTGCAGAAACACCCGAACGTGTTTAATCTCTCATCCAGGAACTCCCTGTGAGGTGGGGTTGTAGATGCTCAGACCCTGGGCTCCCCTCCAGACCCCCATTACTCCTTAGCTGTTGCCATTTGCTGACAGGAAAACGGTTTCCAGGAGTTGGTCAATATTTGCCCAGCCCTGGAATATTCAACGCAGACATGAACCCACTGCCTAGGAGGCAAATGGCACATGATTAATTTTGAATGAGTGAGGGGGGGACACAGCCACCTTTCGGATCTGCATTTACTCATGAGCTTTGGCAGCGCAAGACAAATTTCCGAGTTCCAAGTTCTTAGATTAAAGGTTGTCTTTTTAAATCGAAAGTAAGCAAATCCTCTGTAATGTGCCTGACATATACTTATTACAATGTTCTTTAGAAGCAATTTCCATTCTGATATGCCATTGCCTGGATTATTATTAAAGAGTTAAGAAAAATTGAGAGAAGGAGATCAAGATTAAATTTTTCAGAGATGTAACTACAAAATGAATGGGGCATATAAGAACATTGCAAAAGCAATAGAGTTTGAACTATTAAACAGATACATGTCAACTGATGGATGCTGCAGAGTTTGTTTTCTTTTCAACACTCCCATCATCAGAATTATGAAGCTGGAGTCTTAGAGGCTGTGGTTTTAAAACATCTGTATGGAAAGGTTTTTAGATGCTGTAGGGAAATGAATCCATTTGGAAGTAATGCACAATTATTATTTTTATTATTCTTATAATTTAAAAACTACAATAAAATCAAAGTATAATATAATAAACAAAATGAACCTTTTGCCTTAAATGAGTTAATACAAGCATTTGCATTGGACTTTTAAATTTATTTGTACAGATGGATATAGGTCCACCGGATCCCTCCTTAGAACCAGTGTTAACCACCCCCCCCCCCGGGACCCTCCCTGGCATATGGCATGTGTACAGCCCGTGTTCTTATACTTTTATCATATGTATGCTTTTACTCTGCACATAAATTCTTCATTTGAATAACTTGCATATTTGAACATGGATGGTATGTTCTGGGCTTTGCTTTTTCTACAACTCTGATGAGGCACAGAACATAGGAAAACACCCAGGTGAGTTTCGCCATCCTCATACTGATGAATATTAATATTAAACAGTTTCCTGGGCCACTCTGACAAGTTGCCACAAACCAGGAAACTTAAAACAAGAATTTACTGTCTCACAGTCTGGAGGGCAGAAGTCCGACACCAAGATGCCGCAGGGCCGCCCTCCCTCCCGAGGCTCCGGGGTGGGTCCTTCCTGCCTCTTCCAGCTCCCGGGGGTTCCAGGTGTGCCTGGGCTGTGGCCGCATCACTCCATCTGCCTCTGTTTTCACATGTCCGTTCTACGTGGGGCTGTCCCCAAATGTCCTTTGCCTCCCTCTTATAAGGACACACGTGACTGTCCTCAGGGTCCACTGTGATAATTCAGAATATCCTCCTCTTCTCAAAATCTTTACTTTGATCTCTTTTCCTTAGATGGTGATATCATCTTTTTCCATATAAAGGAGTGCTCACAGGCTCCAGGGAGTGAGTCTGTCTGGGGAGGAGGGTGCATTTCTCAGCCACCTAAGTGTGTTTCTTTCTTGGGACCTGACAATGATGCTGTGGGGACTGTTGCTGGTGGGACGTGCATATGAGTGTTCTTGGGGGGCTACCTGGAATCGTGACGCCGAGTCTGTGCCCTCCCACCCCCAGCGGTGTCAGAGGCCTGTTCCCCATGTTCCCACCCACATCCAGTTGACAAACTTGGAAGTGTTTCCCAATATCAGAGTTCAGATGATAATTCATTTGCAAAGGGTTGTTTCCCCTTAGAGTCAGTCAGATGCAGTGGGTTTTCCTGTTTAGGGCTGGGTTGTTGGCATTTTTCTTATTGATTTGTGAAGAGTTCTTTACATGTTTTGGGGATGAATCTGTTTTTTCTGTTATATATGATGAAACTTCTCTCAGGATATCACTGCTTTAAAACTTTGCTTAAGGGTATATTTTGGTCATGGAGAAGTTTTCAAATTTAACGAAGTCAATTTAATTCGTTTTTCCCTTCGTATATCTATACCTTGCATCTCAAAGTATCCTTCCATATCACCTAATTTTGTCTTATAGTTTTATTTTTCCACATTTGGTTTAAAATCCACCTGGAATATATTTCTGTGTATAGTGTGGGGTAAAGATCGAATTTTATTTTATTTTTCCACATGTGAGGCTTCTATGACTAGGTCTACCATTTTGTCATTGATTTCTAATGCTTCCTCTATTTATTAAGTTTTTTCATTTGATTGATTTCATTTGATTCTAGGTTTTCTTCTTCTTCGTTTCATCAACATATTTCTTGCTATGCACCAGCATCACACTGACTTCATTACTATGTATTTAAAATAAGTTTTGATAGCGGGCAAGGAAAACCTTCACTTTTTTTTTTTGTGGTATGTGGGCCTCTCACTGTTGTGGCCTCTCCCGTGGCAGAGCACAGGCTCCGGATGCACAGGCTCAGCGGCCATGGCTCACCGGCCCAGCCGCTCTGCGGCATGTGGGATCTTCCCAGACTGGGGCACGAACCCGTGTTCCCTGCATCGGCAGGCGGACTCACAACCACTGCACCACCAGGGAAGCCCTGTCCTTTTCTTTTTAATTCTTTTGATTATTCTTATATCTTTCTTTTTATAATTGTATTTTAGAATCCATTTTTCGAATTTATGCTTAAATCCCTGTAGGGTTTTGTTTTTTCAACTGCATTAAACTGAAAGCCAGATTTAGGGGAAACTTGACTTTTCAGGCCTGTTGAGTCATCCACGTCAGGGATGGAATATGTTTCACTATATTTATTATTATCTTTTTTTTTTTTTAGTTCTTGAAAAATGCTGGATAGTATTCTTCGCAGTGGTGTTTTATACCTTCTATTAGGTTTATTTGATGCATTGTAGATCTTACTTTTTTATTACATTTCCTAAAACCCATTGCTGCTAATCTATAGGAAGTCTACTGATTTTTGAATGTTTGTGTGGTGTCCAGACACCTCGCTGAAATCTTTAGTGAGTTCTACTAGTTGTCATATATTTTATTGGGTCTCCTTGAAAACAGTCCCATCGTGTATACATTTTAGTATCTCCAGCCCCGGCTCCCCAGTGTGGATCCACCTATCCCTGCATAATAACTAGCCACAGGCTTAGAGGCTGAAAACCACACACGTTTATCTTCCCACAGTTCGGGAGTCAGGAGTCTGGGTGCAGCTGGGCTGGCAGCACTGCTCACTGTCTTTTCAGTCTGCAGAGACCAGTCACTTCAGGCCCCCACAGGCCCCGAGCTGGCCCTCCCATGGAGCACCCTCAACGGCACCTTGAATGGTGAGAGTGTCCTTGTGGGGGTGGGGAGGAGACCTCACATACGAAGCATATTTATTTTGGAGTTCCAATCTCCCTGCGTCGCTGGATACTTTCCTCTGTAGTATATCAAGGAAGTTCTTGAATCTCAGCTCCATTCACTGTAGACGACCTTGGGGTCCAAGATTTGGCAGCCGATGGAGCAAAGTGTTGGAGCCGCTCCCAGGGACATAAGTTCACACCACAAACTCAGGATTTCTGCTTGGTGCACCCGTATCCATTAATTTGTTCAATTCTTGCATTATATTCCTTCTACCTGGATGCAACACCTGGAGATCAGTTTCCAATCCTATTCTAGGGGTTTCTGTTAATATAAATCATGAATCTGTTAATATAAATTAGCAAATCTTGCAATTCTTTGGGTGTGTAGGGTTCCTCTTAAGGGGTCATACTTGGTGCTCACTCCTCGTACACCAGCTCATCTTCCTGAACCCTGTCCTGCTGCCCAGCAGTAACCCTGGGAACACTGAGAAGGGTGAACATGGGCCTTGAGGAGGATCTGTGTCCCCTACATGTCAAGGTCTCAGGAGAGGTCATAACGAGCTCTTTGGGCAAGAGGGGACAGACCTCCTCAGATAGGGGAAGAAGGGCTACCTCTGGTGTCAAGGGAATTTTGGCAGAACTTGGGGGATTGAGGTTTACAGCCTCATTGGCTCCCACCCCAGTGTCCCTACTCCAAGTTTCAGGGTCCCTGTCCCTCCCAGTCGATGGCCAAATTGTAATATGACACCTTCACAAGTTGTGCATTCAATTTGTGTTGTAATTTTTCCATTTGCAGGATTAGAGTTTAGGCTTGGTCTGCAGAAGTTTTGACTTTAGAGTTACAAAGGATGCATGTTTATTTCATTCGCAGAAGCTTTCTGACTACTCACCTGGTCTTTATACCAGACATTGAAAGCCATGGGCTTATGATTCTCTCCCTCCAAGCTCTCCAGCAGGTGGAAGAAACTTCCAAGCCACCCCACGAGTCTTATCTCCCCCAAATTGTTCTGACAGAGCTGGGTCCACACCCAAGTGTCCAGTGGTGGCCCTGGGGCAGCGTTGGTTGTCAGGACACAGTTGAAAGACAAGATGGTACACAGGGCAGCAGGTGGAGGGGCTGGACATCCTCTGAGTTATTTGCTTAAGTATTGCTGCTAAGTAGCAAATAGCTTTTCTTGGTAAGTCTGACAACCAGTTTTAAAAAATAGACTGTAAAAGAAGAGTTTGCCAGCAGGCTCTTGCAAACCAGTTCACCCTCAAATGTGCCCTTTTCTTTTGCATTTCCCTCCATTTTACTTGGAGCATCGTACAACCACTCAGCCAAACAAAGGTTCTGAAGTTAACACAACGCTTAACAATATCCTGCTCTCCTCAGGAAAGAAAGCTTAGCACCTCTTCTAATGAACCATGTAGGAAACTTAAAGGATATTTTTCAGGTTAAAAAGGTACTGCACGCTGGAATGTTTGACTGAGCTTTTCTGATTCATCTTCATTCCCATTCTAGGTGAAAGGCTTTCCCAACTGTCCTGATAGAGGTAGTGCCTTGTATTCTCTTGACTACTGGGCAGCAGTGCTTACACAGCTAATATTCTCCTTGGCAATTATTCACATAACGTCCCATACAGAGCAGGCTGCTGGATCTGAGACAGGAGGAGCAGAGGGCATCTCCTCACCTACCTGAGAACGTGTCAAGGTGATTCTCAGATCTTCAAGTATGTGTTTTTTAAAAAATTTTAATAAAAAAGACCCCAACTCAAAGCCTCAATGGGGGTGGCAAGTAATGGAAACTGAGTGTGTGGAATTTGTAAATGGTAGCTCATTTCTGGAAACACCATGAGGTCCTCAGCTGTGGTTTTCCAATCCCTGCACAGACACGGGGCACATCACACCTCTGGGTGGAGCTTGGCCAGTAAAGTTATCACTCAATTATCATCAACTGGCCTTTAATTATTAATTGTCACTTCCGGGGCTGTCTGTGGTCTGAGTGCTGTATTTCATCTGAAAGTGGGACCCAGATCTGACAGGTAGGAGGGAGTACCGAGAAAATAATCAGCACTGCCATGAATAATTGAGCTTTAATAATTTTTGCTGTATTTAGAAATCATTTCCCACACTTGTTACGTGACCAAAGTGCCTGAAGCCAAAAAGTTGATTAGACTCATCTGATACTTGGTGAAACTCTGTGGCCTGAATGAGAGCGAGGTGCAGATTTTCCAGAAGAAAGCTTGTGGAAAAGGAGTCTGTAAGGAATGTCTGAGTGACACTGCCTATCTGTGGCGTCACCCAGCAAGGAAGCTCTTCAGATACTGAGACTGACAGCAGGTTGAGGACAGAGCTGTTTCTTTTAGAACCACTTTATTATTGTTGATTTTAATTAAAAAGGCAACATTTTAATTATAAAGACAATATTTATTCACTGTGAACAAATTTAAAAACTAAGTAAAAAAAGTATGTAACAAGAAAGGTAAATACCTACTTTCTCTCCTGTAGTGGCCACCGTAGAGAAACAGAAGGGACCACCACTCAGAATTGAGTTTGGATGTCGGGATTGATTACACCACACAACCAAGAGGGCACGAAAAGGTTTGTCTGTTACAGAATGAGGCCTTTGGGAGACAGCAGGGCAGAATCCCCAGAAGGTGTGAAAATAGCTCAAGAGAGTAGAGCACAGGCTTTGCTGTGTGGTTGAAGGAGGGAGGCTGAGGGGTTCCCACACGTGGGCTGGGGCTTAGTGGTTTCAATCTCCCACTGGTGCTGAGGTGGGGACGCCCAGGCTGTTTTATCAGCTTGCCCAGATGTGGGGCAAAAGGAAAAAACAGAGAGGTGGGGCTGAAAGCTGTCAGCAGTCAACCATCAAAAATGGGGTCATACTATTTATTCCATTTCTTTAGATCTCTCACTCCAGGTAAACCATTGTTTAGTTTTCTTAGTATGCAACCAGATATTTTCTATGTATGGATAAAAATATTCTTACATGCAATCTATATCTCCATCATCCACCCCCTCATCCATCCATCCATCCATCCACCCACCCACCCGTCCATCCATCCATCCATTTACCTATCTATCCACCCACCCAGCCATCCATCCGTTTATCCATGTACCCATCCACCCATCCATCCTCTTTTCTTTTTTTTTTTTTTTGCAGTACGCAAGCCTCTCACTGTTGTGGCCTCTCTCGTTGCGGAGCCTAGGCTCCAGACGCGCAGGCTCAGCGGCCATGGCTCACGGGCCCAGCCGCTCCGCGGCACGTGGAATCTTCCCGGACTGGGGCACGAACCCGTGTCCCCTGCATCGGCAGGCGGACGCTCAACCACTGAGCCACCAGGGAAGCCCCCATCCATCCTCTTTTAATGCAAAAATGGCATCACATTACACATTCCTTTCTGAATTTGTTTTTCCACTTAACAATGAGTCTGGAAAGGACATTGTCCTAGTTCTCCTGATGGCTTCCTGGTGTCCCATGTCCCTGATGGTGGTCGTTTGGGGTGTTTCTGTTTTCTCCCATCACAAACAATCCTTGTGCCACATGCTGGTGGGATATTCTCTCAGAAGCGTGATCATTAGGCGCATACATTATAAGTTCTGATGGATAATGTCAAATTTCCTTCCCAAACTCTGCTCTGGAGCACGCTGTGACCACAGGTTAAAAGAACTTCTTGTTCTATCAACTGCGTTGATTGGCGTGGGGAGGGGCACTGGAAACAATCTACCCACCTGAGTGTAAGAAAGTGTTACAGAATTAGTTTCCACCTTCCCACATACTTATCGCCTTTTTATTTCTTATTACTCTGAACTGCCAGTTTTTCTCAAGCCGATCATTTATTTCTTATTAATTTGTAAGAAATCCTTTCTGGTTTTGCAAATATGGCTTCTGGTTTGTCATTTGACTGTTTATAGAATGTTTTGCTCAAGAAAACTTTTTCATCATTGTGAAGTAAAAGTGAGCAGTTTCATCTTTTAAGAAACCACTTGTTTTGTTATATTTAGTAAGTCCTCCTCTAATGAAAGATTGTTTTCTTATTACTTATGAATTTGTTCTAATAGTTTTTAATTTTTATATACAAATTGACGCTCCAAGCAGAGTTTCTTTAGTTGTGAGGCATGAAATAGGGTCCCTCGCTTTATCGAATTGCTGGCATCTTGTCTCAATACCGTTTAGAAATTATTAATCTTTCACCTGGTGATTTGAAACGTTACCTCTATCATACTAATCATTCTGAATTTTGTTTCACTTCTGGAGTTTATATGTTTTATTTGATCTATATGCTGATTTCTCTCCCATGTTATGGTTTTATTTATGGTGCTTAATAATATATTTCAATGTCAAATAAGGCAGCTTCTCTGAATTAGTCTTTATTCAAAACTTTCTTGACTATTTAAAAATGTTTATATTTCTGAAAGATCTTTATGTCATTTTATACAGATCCTCTCTCTACCAGAAAACTTTGAAGATTCTGTTGTTATTCAAACTGGAAATGCATTAAAAATATAGAGTAATTTGGGTAGAAATGATATCTTTATATAGTTGTCTTTTTAGCTAAGAACATGATTTGTTGCCATTTATTCAACATTCTTTTACGTCTTTACATAATGTTTTAATGTTTTTAAAATATAAGTCCTGCCTTTTTCTTAAATTTATAGTTATTTTAATAATTCTTTTATTGTAAACTTGAGTTGTTTCTTCCTTTGTATTTCTAATTGGTCATTGGTTTTTAAATAGGAAAAGTATTGCTTTTTTATTTTAAATGTTTTTATATTTTGATACTATTAAATTTATAGATGAAATTTAATTATTTAATAATTATATAGTTATAATTTAATATAAATATATAAATAATAATTATAATGTAATAATTTATTTAACATTTCCAGATTTTATTTAATTACATAATTACACAGTCTACAGAGTAATAGTTTTTTCCTTTTCCTGATGTTGCCATTCCCAGCGTGTGACCAGGGCAAGCCTTCCTCTGTGCTGAGACTCTGCGTCCTTGTCTTTAACGTGAGAACAGCGTCTGCCTAAAGCATACTCGAGGTGGGAGTCTTGGCTCAGCTGAGAGAGCTGCGTGGACACTCAGCCTCCCTGGGAGAGAAGACCTGGTGCTCCTGGACATCCACACCTTCCAGAAGCTCAGCCCGCTTCCTAGGAAGAGATGTGGCTGTGCACCCAGCATCAGGACCAGGACGTGGTGGGGGGCAGTGAGGAGACACCTGCTGTGTTGGGGCTTGGCACACGCGTCTGTTTTTACGGGGGATTCGAGGTGGGGTGAGCCGGGTGGCACAAGGAGTATCCCCTGAGGAAGGGGGTGAGTTAAGGGTCCCCTTTTCCTTTAGGGGGCATAAGGGTGTGGCCTCTTGTGGGAGCCACGTTCATATTCATTGAAGAGAAGTGATGAAGAAGCAGCTGGTTGAATATTCGGGCATATGAATTCACAGCAGACCCAGGGAGACAACCGACCTCACTCAACGCGGCTGGGGCAGCTCTGGGCAGCGTCCTGGGGGCTGGTCATCGCCCCGTCCTCCATCACAGGGAAGACCGACTGATCGCTGCCCTCCTGGGAGGATCCCAACAGGGCACATTTCTGTCCCCCCGACGGCTGCCCCTCCCGTGTGGATGGGGAGGTGGTGCGCTCAGGCCTGATGGAGGCTCCGGAATAGCCCCCCCCCGGAGCTGGAGCTTGGTTCCAGGAGCCGGCATTCCAGGTGGGTGCTGGGTTGCTCGCAGCCCTGTTTTTAAAACCACAGGCAGTTCAAGGACGAGATTCCCATCCTCTTCCCTGCTGCTCTGACCTTTGCTTCCCGCCCAGCCCAGTCTGCGTACTCCATCCGGGGGACAGCGTGACAGGACAAGTGTCGTCTTTAGGGCTGCTGCCCCGTGCGGCCCCTCCCACTGCTCAGCACCTGCAGCCCACCCATCGGCAAGCCTCAGCCCCTGGTCCAGCCACAGCAGTCTTCCCACAGCCCCCGACACCCAGCCTCTCTCTCACCCGGGCACGCCTGTATTTAACACTTAGACCTCAGTTCTCTTCAGTTAAAGCCCTCCAGTCGATGTCCGTTGCAAGCAGAAAGGATTCCTGGGCCCACCCCTAGACGGCACGGCCCCCCTGTCTGCCCGGCCTGCAGCTCCAGCCTCACCCGGTGCCTCATGCGTCCTCACCTGGCCCTCCAGCGCGCACACCTGCCCTCCCTGCCTGTGGTGCTCCTGCCGGGGACCCTCCCGCCCGCACTCTCCCACTGGCCTCTGCTCGCCTGCCCGTCAGAAGCTGTAAGTAAGCCCTGGAGAGCGTCTCCCCCGTGGGTCCAGGGCCCAGCACATAGCGGATGACTCAGTATTTGGTGGCTGAGAGCTCAGATGTGCATCGCCCAAAACTTTAGTTTCCTTCCACCCTCCCTTTCTGGTGTGATTTCGGTGCCATCTTCAGTGACTGGCTTTTCCAAAGTTCTGGACTCTTCTTTACAGAGGGTCCTGGTTACACACAGGTTTCTGCTGAGTTTATTTGGTTTTCCATGCTCCCGCCTTCTGCCATCAAATCCACAGGAGACTATGCAAGAACTTAAGCTCTCGGTGCTTTGTAAAACCCAGGGCATCACAGAAGAAACACCTCATTCTGGTACCAGTCCAGGGCAGCTGATCCATCCAGATCAGAGATTAAGGCTGGGCCAGAGATAAGCCCATTCAGGTTTGAGCCTGGAATTATAGCAGCATCCCACGGAGCCCATGACACAGCATGGGGGGACCAGACGGCACGCCTTTAACAAGCAGGCGCAGTGGCTGGATGCTGTCTCACTCGCATAGAACAGAACACTTCATCATGACGTTTTTCCCCCGAATCATCCCATGTAAAGTTTTTTTTCCCCCCTGATTAATTAAAAAGTTAATGAGCTTGATTAAGTACCCACTATTTTTTGGTAAAGATTAAAAAGAGCATAAATACCTCTTTCTACTTCCAATATACAAGTAAAGATTCTGTAACCCACTTTCTGCTTCTGTCATCAAGTGTGTCCATAGACTTATTTTATAATTTTGTAATTTATACTCTTTGTGGACTTGCTGCTCCCTGGTCTATAATTTTTTCACGGAAGTACACTGGACGATAATGTCATGCCACAAAATATTACGTGCCAGTAAGGATGAAAATGTCAGAGTCGGTTTATTTATTACGTCATGCCACAAAATATTACGTGCCAGTAAGGATGAAAATGTCAGAGTCGGTTTATTTAACTTCTTCAAAGCGTGGTTGATGTGGGATGGAGACAGAGCTGGTGGTGTTGCATTACTCTTGCATGTGTGCACATGAATGTGTGTGAGTGCACGCATGTGTGTGTGTGCGTGTGCATGTACAGGTGCATCCACGTGCGTGTGTGTGTGCCTGTGTGTGTAGCAAGGCTGAGATCTGGAGCTGGAAGAGCCTGGCCTGTGACTTGGGCTGGTGGCTCCAGACCTGTGCGTGGGTTAGAACACCAAGGGCTGTTGCAGGCAGATTCCTGGGACGCCCCACCCTCCTGAGGTTCTGATGGAGCAGGGTCTGGGTGGGGCCCCAAGCATATGCATTTCTAACAACTTCCCAGATGACTCTGCTGCTGCCGGCTGGGGCCCCCTTAGAAAACCCTGGTCCACATCCCATATAGTTTTGATCTGTGAAATTGGAGGGAGCAGCCCCCCGTCCCTCCCCTGCACTCATCTCAGGCTCTGGCACGAGAAGCACCAGAGTCGACTGTTGGGTGAGATGTTATGAGCATAAAGTACTACATGGAACTTTCTGTGCTGGGAATGGCTTGCTTAAAGGACTCCCTGCAGATGGATAAGCTCACCTTATCATTCTTCTCCTGGACCTTCGGGGGGAAACATATGTGGACCCCAAAACAGGTGCTGCATCCCCTCCCCTGGCGCCCAGTGGTTTTTACTCAGTAGATGCTCAATAAATATCACCCACCTCCACTTCTGTGGAGTCTTGTGATTCTAACAGCTCATCTGCAGGATGGTGACTGAGCAGAATGGCCCAACTCGACCCTCCTTTGGGCCCCCTTGGTGCCGTCAGACACAGTAGCGTGTTCAATTGGGTAGCCCGGGGAGGGGCAGCCCTCATGGGCAAGGCTGACCTCTGGCTGATGGGAGATGATGCAGATCCTCCAACCAAGCTCATTAGAAGTCCCATCTTAGATGCATGGGGGAGGTAGGGGTTTATATGTAAATAGCTAATTCTGCAGTCAGCAGGATGACCCCGTGACCCCTGCCTCCTCGTGTTGCCCTTGTGTGACCCTTGGCCCTTGAGTCTGGTGGGCCCTGTGATTTGCTTCCACACCCATAGACTGGCGAAGGGGATAGGAGGTCCCTCTGGGGAGTATGTCCCTTTACAGGAGGCTCCATCTGCACAGACTGGAGGGAGACGTTCCTTGCAGGCCTGATGAAGCGTTGGGGTGACCTCACACGGGGAGGTGCTGAGGGGGAGTCCCTAGGACCTGAGGGCAGCCCCCAGCCCAGGCCAGCAAAACTGGGGCCCTCAGTCAGACAGCCACAGGGCAATGAATTCTGTCAGCATCTAAAGGGACCTTGGAAAAGAGGTCTTCCCCAATCCATCCTCCAGATGAAAACGCAGCCCAGTGATGCCTGGATCGCTGCCTGGTGAGGCCTGAGCTGAGGGCCCAGCTAATCCAGACTTCCGACCCACAGAACCAGGGCATGACAAATGCATCTTGTTTTAAACTGCTGTGCTTGTGGTCATTTATGCAGCAATTAAAAAAGAGTACAATTATGGATGTTTAGCACTTCACAGTTTATGAGCACGCGGGGCTGGTGATAAACGAGAGCGATGCGGGCAGTGCTTCAGGGCTTTAAAGTCACTTCCATCCTCTCTGTTATCCATCCCATCCCTGTCCTGAGCAGGCTGGGGTTGAGTTAGCAGCTGGTGGACAGTGGACGGGCCCAGGGGAGGAGGCTTCATGTGGACTTCCCCTGTTGGAACCCAGTGTGGCCTGTCTACCCTCATACTGGGGAGAAAGGAGGAAGATTAATGTAATTACCTAATGACTCAGCATTTGTTGAAAGGCTGTTACACTTACTTCTGAGGTAGGAAGTTCAACGTGCTTTGCTTTGGGCTGGACGAACGGGTCTGAACATGGACGGCTGCCCTTGGGGTCCACACAGTGAGGATGTGAGTTCACCCCGAAGTCTCCTTCCCAGGATGAGACAAACTGCTCCACACCAGGTTGGCTGGGGGGAAAGTGCTATTTCTAGGATCAGTGCAGACATGGAAGTGGCTTCCCAGACAAAGTGGCTCACTTTCCAGACACAAGGGATGTCCAGACAGTGGGGACGTGGGTGGGATTGGACCTGGAGCCTCGCCCAGGGGCTCAGGGAAGAGGAGGTTATCCTGAAGTGGTCATAGACGCGGCAGAGGACCTGGTCCCATCACTTGGGGCCGCTGGGAAAGTGAGCCGTGGGGAGTTGGTGACGGGGGGTGTCAGGGCTCAGCCCACAGGGTCTTTCTGGAGTGACTGGTCTGCCCATGTTCTGGGGCAGGATAGGGCCACACCGCTTTTGTGCCATTTTTTCCAAGAAGATAAACTAACAAAATTAATAAGTAACAAACCCAGCTGTACTTCCTTTCGGCTCAAGAGAAGAGGAGGGAGACCCGTTTGTGACCGTGTTAGGGTGGCATTTACTGATTTCCAGCACACAGCACATTCTGGAGAAAACAGCGGATATTCAAGCCAAACTCTTGTTTTTCCTTCTTTACAGATGTGTTGTGCCTTTCCTCCCTTCATTCTGGGCAAACTGAGATGAAGCATGTGTTTGCCTGTCACATGCGATGGTTTTAAGTAAGAAATCACCCTCCCCGGCTCACCTGCTGTTTCCCGCCCTCACAAAGGGCCAGGGCTCCCGTGGTTGGACCTGTGGGCTGGGATCTTCTTACAAGATGAAAGGTGAAGCAAACGGAACCGGCGTCCGGGTGGGCTCTCCGCCCCCCCAGCCCGCCCCCCTGAGCCAGCTCTCACGGGCCCTCCCCTGTCCTTCGCAGTGATGCCCTTGTTACCTTCTCTACCTGCAGAGGCCTGCCCATCCTTTCTCCCTCTCCACCCTCATCCCCACCTGGCCCTTCCAACGGCAGCCCATGGAAATGGTCACTGTGCCGTGCTTCTCGTGGACACACGGCCGGGAATTATGACGTTTCTGCACTCTGTCTCTGACCTGCACGGCCCCTTCCAGCCAGCGAGAGGCTGATGAAAACTGTCTGTTCCACTTACACTTCCCTCTCCCACTTTCTTCTGTACGAGGAACAATTTATGTTCTTTCTTTGCAAGAAAAAAAAAATCCTGTTTGAAATATGTAAGAAGCAAGTTAGCAGGTAATAAAAATAGGCAGAAAAGTCACTCTTCCTTGTCTTTTTTGCGTGTGCTTGTCCCAGCAAAGTATTGAAAAAAATCTGTGCCCTAAACTCTCTTCAACCTCAAATGCGTGCAGTATGGGGAAACTTTTATTTAAGGTTTCTAGAAAGTGTCCCCATTTCTGGAAAGCACAGGTGGCCCAGGACTGGCTGCCAGGACCCGGTCCTGGATTCACCTTCCCACCGGCTGCCCGCCTGCCTGCCAGGACCAGCATCCCTTTTTCTACTGCTGCCACTCACGCCTGTGTGACTCTATCAAATAACCATTTGTCTTGAGGTCTTGTCTGAAATAATTTGAACTGCCAAATACTGAAATGAATAGGTTTTGTTAACACAAAAGGCTAAGGGACTGGTTGGAAATTTTAAAGAGCTCCCCGGCCCTGAGTCTTAACGGATCATATTGTTTGGCTCCCAGGCATTCTTTGTCAGCATCCCTCGGCCTCCGTGGGTGTGGGATGATGGATGGTCCAGCGGCTGGAGGAGAGAGAGGCACGCGGGCGGGGCTGGGAATTGGCTAAGTACTCCTGGGCACTTCAACCTCCTCGTGGCACACAGCGAGCCGGCCGCCGTGATTTATAAACTGGGGTGGTGATGGATGGTCTCTGGAGGGACGCAGCAGGCTGAGGCCTCGCCGACCGGAGCACTCAGACACGGCGGCCACTCGCGGCAGAGTCATGGCCCGCTCACACCCATCGGCCCCAGAGGACACCCGTTCTGGACACGGGTCCCCGGGCCGAGGCTCCCGGTCCGTGGTGAGGGAGGGCGCCGTCTCCTGCACGACCTGGGTAGCTGTGGATGGGGCCAGACGGGAGGAGCTCTTGCCGGGCCTGGATCTGGGCAGCCTGCCCGGGCTTTGTTCCTGCTTCGTGACCCCTCGAGCTCTCTGAGGACCCTAGTCTGCTGCTGAGGGCGCCCGGCTGAGCTCCTCCCCCGGACCCCTGGCCGCCTAACTTTGTTCCCCTCAGGTCCTTCCTTCTGAGCTGAAGGTGAAGCCACAAGCGTGGGGTCACCGAGACCCACCGGCCACGCCAGGAGGGACTGGACACAACTCCTCTGGGCCTCCATCCAGGCGCCCCTGCCCCGGGCCCTCTCCTGCTCCAGGGATGGGAAGGGCAGGCAGAGGCCGGGACTCCTGCAGTGACCAGAGCCTGACCTGGGGGATGCTCTCTGCCTGGAGGTTTCAGTATTTGTCAAAATAACGATTAAGCTGGAGTCAGCCCTGCTGCCGACTCGTAGATAAACGTGGGTGCCGGGGCTCCGTGGCTGTAGGTGAGCAGTGAGCAGATCAATAGTGGAAAACGACTCCCAAGAAGAAAAGAGCTTTCGCGTCTCCCCAGAGGGAGATTCCAAAATCACTTCGATCTGTTCTGAACTCCGGGGAAGACTTCAGTGTGGCTAAAGGAGGAAAGAGCGGGGAGAAATCTCAGAGGCAGACTTTGTGTGCGTCAGTTACAATGAACTGAGCCCTTTGCTCTGAGACGTGTAATATCTTCCTCAAATGCCTTTTGCAAGGCAAGGGAGTGCAACTAATGAATTATCCTGTGGCTCGGGATATCTGTGGCTAATTAACGTCACTCCCTTTTAGGCATTACTGTGGCCGCTGCCTTTTGCAAAAGGCAAACTCGAAACAGGGAAACCACTTGGTGAAGGGAGAGGTTTGAAGGGTGAGCTAAAAACTTCGTTCCAGAATACTGCAGGAGGAAACATGCTGGTGGAGACCTCAGGAAAAATATTACTTATGCAAATAGATTTCTGTACAGAGGATAAAAGTAGAAATGGGTGGGCAGGAAGATCTGTCTCTACTTATGATGATGTTTCTTTTTCCTGAAGAAATGAATTTTCATTTTCTGTGGCTGGTTTTTGAAGTCAACAGAAGAGACTGTCAGTTCAGAATAGTGTTTAATTTGTGGCTCAGAAAGCCTGTGATTATCTTGCTTTACTTCTACTACAAAGAATTTCATCCCGTTGGCCCAGGATCCTGCAGGAAGGACTGGAAAGGGGTCTCCCGGTGGCTTTCTCTAGGAGTTGGGGTGTTTCTTCTTTCCTTGGGCTTTGAACATGTTTCCTCTCTATTTTCTTTGTTTTTCCCCCAAATCTTTAAAGCATGTATTAACTTTATTACAGAAAATTTGATTTAAATAGTCGATGAATTTCACCTTGTTCCTTTTGAAGGAACAGGGGCTGGAAGATAAAAGTGACAGCGTGCAGCTGCATTCGGCTCTGCTTTTCAGAAGCCTCCCCAGTTCTCGAAAGAATTCAAAGTGTCACTGACCCCACAAGCCATGTTAACAATAAGCTCATGCTAAGGCGCTCATTCACCTTCTTTCCACTTCCAGAAACAACGGGAAGAGTATGGAGTTTGGAGTCTAAATGATATGGTCAGGTTCTTTTTCTGCATCCTCACTGTATCAATTCGAGTAAGGGACCCGGTCTTTCTGGGATAACAAGTAAATAACGAAGATTTCTGTAGCTCATGGCATAACCCAAGCGCCACTCTAAGCCCTATTGCCCATCATACTTTGTTAATTCTCATGACAACCCCAGGAGAGAGGTACTATTCTTCTGGAAGAGGAGACAGGCACAGAGATGGCAAGCGGCTTGCTCAGGGTTGCACAGCTATCAGGAGGCAAAACCTGGTACCCTGACACCATACATGAGCTAATCTAGATCAGCTTCGAGGGTTATTATAAGAATTAAGAAAACTATGATATGACTCCTTTCCTTTCAGCCAATCAGGTGGTCCAAATAGCCTAAGTTAACTTCTACAACAGGCGATCCCAAAATCTGCCAAGCAACAGTCATTTGCAGTGGTAATTCTTATCTCACTGAAGCCTAATCATGTACCATCTTGGATTCACTTCTCTGTGAATTGTGGTCCTTCAAACAGCTGAACACTCCAGTGCTTCTGATGGAGCAAGTGATACAACCTCCTGCATTTCTTTAACCCGTGATGCTGTAACACTTTGTAAGGAGCAGTAGACTGAGCTATAACGACAGTCAGTTGATGCTGCCGGCTCAGCTAGGCTTTCCAAAGGCAAGTTAAATTTAAAAAAAAAACCTCAACCAAAAACCAAAACCAGAAAAAGAAAACAACCGCCCCCGCAAACCACGTTGGATTTATGAACAACCCATAGGAAAAACCTGAATTTTCATCATCATTCATAAATCATTCACATCTGAAACTATTTCTTTTAGTCTATTTGCAGCTACCAAATTGTAGACCCATTTGCTGGACCTAATGGGAAAAAAGAAGACCAACTTGTCAACGTTTGGAGAACAAAGAGTGTACTTATAACAAAAGTGTTGTACAAAGTAAAATGGTTCGGGTAATTGACCTTTGGGGTGGGATGATTTGGGGAGAGGAAGGAACATTTATTTAGATCCCACGTTTCCACATCTGCAGCAGATACTCTGCGCCTGCAGAAACTGCCAAAGCATCCCTGAAAAGTTTATTTTGCTATGGGTTGTTTCATCTTCAACCAGTTGTAGTATTGATTTCTCTCAGTGGATTAATTATCAGAGGCAGTTTCAGACTTCCCTGAGCTGGACGGAAGAAAAAATGATGTTTTCATTTCAGTGAAGCCTGTTGGCAATTGTGCCTGTGTTTCTCTGGAGTCCTGGCTTCGACGAATGGCAGAGAAGGCCCGTAAACAGAATTACTCATCTCCTCTGTGCTCGCGGAGTCTTGGCACGATCTGGGGACTCGGTAAAAGGGGCTTCCGGTGGTCCTCTGCCCCTATTTGTAGAAGGAGTGTTCAGCCCCAGAGAGAAAGGAAGAGAAATCATGGAATTGCACAGATGTGGAAGTCAGGGTTATTTACAGCACAGCCGTGGCCTGACGGAGGGAGATTTAGACAGTTCTTCAAGACAGAGGGCTCTGACATGGGCTCCAGGAGACTCTTCTCCACGGGACCTGGATTCAAAGCTACCTCCAAGCACCAGGACTGTGAAAAGCTCTCTGAGAATCACTTCCGTAGACTCCAAGGATCTAGATGATACAGATGAACAGAACACTTAAACCCAAACTCCGTCTCGGCAATTTTTCATGTGAATTCTCTGAGCTACACCTTATACTTGAATGTTAGCGTTAGCCTTTCAAGGTGTCGAGGCGTTTCTCATCTTCTGGAACACCTCTGAGTGGTAGAGGGTTATGAATTTCTGCAGTGTTTCAACCATTAAACATCTGGTTGGAGCAGGAGTGCAGGGAGAAGGCTGAGTTTCAGGGAAGTGGCAGGATTTTCCTGGTGCTTGGTGGGGGCTGGG
The DNA here is from genome assembly GCF_964270905.1 of Leucopleurus acutus. Lineage (NCBI taxonomy): Eukaryota > Metazoa > Chordata > Mammalia > Artiodactyla > Delphinidae > Leucopleurus > Leucopleurus acutus. The sequence continues at coordinate 174,829,931 of NC_139145.1, read as the reverse complement.
ACACAATTTCTGGGATGGCGTCATCCTACAGAGAATTTAAATAGAACTTCCAGACGTCCTTTTCTTTTCTTATAAACTTTATTTTTTTCTTTAAAAATGTAATAAGATAACTATAAAATGTCACCATGTCGTCAAATAGAAATCAGATAAAAGACGGAAATAAAAATAATGTGTGTGTGTATCTTACCACCTAGATGTAATCATGTTAACAATTATATGTTCTCTATATTTTTGCAGATATACAATAGCAAGAAGTAGCACTTTTTACATTGCTTTGTGATCTTTTTTCCACTAGAAAAAAAATACATTGAATTTATTCCCTATACTTTTCTATAACAGCATTTCTCAGGGCTGTGAAGTGTGCTTAGACGTCATTGTTTTATTTTTTCCTTCGACCTCTTTTCTAAGTTGATACACTTAAGAGTGTCTCCTATTTTTCACTTCAAACCCCTACACTGAATATTTCTGCAGCTGTGCTTTGAGCTCGTGTCCGTCTGGGCGCAGCCCCAAGCGGGGTTGTTTGTCAGAGCTCAGCGTCCCTCCATCCAGCGAAGGGGAGCCCAAGTCCCCCAGGACAGCCTGGAACCCTCTGTCTGGCCGAGCCGGTGACACACACACTCTGGTCTCTGTTATGATGTATTTTCCAGAGTCATGTGGGGTATGGATGGGAATTTGTCCAAAAGAAATGCCTCTTAGAATTTTCTTAACATTTTTTTGTGGACTGACTTTCATTATACCCTTGCCTGGTGTTTGCTGCAAGTTACCCCTTGTGTTTAAGAGACATCTCAGCCCTTTCCTGCCGTGTGTAACGAAACTGCTTCTGCACCCTTGCCTTTCACTGTATCGACTGTGTCTTTCTGTGTGCTCAGCATTTCATTTTTAGTTTGTGAAACCCATCAGATCGGTTTTCCAACAGTGTCTGCCTTTGACATGCTTAGAAATAGCTCCCCTATTCTAAGTTCATGTAAATCTTCAGGTATATTTTTTCTAGCATTTTATACCCTTATTGGTCGCATTTAAAACTTTAAATTATCTGGAAAGAACGTTGATAGATGTTGTGTGAGGCACGGTGGGGACCGATCAGATTCCTGCGTGCGGCGGTCACTGATCCCTGGGGAGGCTCGGGGTCCATCCTCCTGCTGTCCTGGCGCTGGAAACTCGACGACTGAATCATGGTGACTTAACCGCATTCAGTGTCCCAAGAGCCCTCATTATATGCTTCTCAAAGTTTATCCTTTTTGAATCAATTCGCCAGATTATCTAAAAGCGCCTTTCACGCTGCTGACGGCTCCTGATTATTTTATTTACTTTCAGGATCCTTCTACGACAATCTCATTATTGCTAACGTTACTTTATTTGTTATTAATTTACTTGGCGTAATGGCTTCCATTTCTAGATTAATTTGGCGGACAAGACCCTTTGGGCGGCTGTTTGCTCTGGGCCCCTCCTGCCCCGGCACGTGGCCTCCTGACTCTCCGAGGCGGCGATGGCCTGCAGCCTTGTTCTACCTCTGCAAGGCTGGCCAGGACAGCCGCTCTCCCGCCCGCCGCACCTCAGGCTGGGCCACCTCCTTCTGGACCCCACGGGGCCTGGCAGTAAAGGAGGGACGGTGAGCAGAGGCAGGGCTGCGAGCCGGGCAGTGACGCTCCCACTGTCTTGAAGGCTGTTTACCCAGATTGCTGGGCCCCACCTCCCGGAGCTTAGCTTTACCGAGTCTGCCGGAATTTGCACTTCAACAGGTTTCCAGGTGACGCAGCTGCTCGTGCTGGTCTGGGGACTGCCTTACAGGGAACGGGTCTCTCTCGTCTCCCTCTGTTGTTAATCATATTTAAGATACTGGGTAATTGTTCTTGAATTTTCCTTCTACTATTTAAAAACACTGAAGCAGATAATAGAAATATTCTTTTAAATTCCTTCAGGGAGAACATTTTTATCTGTTAATCAATTTTCTTAATTATTTAAACTGATTATTACCATCTACTTCCTTCCTGACTGATTTTCTTGGAAGGTAAATCCGCACCGGTGCTACTGTGACTTGGGGAGTTGCCATGGATCCCAGGAAACAGAAAGAAAGACATCACCAAACCGTACAGGCGACGGACGTGAACCAGTGGGGCACTCTCTCCACCACCCTTTGTTCCCTGGAGCCAGTAGGTGAGCTGGGCAGAGAATTAAAGAATCGTGGAAGCAGGGCTCTGACTTGCATGCAGGAGGGGCTGGTTCCCCCCAAACACATCGAAGTGGCTGTGGCGTCCCTGAGACATTTGGAACGTACGCTGAGTACGCAGATGGATTCTGGATAAAAAAGGGAGTCAGACATCAATGGTCAATTTATCATTTGATCACTTGCTGGGAAAATGCCTGATTTATTTGTAAGTCAGTTATTTGTCATTTTCCTTAATCATAATTAGTGTGATCTGTAATGCATACAGCATATGATTTATTTAAAGGTAAATTTATTTCAGATAACTGAATCTGCGTGTGAATGAAATACAGGCCCTGAGTGAATGATTTAAATGCTCCCGTGCAGGAAGCTTGTATAGATATGGGTTAACCTCCACCAGCAGCCGGCAGAAGAATGGGTTGGAAAATACCAGTATCTCTCACACAGTTTAAGCACGTGGCAGGCAAGAGCCCCTTCTCCTGTGAACTCTGAAGTGTGAACTCAGGGCTGCTGGGGCCTAGCAAGGAGCAGCGGTGCAGGTGCTGGGCCCCAACCCCCCTTTCCCGTCTCTCCTGCCGGGTAGACGGCAGCCTCTCTGTTTGGATTTGTGGCCCCAAGGCTGTCTTTGCTCAGCCAGCCCCCAGCCCAACCCACGTGTCCCCTCAGAGTCCCGTGCCCAGCGGTGACCTCCGGTGGGCTTTCTGTGCGGGGAGGTGGGGGAGTCCCTGCAGGCATCTGTCCACGCCGCCCAGGTGCTGAGGGTCCTCACCCTGTCCCACAGCCGCCGGCCTGGGGTCGGGCCGGGGTCAGGCCCGGGAGCCCCCGGGAGCATCCGTGGAGGGACTGGGCCTGCCCCTCCCACTGCCCCATCAGCCACCGCAGCTCGTGAGGTTGGCAGTTACCCCTCCATTCTTCAGGGTCCCGAATTATCTGCAGGTTCCTAAATTCCGTATTGAAATGCAGAGTCCACTGGAGTGAGGACCCCACCGGCCTCCTGACTACGACGGTCGGTGGGGCCGGTGGGTTGGCTGTGGAGTCCCTGAGAGCAGGAAGGGCCAGGGTTCGGGCCTGACAGGCGGGTCTGCAAGTCTGGACACGACCGACCGGGGCCAGCCGCCTGCGTAAGGATGACCGCACGGTGTTTCCCCGCATAAGATGCCCGAGAGCAGGTGCTGCTGAACAGGGAGCCCTGGGGCGCGTGTGCCCCGCTGAGCCCAGCTGGTTCAGCTCCCCTGCCGGGCCCTACGCTGAGGACAGCTTAGTTACCACGGACCAGGCAGAGGACTAGATTCCCAGGTAGGCCTCACTGCAGGGCCACTTCAAACAGCCTCCACAGTGTCCCCAAAGGCAGTGGGTTCAGGACTGAACCAGGGAGGGGCCCACAGGGGAGGCTGTGAGCTGGGTCTGGAGGGCGGGGCCCTTCCTCAGCCACGCCCACCGGGCCTTCCACCGTCAATGTGGAGTCGCAGAGCCACTGACCCCTCTTGGCCGTCTGTTACCTGTGGACGTGGGTCAAACACCCGCAGGGGATGGATGTCCCCTCTGAGGTGCGTCTGTCCCCCACGTCCCTTCTTGCTGACGGGCGCTCACCAAGAGCCTCCTGTGCCCGATGGGCGGATGGTCTCATGGCATCAGCCTCCCCAGGCCCCGTGCCAGCAAACCCTATCGCACGGGCCGGGCGTGACGGCCGCGAGCAGACTTGGGGGAGTGCGGGGCCACATCTCCACACAGGAGCTGGAGGCTCGGTCAGAGCAAAGCAAAGCGACCGCGTCGTCACAGGCGACAAGCACACGCATCCACGCGTATCGTGCGCCTGCTTATAGAACGCAGGGGAGCGCAAGGTGATAAAGCGAGCGTTGCCGAGCCGCGGGGTGTTCCTGCGAGGGTCACACAACACAAGCCAGTGGACGGAAGGCTCCTGCAGCTTCCAGAGGCCTACCGTGACGGGGACTTCCTGGGGCGGTCCAGTGGCCAGAGATGCTGAGGGAAGCTGGCATGTGGACCTGGAGGTTTTATTTTACAAACTCAATCCAAACGAATAGGGTGACATTTCCTGAGAGCTTTGTAAAGCTGGGTGGGAGGGACCCGCACAGGCTGGAGGACACCCCAGCTACAGACACCCGTGTTCCCTCTGGCCAGGATGCCGGGCGAGGTGCGGGTCAGAGTCAGGAGCTGCGCCGTCCTAGCTGTATTAATAGCCATCTCTCACTTCAGTTCAATAACACTGTTTTAACAGTCACTTGTGAATTCCCCGCTCTGTTGCCAATGATAGGATACAAATCATTTGTTTATGGCGGTCATTTAAGGCTTAGGGATGCTCTGCCCTGGAATGGGCCTCTGGGTGCACTTTAATTGCCATTTTCTCCGGCTAACCAGTCGGCCCAGAGCAGAGACCCTGGAGTCATTTAAGGCCTATCTTCCCAAGCGTTGTTTGCATCTCTGTAAACCAGCCTGCCCACGAGATGACTGACAACGTGTTTGGTTTCCTCTGAAGCCCGCTGCTCCCAGTGCCTCCTGCTGAGACGGGTCAGCCCTGCAGCTTGCTGTGCACTTGGGGGGCCGAGCACCCCCTCTCACCTGTCGGCTGCAGGGCTGCCCAGCCCGCCTCCCTGCTCTTGGCTGCGACGCACAGGAGAAGAGGAGAGGCCACTCCCTCCGAGTCTTGCCATGAAGCCTGGCACCTGGATAAGGCGTGTCCCTGCCAAAGGGAATGCTCACTCAGGTTCCACTCAGCTCTGAGCCTGGACCGAAGTGTCTGGAGCTGGGGACCCTCCCTCCTGGAGGTGAACAGGCGAGGAAAGGGACTTCACACCAACATCTACAAGTGTAAACGCATCAGTCCCTTACTGTAGGAGGTCCAAGGAGATTTCCCTACCCCCTACCCTCATTCCATTCAAATAGACTTCTATGTAAATAGTATTCCAAGTGTGAACCAGGTGAGACTCTTGCGAGGAGTTATTCAGAAGAGACCTTTCATCTTTCCCTCACACCAAATTGTCTGTTTTGGCTACTTGAAGATATTAAGAGGAAGGTCATGCCAACATTTAGTTCTAAAGGCTTATGTTTGTTAATTTGACCCTCAAAACGTCTCTGTGAGGTAGGCAGAGTTGTTGTCCCTTTTTATATTTGGGAACTAAGGCCGAGAGAGGGTAGTACATTTCCCAAGGTCACACAGCTGTAAGCAGCAGGGTCTGAGTGTGCTGTGCTATCTCTCAATGTGGGCGATAGTCCTTTCTCATCTTAATGCTCTTCCTGACCTGGCTTTTGAACCACCACCAAGTACTGGGGTTTCTTCTCCATCCAATGTTTGTAGTGTTTTCAAATGTCTTCTGCTGTACGGGTTTCCTGGGGCTGCCATAGAAAGTTACCACAAATGGGGAGCTTAAAACAACAGACACTTTTCCTCTTGTGGTTCTGGAGGCCAAATGTCTGAAATCATGAGTCACAGGGCCTCGCGCCCTCAGGAGGCTCCAGGTGAGTGTCCTTCCTGCCTCTTCCAGCTTCTGGGGATTCCAGCTGTTTCTGGGCTTGTGGACACATCCCTCCAGCCTCTGCCTCTGTCTTCACCTATTTACAGCCCTCTGTGTCCTCCTCCTCTTATAAGGATACTTGTCGTTGGATTTAGGGCCTATGTGGATGATCCCAGGATGAACTCATCTCAAAATCCTTAGCTCAGTCTGCAAAGATGCTTTTTTCCAAATAAGGTCACATTCACAGATTCCTGGAACAGGACACGGAGCTCTTCTTGGGGTGACCCTTCAACCCACTACAAACCCGAATATAGCTCTCACCTCTAGACAGAGGGTGCTATACACACATTTGTTTGTTCAGTGAGCAGTTCCCCAGTGCCTGCCCAGCCCCTGCACGCTGCTGGGTGCAGCAAACGCAGGGGGGAGGAGGGTGGGCCCAACCCTGGCCTGGCGTCCACCACCCCAGTGGGCCCCCTTGCCTGTGAGCGAGCATGAGTGAGGGAATCCTGCAGGGGCCTTGTCTACCCACCTGCATGGCCTCTGCCCATGAACCTGCCTAGGCTCCAGCTCTGAGGTGCCTCTTGAAGGGAGATCCTGACCCTGGGCATGTGAGCCCCCAGCCATGACCCCCGTGTGGGTGCCAGACACCAGGCGTGCCATGGAGGGAGCTGGAATCCAGAGGCAGCCACCAAGGCCCTGGAGCTGGAGAGGTGGCCCAGCGGGAGGGGATGGCCTAGTGAGGTCAAGGTCATGGGGCCAAAGGTCATGCATTGGCCTCACCCACGGCGTGCCTGTGCAGCCCCTCCTGCAGAGGGAACAGTGTCCACCTGGCGTCATGATTGATGCCCCTTCCCCAGGGATCTAAGTGGTAAATGTCTCTTGGTATTTTGCGTCTTCTCGTATAAGCCGTGGAACACCTCTGTCTCTCCTTGTACCTCAGCTTCCAGGATGCCCAGGCATGACGTCAATGGCCTGCTGCCTTGCCAACATAACCTGTTTTTGCTCAAGGTACCCTGTGCCCAGCCTGAGCCAAGGCACCATGGCTAGACTTTTCCCATCCTGCCCCGGGTTTCTCAGCGTCCCTCTCAGCAAGCAGTGGACGAGCGACCTGGACTCTGAGACCCAAGGTGAAAGATTGCGATTGCCTGATGAAGGGGACAGGCAAGGCTGGAGCAATGCCTGGAGCTGCAGCATCTATCCTGTGACCATGAGGCCACAAGCATGGAGATGACAGTTAGGATGGGGGGACAGGGGACGGTAAGAGATGGGGAGTCCACAAGGGACCCCTCTCTGTGGACTTTGCGTCCCTGAAAAATAATTGCTCCTTACTAAACCATTGTTGGGGTTTTTGTGACTTTCAGGTAAACTGATTCCTCACCAATACAGGTGAATTTTGTGTTCAATTACATTTACTTCTCAAAAACAGCTTTCCTTATATTTACTTCTGCCTTTTCTCTTTATTACTTGAATGTTGTCTTTTATTTTTTTATTTTTATTTTTTTTTTGCGGTACGCGGGCCTCTCACCGCTGTGGCCTCTCCCGTTGCGGAGCACAGGCTCCGGACGCGCAGGCTCAGTAGTTGTGGCTCACGGGCCCAGCCGCTCCACGGCATGTGGGATCTTCCCGGACGGGGGCACGAACCCGCGTCCCCTGCATCGGCAGGCGGACTTTCAACCACTGCGCCACCAGGGAAGCCCTGATTTTCCAGTTTTGCATCTTATGATTGCTCTACTTTAATTAATGCATGCCATATCAATCCTTTTATAAATATGTGTAAATAAATGTGATATTTATATTATAAATTTTTATATATTTATATGATATAAGTACATTTATATATTATAAATATATGAATTTATGTTATAGTCCAGAATATGGTGTATCTTGGTAAGTATTTTGTGTGCCCTTGAAAGGAATGAGTATTCTGCACTTGAAAGTAATATTTATCTGCAGTGTTCTATAAATGTAGCATAGGTCAAACGAGTTTAAAGACTGCTCCAAGTTGTCTTTATTCTTACTGATTTTCTCTCTACGTGCTCTATAAGTTATTGATGGAAGTGTTTAAATCTCTCACCATAATTGTTTATTTTTTCTAATACTAGCGAAACTCCTTTAGTTTTATCAGTTTGTACTTCATTTTATTAAATGCGTAAGTTTTTAATATTTTTTGTGGTTTCTTGAACACTTTATTATTATGAGATAATCTTCATCCCAGGTAACACTCTTTGCTTCACTTTGATATTAATATAAGCAGTCCAGCTTTCTTTGATTAGTGTTAGCATGGTATATATTCTGCATTCTTTATATTTTAAGTGGGTTATTATAGTTAGGTTGTTTTTTTTTTAAGTGATGGCCTTAGGGAATATGATCTAAATATTTAACTTATCACTGTCTACTGTCAAGTAATATTATACCACTTCATGTATGGTATAAGAACCCTATAAAAGTATACTTATAATCCTCTCAGTTCTTGTGTTATTGCTGTTGTAAGTTATATTTCTACATAGGCTGTAAATACTTCAATACACTGCTATTGTTTTTCTTCAAGTAGTTATCTTTTAAGAGATGTTTTTAAAGAAAAAAAATGTCATTTATATTTACCTTCCTTGAGGCTCTTTCCTTTGATATTTTATTCTAGATTTCCACCTGGTGTCATTTTCCTTCTTAAAAGACAGTGGCTGCTGGCTATGGATTTTTTTCAGCCTTTGTATGCCTGAAATTTATTTTGCCTTCATCTTTGAAAGTTAGTTTTGCTGGGTATGGTTTGTTTTATTTTGTGTTTTCTTTCAGAACTTAAAGATGTTACTTCACTGTCTTCTGGCTTGAATGGTTTCCAATGAGAAATTTGCTTATGTTTGTTCCATATTCATAGTATACGTCTGTATTTTCTTCCCTGGCTAATGTAAAGATTGTTTATCACTGGCTTAAAGGAAATTGATTACAACACACTTTGTGTTAGTTTTCTTCAAGTTGCTTGTGCGAGAGTTTTGCTGGGTTTTGGAATCTGTCTAAATTCATCAACTTCAACATTTATAGGTTACTTCTTCAAATACTTTTTCCCTTCCCTACTTTCAGGATCTCAAATTACACACATACTAGACTGTGTGAAGTTACCTGACCTCTCACTCGTGTTTTCAGTCTTTTCCTCTATGTGTTTAAGTTTGGATGACTTTTCCTGCTATTTCTTCAAGTTCATTAATCTTTTCCTCTACATTCTCTAAATTGCTGTTGTTCCACCTTATGTATATGTTATCTCAGATGTTTTGATATCTTGATGTTTGACTAAAGTTTATTTTTTATCTTTCCTATGTCTTTATAAAATGTTCAACCTGTACTTTCTTGAACATATGGAATATAGTTTTTTTTAAATTGAAGTATAGCTGACTTACAATAATGTATTAGTTTAAGGTGTAAAACATAGTGATTAAATATTTTTATAGATTACACACTATACAAAGTTATTATGGCATTATTGACTACATTCCCTGTGCAGTACATTACATCCATTACTTGGAATACAGTTATAATAATGTTTTAATGTCCTTGCTACTAATGATATCCTTTGTGTCATTTCTGGGTCTGTTTCTATTGATTGGTTTTCCTTTCATTATAGATCATGTTTTTCTGTTTCATTCCACGCCTGGTAAACTTTATCAGACTTTGTAAATTTTGTCTTGTTGGGTGCTAGATATTTTTTATATTTCTATAAATATCCTTGAACTTTTCTCTGGATTACAGTTAAATTACATGAAGAAAAGTTTGCCTCAGGCCTTGCTTCTAAGCTCTGTTGTGTGGTACCAGGGAGGCCTTTAGTCTGGGGCTAATTTTGTCCTGCTATTGACTCTCTACAATTATGTCCCATTAATTACATGTGTTTTCTATTCTGGCTGGTGGGAACACAGACTGGCGCTGCCCTTACTCCTGTGTGTGCTCTCGGGGCATCTCTCTGTCCACAGAGAGCTTACTCACATGCGTGCACTGGCCAGCACTCAGCTTTGCTCGGCAGGGTGAGGACAGGGTCTCTGCAGGTCTTTGCAGCTCCCTATCTGTGTATAATTCCTCTTTCTAAGAATACCCTGCCCCATGAGCTCTAGCTGCCTTGAGCGCCACAAAAATCCAATTTGTTTTTCAACTCAGGGAATGCACTTGATTTTGCATCATTTTCCCCTCCCTGCACTGACATCTGGACTCTCTCCTAGGATTCACCTGGTTTGTATTTTCTCACAGGGATTTCTGGCTTGTGCTGCCTGCTGTCCAGTGCCTGAAAACTATCGTTTCCTATATTTTATCAGTTTTCTTTACAGTTGTTTCAAGTGGGGGATGTAAACCCCACCTCTGTTACTCAATCTAGGCTGTTTTTGAAAGTGATTTAAATCAGTTCCTACATTAACAGCTGACCTCAGGGAGCTCATACATTTAACTAATATGTGTTGAGCAGCAACTCTGTGCTTGGCTTTGTTCTAGATGCTGGGGCTGTGGTGGTGAGCCAGCCAGACGAGACGTCTTCCCTTGTGGAGCTTATACTCCGTGAGGTGTAGACTGACAACAAACAGATAAACAGAGGGCATCAGGTGTTGGGAGTGGTAAGTGCTGTGGGAAAAAATAAATCTAGGCAGGTGGGATTGAGAGTCTGTTTGTTGCACAAAGCACAGTGGCCTTGAGGAGAAGATGCTGGATCAAGTACCTTCAAGACGTGAGTGTGTGAGCTCTGCAGACACCTGGGTGAGAGAGATCCAAGCAGAGGACGTGGCAATGCATAGCACTGACTGATAGTCCAGAATCCCTGAGAAATAATTAGGAGAACACACTATAGACTGAGCAAAATGAGGTTTGAGAAAAGATAGTAGTAGGTCCTGGGTTACATTCATAGTCTGCTTTAGCATTAGAAATAAAACTCTGCTCTCCATGCCTTTGGGGTCCAGATCATCAGAGATGTCTGAGGATAAACTTCCTACCCGTTTCCAGACAGGGAAACTGTGGTGGATGAGAATGAAAAGATTGACTCAAAATGATCTCTTTTGACAGTGGTTGTGCTGTAGGAAAAGAGGGGAGGGTAATGGTGTAGTTGATAGATGTGTCTAGGGTAGCCTTGAGCACTCATGAAGCCCCTTGGGTCTTCAGGTTACCAGTGAGGGGCAGCGACCCATGAAGAAAGTGAGGAAGATGATGTATGTTCTGATGGCTGAGGACGCCTTAGTGACAACTGACTGCATCAGTTCATAATCTCTGTCTGTGATGGACATATCTTTCTGTTTTAATTCTATGGAGCTTGAGCGAAAAATGCAGATCCTGGGGTGTCCTGGAGCATTTTTTCCAACCCTTTAAATCTTAATATTGTCTGCGGTAAAATAATAGGAATAGAAGTCTCTGCCTTATAGGGATTTCAGGAAGATCAATGAGGATAATACGCTCAAAGCCTTTATAACTGTGCCTGGTACACAGCAAGTGTACATGTGGTAAGACCTTATCAGATATTAGCTCTCACCATCCTCACCACTACCATCATGATTACTCTCATCATCAACAACATAACCACCATGATCACCATCCTATCATCACCATCACATTATCATCATTACCGTCACCACCCTCAGCATCGACCATCCCCATCACCATCATCACTAACTTTGACATCATCAACATCACCACCACTATCATCATCACCACCATCACCACCAGTATCATCATCATCAGCACCATCATCTTCACAATTGTCATCCCCACTACTGTCACTCCCACTTACATCATCACCATCATCATCAACAACATAAACCACCACCATTACCACCATTGCCCCCAACTTATCACCACCAGCATTATCATTGTCATTACCATCATCACTGTCAACAGCACCACCAGCATCACCACTGTCATCACCATCACCTTCATTATCACCACCCTCAACACCAGCATGTGCTTATTTCTGAAAAGCTCTTCTTCCTAGTTTGAATATTCAACACCTTTATTACCATCTTCAGAGGAACAGTTGAGTGACATGGACTTCCATCCAGGGGAGGAAACGAGAACTCTGTAAGCTGGGTGCCAAGTGAATCCTTCCATTATGAAGAGTGAAAGAAACCTTGATTTCAGACTCTAAGAAATGACTCCTTCCTACAGACAGTACTAGTTACACAGAGCCCCTACTGTTTCAGATTCCACCCTTAAATTCATAGCTAGAAGTGATTGCACCAGCACCAGAGTGGAGTGAATTTCAATTTCAATCATTTTATTGGCATGACAAAGTATACAGGAATTGCCAATGTTAATACATCAAATCCCAGTGTCTCAGAGGTGGTCATTGATCATGTGTCTTTATTTCTCATTGCTGTCTTTCCAAGTCTGTGTCAGGCTCTAGCTACTTTAAGGTTGCTCCTGCCAAAATTTAGGCTTATTTCAACTTTATAGTTTTTCTTCTTACACCTGCCTTGACAGTACTTCTTCACCATTTTCAAAAATTAGACAGGAATATTGTCTACATTTCTGCATCTCGTAAGGAGGAGTAAGCACCATATTTTGTCTAATTTACTGCTTTCTTGTGACAATTATTGAGTTATGTTCCGTTTACTTTTTCTGGTTAGTAAGATCAATAGCACAGAAGATAAGCCTAGATTATTATTTCAATTATTGTGTCTGTCAGGCAAAAAATACAATGTTCAGGTATAGTCAGAGCTGGTCAGTTATTGAATACTTAGGAAATATAATTCATACAGTTTAGTGGCTACATAAGAACCATTTTAGCAATTGTTTCACCATCTTATCTTGAGATGAAATTACTGACCTGAGACGTGATAATTTGGCCAACAATCCAATAGTGCCCCTGAGAATTTTTTTCTCATGACACCCAGGAGCATTACACTATCAATTTTGTTCTTTTTGAGTTTCTATCGTGGAGCACTGTCATGGGTAGGGAGGGGTTCAGCCAGTATATATAGTATATTTTGTATAGTAATAAAGTATGGTCTTTAGCCTGATGGTTCTTTCCCTCATTTTTCAAAATCCAACATTGGAGCTGTAGAAATCCAAGAAATCCTCTATGTTTTCCTCATACCCCCTAATTCTTCCTCCCAGACCCCCACTCCAGACCGCTATAGAGTAAATGAGTATCAGACATATAGAAATGATATGTCCCAGTACCATAGATCAGAAAATTGTAGGCAAGTTTAAATGTATCCTCACCCAATTCCAATGTCCTTAGCTCTACCGTAAAATGTAATCTTTTTGGTAAATTGAGGCTTTTCTGATATTTCCTAAAAATCAGTCATTTTTTATGTCTGAAAAATTGTGGCTTAAAATATTCTGTGTTACAGCCCCCCACTGCTCCTCTCCTGTGGCAAAACAAGCCCCCCCCCCCGGTGAGGCTTTATTTTGGGGAGTCTATTTCTGCAACTGTTTCCTAATACTCCCTGTTCAATATTTTGTGATTGTCTCCCTGGTGGTTAAAATGCTTTGAGCTAGGGCTGCATTTCAAACAGGTTTGCTTTTCCAAAGCCCGGAGGTGCCCAATTCACTGTGTGCAAAAGAAAATGGATAATGAAGCACTTTAATTAATGTGAATATTATGAAATTTTAACTGCGGTTGATGGGCTCCAGTTAAGAATCAATCACTGTCTCTTACTTCTCTGATGAGTCTGAGAATCTGTGAAATGAAACACCACCAAGGTACTCACGTAAGAAGAGCCAGTTGGATGGAAAGACTTTTGATTTATTGGAAGCCAGATAGGACGGGTCTGATACAGCATCCTGGGGCTTTATGAGCCTATAATACTTGTGTAATGAAGGTTATTCCTGCACTTATAACATTTCATACTCTGGTCTGTACTCAATCATCACCCTACACTGTTTATAGAAAGAATCCTTCCGTGGATGGGTGATGCGGAGTGTTTCAGGACAAGCCGTATTACAGAAAGGAGAGAACTCTCTGTGAGGGTCCTGGCAGACCCCCACAGGTGGTAACAAGCTCCTTGGCAATTCCCTCTAGGGTGCAATTTTCTGAAAGTTGGAAACTGAGGGTTCCTTTGGGGTGTCAATAACCCATAGTTCTAAATAAAGTCAAATTTACAGTTACACTGAAATCTTGTTCACAGCTTAACCTTCACTCTGGAAGGATTCTAGCCTTTTCCACTGTCCCCAATACTCTCGTGAGTTGCTGGGGGTCCTCCTGGCGCATGAGCCAGTGCTCTTCCCCATCTTTGTTAGCAGGGCCTCCTGGGATGCGGTCCCTCCACCTGAGGTCCACCCTGCTGAGCTGGGGACTACGGATCAGTCCCAGCCGCCTGCCTCTGAGCCTGGTTGATGCTGAGAAGACGATGCTCCATCTTTCCTCACAGTGCCCAGTTTGTCAGGTTTCTTGGCCTACAGGGTCAGGGGGCTGGGAGTACCTTGCTGGAATGGCGAGGTGGGGATGGGCACCTGTCCCGCCTGACCCTGGACACCCAGACCCACTGGCTGCCATGGGCTTGGGCCCACACCACAGCCAGCCCCAGCCCATCTCGTCTGCGAGCTCTCTCCACGGAATTTAGTATGTGTGGTTTTGAGGGGTTGGAAACATTTCTGATCATATTACTTTTTATAAAGCTTGTAGTTGAAAACTATTGAACCTTCTTCAGTGAATTGCTGCTAATCTAGGTCACTGCCTTCTTGGGTCCTGAAGCTGGCGTTTTAAGCCTCAGTCACACTTGACACGCATCCCTGCAGAATGATGCTAGATTGTTTGCAGCATGTCTGGAGGGTGCTCTCTGTGCCTGTGCCATCAGTGTTGAGTGTTTTGAACAGGTCAATGCAGGGGGTTCCTCTCAAGGCCGTCCACACAGACACCCACCTGTGGGTTGGACCAGACCTCGTCCCCACCAGGTGTGCCTTCACCCAGGCGTGTTCTGTCTCACCTGGCAGCCAGCATGTCCTTGATGAGCTCAGTGGATAACCTGACCCCAGCGTTTCCCTTCCTGCAAACCTGGAAACTTACTGGACCAGAAGATGACACCTTGGTCTGAAGGCTTCAAGTTTCCGTGACTATGGCCACAGGGTCCCTCCTATTTTGAATCCTAACTCAGGCCACACAAGTGTCCAGTGAGCCTTTGACCCTGGATAGTGCCCTATTTGGCCATTTGTAGATGGATTGAGCTATCAACAAATGTGTACATTTCAGGACAGGTGGACTTGAAAAGAAGAGATAAATCCTTCCAGAGTATAGTGTGCTCTAGTAGCTAGAGTAGCTGACCTGTGTCTGGTGTTTTAGGTTCACTTGGTGATTTCACAAACACCAGCTTCCTGTTCCCATGGTAACATCTGAGAAATTAGGCATCGCAGCATCATGGGCTCAGCAGTAAGAGTTTAGCAGGTGCCCCGATACCGGGTCCTGATCTCGGGTTAGCACAGCCAGGACCCCAGATTCTACCCTCTTCATTCTGATCCGATTGCCTGAGGTTAACATGTCACCAGAGCCCCTGGGACGTGACGACCTCGCTGCTGAGGGCAGGGACGAGCACTTTAGGGCTAAGCCTGTTCGTTATCTTCTGTGCAAGTGACACGCCCCTTGCAGCTGATTTTGTGTCCCCGACCCCCACCAAGCCTGGAGATGGCCGGACTTTCCCACAGTCACAGACAGGTCCTGTCCATTAGCTATCGCATCCAATTTCCCTGTATATAATCCTGTGGCCACTCAACCTCAATGATCCCTGCCCTCACTCCCTGTCCCCCAGAAGATGGATGGCCCGCGTCCTCAATCACAGGAAGGCATTTCAATAAAAATCACACTCTGTCTGCATCCCATTTTCCCTCTGAGAGGGGGAAGCAACCTTATTAAATCAAATTAGATGTGACTTTTAAACTTCCTCTTGCAGCAGTCAATTGAGCATCTGAATCCTATCATAACACATTGCCTTTTTATGAGTAAATTGACTCTACTTGGTCCCTTGGGAATTTCCAACCTCCTTTCCATATTCGGGGAGAAACGGATCCCCTCCAGCATGGGTCACAGAGCCCGGTCCCGCCCTTGCTGGACCCGAGGACCTACTCCTGGTCCCAGCTCACCTGTGACCCGGGTTCCTCAGCTCCAGAGTTTGGCCCTGGGGCACCTGTCAGAGACAGAGGCAAGTCAGTGGGCCTCGGGGCCCAAGGTTCGGTATCACCAGCTGCTCGGGAGAGTTAGGTGGTGGCTAGTCTCATGGGAGCCTCTTCTCATGTGAGGCCCTGTGGCTGTGAGCAGGGATCAGCGTGCAGCCAGGGAAGGCATCTCCCCACCCACAGAGGCCATAGAGCCCACTCATGCTGGGAAGATTCTGGAAGGTGCCCTCAGGGACTGTGTCTGCAGCTTTGAGTCTGGAGGAACCAAATCCAGGGCTGGTGGAGGCTGCAGGGCTCCTGCTCTCTGCTCAAAGTCGTGGCCAAATCCAGGGCTGGTGGAGGCTGCAGGGCACCTGCCCTCTGCTCAAAGTCGTGGCCAAATCCAGCGCTGGTGGAGGCTGCAGGGCACCTGCCCTCTGCTCAAAGTCGTGGCCAAATCCAGCGCTGGTGGAGGCTGCAGGGCACCTGCCCTCTGCTCAAAGTCGTGGCCGGGTCTGCAGGGAGGGGACGTCAGTGGCGCCACCTCATCCATGACAGATGCAGCCTGTGCCCTTTGCACAGGTTCATGAGCAGACGTCCTTGCTTCACAGATGAGGAATCAGGAGGTCAGGGGGTTCGGGGAATGCATGCGCCCAGAGCTGTGTAACTTTGTGCCTGCCATTTACCTGCCACGCCAGCGGGGCCACGTTCCTCACACGGCGCTGGCCCGACCCTAGCAGTAAGGACGGCCCTGGGACCACTCATGGCTCTGTTGGTGGAGGAACGTGCAGTGTCTGCCTGCCTGGCTCTCTGTCCCGCTGTTCTTTACGGGTCCTGGTCCTGGTCCCAAAGAGATTTTATACCAGGGCACGGAATTATTTGTTGGCTAGAAATAGCAAGCATCTTAAGAAAACCTGGAAAGATACCCGGTGTACGTGTGCTCTGTGTAGATACAGACGTAGAGCTAGATGTACATTTATGTGTGGATGTAGATGTGGGTATACATAGAGGTTAGATTTAGATATAGATTATATATATATATATATATATATATATGACATATATGTATATGTAGATATAGAAGTAGGTGCTCTAGATGTAGATTGTGTGGAGCTAGATGTAGATGTGGATATAGATAGAGATCAGATTTAGGTATGGATATAGACTAGATATAGGTATAGAAGATATAGATCAGATATGAATATAGATGATATATACATGCATAGCTATAGATAATACAGATATAACTGTAGATATAGATGTATAGGTAGATGTACAGATTAGATACAGACATAGATAGATTAGGTGTGGATGTAGGTAGTTGTTCCTTTGCCCGCTTTGACAAAAGAAAGGCTCACTTTGTTAAGGGCACTTGAACTTGGAGTCTTGGTGAGCGCAGATGCTTGGCATCAAAGCAGACCCTTTCAAGAAAGACAAGACCTAATCTCAACATTGGAGGTTATTTCTAGTAACTCTTAGGAGGGAAATCATCCTGATCTCAGCCAGTGACACACCAACAAACCCACGTGGGTGACAGTGACGTGGGAGGGGGCCGTCGTCGCCTGGAGGCTGGCTCTGTCCCACCATCTCCTGAGACCTGGAGTCTGGGACCCTCAGGGAATTGCCAAAGTTAGTGTGGTTGTGGAAAGGGTGCAGTGAGCTGTGGGGTGAACTGAGGGCAGGGCTCCCGGCGAGCGTGCCCTAGGGGAGCTGGAGCTCGGAGGTGAAGGAGGGCAGAGCAGACGTGTGTTCTGGCAGGACCCAGGGTAATTCCTGGCCAAGGGGACATACATGGAGGTTCCCAGAGACTGAAAACAGCTGGGACAGCCCAGGGCCCGAGGGCCCAAGGCCCCACACAGGGTCCAGTCACGCAACGCGGCTCAGCCCCACTCCAAAATGGGCTCCCAGAGCCCAGAGGGGCTCAACAGCTGCCCATGTCACATGGCCAGCGGGCAGCAGAACAGCCCCTGCCCCACCCCTGCAGGCCCCATGGAGCCAGGAGTTGTGCTGGGTGAGTGTGTGGCCCAACCTTGCCTGCCACGCAGGGCTCTGGAGAGACCCATCATGTCCCCTTGGAGGATGGAAATGCTGAAAAAACCCACACACCCCAGAGGAAATCAACAAAAGTTAGAAAATAATAAACAGAATTCAGAAATTTTAAAGAATGATGGCATGGCCAGAGATTCTAAAGGGAACTGGATCAAGAGGAAACCTCACATTTAACACGTAAAATTCTACCAAGACTACAACCTTTTTAAAGGATAATACAGGCAAAAGAAATGAAAAGATTGCTTCTGTTAGTGAAGCTCAACTTCATCCTGAAGTAAGATTTTATAATCGGTGTGTCCCATCAAAGGCATCATAAACAATTGGAAAGACCTCTTAACATAAAAGGCATCCATAGAAAAATTCTGCCATAAAGGTATTCGTTCATTAATTGCACCTGTAATAGATCAGCACCTGACGTGGGACAGGGCTGTTCCAGGTTCCAGGAAACATTAATGAGTGATCAGAGAAGGTTCTGTCCCCAGTTGGTTTCTACTGTAGTGGGATGGACAGAAAGCAGTGTGCCAACACACGTGTATATACACACGCACACACACACACAAACACTGTCGGGGGGTAACAGACAAGGGGACATTAGAGAGAAGGGGAGGCCCCGAGCCTGGCTGTCAGCAATCTGGTCCCAGCCAGTGCCCCAGAGGGGAGGCTGTGGGGGACCCCACAGGCCAGTTTCCAAGGCCCTGAGGCCAGTGGTGCTCATGTTCTAGGAGTAGCAGGAAGCCACGTGTGTTCGGTCTGTCTGTCTGTTTGAACAGGAACAGGGTGGAGGGAGGAGATGAGCTTGGAGAGGGGGGCAGGAGGTGGGTTGAGGTAGCCAGTGAGGAACTGGTTGTATTCCCAAGGCAAGGGGCGGGTCTAGAGCCTGGTGAGCTGGGGCAGCCAGTGGGTCAGGGGGCTGCTGTGGGAGAGATGCAGGTGGTGTGGACCAGTGTGAGGGTTAGGGGGTCTGCTGTGGGAACCTGGGGAGATGCAGGTGGTGTGGACCAGGGCGGCTCTGAGGGCAGTGAGGTCTGCTTAGATTCCAGACACTTTCTGAGGCCAAGCTGACAGGGCTGCTGGTTGATGGGACATGGGTGTGAGTGAGAGGGACCAGTGGAGGATACTTTGAGTTTTTGGTCCCCGACAGCCAGGTCAGTGGTTGTTCCATATTTATTGAGATGTGGGGAGCCTGGACTTCCAAGTGGAGGTGAGGTTGGCTGGGAGGTGAGTCCAGAGCTCTGAGGAGAAGGCAGGGCTGAGCCATGAGTGTGGGCATCACCCGGGGACTGGCCAGCTGCAGAAAAGTGGATGTGACACAGACACAGTTCATGGGAAAAATATGCAGAAGATTAAAAAAGACTATTTAAATGTTCCCTTTTCTTAGAAAACAAAACTGAGTAGCTGAATGAAAAGAAAGAGGCTTATAGTTTTGTTTACTAAATGATCCAAGACAAAAATAATACCGCTGTTGGAAGGAACGCCCTCTGACTGCAGGTACTTGAGACGTTCACGAGAAGAAACTTGTCAGTAGGTGAAGGGGTTTCACAGCTCAACCTTGCCTCTATTATTTCCCTTCTAGTCATCCAAATTTTGGGAAAAGACTGAAAAACTCATAGATGTTTAGATATAAAAATATATTTTGGGACTTCCCTGGTGATCCAGTGTTTAAGACTCCTCTCTACCACTGCAGGTGACACGGGTTCAATACCTGTCAGGGAACTAAGGTCCTGCATGCCATGCACACTGCACCCCCAAAAAAAGAAAAAAAAAATTTTAAATGTATTTTGAACTGATATTGATGATACTAAAAAACTGAAATAGCCTACAAGTTAAACAGTGAAAGATTATTTTAAAAGTGGTCTTTCCATAAGATGAGCTATTATAAGATTAAGAGATACTATTGAGAAGAATTTCATAATGGTGAGAACTTTTCACAATATTTTAGTTGAAACAATGTGCCTTTTAAAAATTAAGTACACACATTCTATATGCAGAGAAGAAAGACTGGAAGGACGTGTATTAACATGTTAAGAACAGTGGTTTCTGGTGGAGAATTTCAGGTGGTGATAACTTCCTCCTTTCTCCTGTGCCGTGCTGTGGGTTGTGGTGTTTCTTCTTTGCTTTACTTATAGTTGTTGTTCTATTTTTCCTCTAGTGATTTAGAAGTTATGATTCTATTTCAGTTCTTCTAGTAATTGCCTTTTGATGTGTAATACAAATATATAAACTAATGAATTTCTATTACTGTCCAGAGTGAGCTTGTATATCTCATCCTCAAAGGAGACAAACAGGGCCTTCAAACCCTGTACCATCCCTAACTTGGAAGCGTTCTCTTTCCGACTTGTGCACGCTTTTATTACACCTTGATAATTATTTAGGCTTAATTATATGTGTTTTGGCTCTGTTGTTCATTGATGTTTTAAGTCCTGTGTATTTCTCTTTTCAAATACAATTTTCCTTTTAGAAGATTACATCCTAAGATAATTATTTCAGAAATCCTCATTATTCAAAGACACTTATTGAGCACTTACTGTGTTTCAGGCAGTATTGCAGGTGCTTGGGGGAACACAGTGAACAAGCACGGGGGCTGTGTGTCTTAGATTCCTGTGAGCTGGGCTTCTGAGTCCTGGAGCGATGGCTGGCTTGCCAGGGCACAGCACGTATCACAAATTCTTTCTTTCCTGTGTCAGAGCACGTACGACATTACAGCACTGTCTTCTTAAATTCAGTGGTACTGTGGCGGAATGTCACACCAATATTATTTCTGTTTCTTTGTGGATAATCAAATAGTTTTTTTTTTCCTTTGCATCTTTAAAAGCTTTTCGAATTTTTCATTTATTCTCAGAAATCTAAGATTTCACCAGGGAATGCCAAAGTATGAGTCTTCTGATGGGTCTTTAAACCTAAATGCATTCTTCCTTTCTTGAGCTTCGAGAAGTTTTCTGGCATCAGTTCTCTTTCTGGAGCCTCACTCTGCCGGTGTCCTGGTTTGATCTTCTCATTCACAGATCCAAGCTCTGACTGTGCTATCGAGTTGTTTAGCTTCCCATTTTGTTATTTGTTTCTTCTTCTGTTTTTATTTTTGGTTTTAGGGCAGGTATTTCTTGAAGAACTCTTACTTTTAGGACGTTTTCCATTCTGCATATTTTAGTCTGCAGTTTTCTCTCCTCTGATTCTTCGTTATTTCTAGCCTGTGCCTTTTAATTCCATTAATTTATCAACATAAAAATTCATTACTCTATCTTGTTTGCCAGTTCTGTGGTGGAATACACACACATGCATGCTGTTCTGGACTGAATGCTTGTGTCCTCCCTTCCCAGATTCATTAAGGCCCTAACCCCCACTGAGATGGTGTTAGGAGGTGGGGTCTGTGGGAGGCGAGATTAGATTTAGATGAGTTTGTGAGGGTGGGGCCCTCATGATGGGATTCGTGCCCTTAGAAGAAGAAAAGAAAATCAGATCTCTCTCTCCGCCCAGTGAGGACACAGCAAGAAGGTGGCCATTGGCAATCCAAGAAGTGAGACCAGCCAGACAGCATATCTGCCCATGGGCTCTCAGCCTCCAGAACTGTGGGCATGCATGCTTGTTGTTTAAGCCTCCTCCCCACCCCATGGCCCCATCAGTGGTGCTTTGTTTTAGCAGCTTGAACAGATGGAGGCATGCAAACAATTCTGAAGGCTCAAGGTTTTCAACATATGTCTCTGATCAATTGTGGAACCTGGTAGAGCTGACAGCTTTGGAAATGGCGAACTGTGGTGATTTTGTCAAAAAGAGAGTGGGCATGGGAACCACGAAGGCTACATAATACTGATTAGTGTACAACTAATCAGATGATTTGGAAGAAGTTACAATGAGCAAGGAGTCAGCTGTACAAGGAATAAGGGCTGAATAAGAAGCTATGCTAAAAAAGTGAATCCTTCCTTGGTAGGATTACAAGAGGGCCGTGTGCCACAGATGGTGGGCCTTCATTTTTAGAGACGTGTAAGAAAGCTTCTCACGACATTTTGATGACCAGGAGCAGTGAAATGATTATGTAAATGATATTAGATTTAGGTGATTAAAAACTGAATTAATTGCTGTATTTGGGGAATATCAGTTAAAAAATTTTCTTTACTTAAAAAAAAATTATTTTAATTTTTTCCCCAATTTTATTGAGACACAGCTGACATGTAATGTTATGTAAGTTTCAGGGGCTACTAAATGAAGTACTGATGGAGTTGTGGGGACTTACCCGTATCACCCCCTGTGGAGTGTTGAAGGTCGCTGAATTATCAGATGTCACAGTTGTTTGGGGAGGGACAAGGGTGCTGGAGAAGGAGCCAAAACTCGAGTTGGTAAAGTGAATATTTTAAAATGAATGAGAAGAAATTAGCAAAATCAATGTTAGTAATAGCAAACGTACGTCTTACCTGAGATTTAAAAAAAAACAGGACTAGATTTACAGAAGTCAGGTCCTGTGAAGGCGCTGTGTTGACCACAAGTTAAGCACAAGCCAGCATCACAAGGTGGTGAAAACACCTTCAAAGTCATGGTCCAGGGTGAGATTTTGCAATCAGGAAAGGAGAACAAATGCATGTTCTTTGAGTCCTTGCGGTAAACTTGTGATTAAGTCAATGTATCCATACATTATTTCATTAAAGAAAAACGACGTTGGTCACTTCTGTTGCATGGAAAATGTTAGGAGTCAAAATTTGGGGTTACAAATAAAAATCTGGTTTGTTGGCAAAAGCTGTTGAAGAGACCTTTGAGTTACCGTGTTGCCTGTGTGGTAAGAGCATAGGGTTCTCGGTGCTGGTGTCCTCCCAACATGGTTGGGACTGAGATGCTCACTCAGCTGAGGCTTTGCCCCAATTTTTATGCACTTGCTCCCATGGGCATAAGCTTGGGAGGACCTGCACTCTACCCGAATCCCACACCTGGTTTCTGGAAGATGGGTTTCCAAACGTCTTGACACAAGGGTCTCACTGCTGTTTCTCACCTGTGCTGTGGGGACTGGAAGACAAAGCTGATACTTGGGGTCAAGGAGCTTGGAGTCTGTGCCCCAGGTCCACCACTGACTAGCGGAGTGGCTGGTGGAAATCAGAGCCTGTCCGGGGCTGCCCCACCCCAATCATAAAATGAGGAAAGTAAATCCTGCATCGTAGGATCGAGGGCCAGCATGTTAAGTTAGCCCCGTACCTGGAACATGGATTTGATTTTAAAATTGACTTCATTTCCTCATCTCTCTCCCGAGGCCACTCTCTTCCAGGAGCTCCTCCGGGTCGTCCCCCAGGCAGATGGTTCTGGGTTCAGGGATTTTGCTTGTGCACAGACCTGCATCTCTTCCTTCTGCTCAACCATCCTCCCCATTCTCTTCCTGTGCTTTGGTCGTTCTAGGGGATCCATTCCACATTCTGTGACACCCACCTTCCCCTTGTACCTATTCAAATCCACAAGCACCCTGCTGAGTTCCTTTCTGTAAATTGCATTTGTGATTTGAAATGATGAACATGGATGTTTTGACATTTGTAATGAGCATGAGTTGGTTTGTATATTTCTAAGGTGCTTCCCCAGATAAAATCTATCCATGGTCATCTCTTGCCAGATATTCCATCTGTAATGACCCCATGGTCATGTGATCCATGATACTTTATCATTAGCATGATAGCATAATCATATAATGAAAAAACTGATGCCGTGTAATTCTTCCTGGTGGAATGGATCACGTGAGAATCTGCCCAGCCACCTGGCAGTCAGGTGGCGGTGAGGACGCGCATGCCACTTCATGGCTAGCACTACGGAGGGGCTCTGTTCTCTACGATTAGCAGGTTTGGGCTCATGCACCTAACTTCATTCATCTGCCTTGAAAATATAGCTCACACTCTTTCCCACACCTTCTGTGTTTCCATTCATTGTATATAATTTCACTTCACCGTCGTGACTGGTTCAGTTGGAATCTCATCCTTGGCTATAGTTTCACCAGAAGGGAACCGAGGGTCCCAGTGGCCCAGGTGTGTGCTCACCTGTGTCACGCAGTAGCTGGGTGCCAGGGGCTCAGCTGACCACACCTGTGCACCTTCGGTGCTGAGGAAAACCACCTAGAATCCACCCAAATGTCAGGGCTGGTCGCCAGGGTCTGCTCCCACAAACCAGGTGAGCTTCCAAGGCCAAGAGGACATTAAGATACCCCCAAGGCCCTGTGGCTCCTTGCGGGACCAAGGTCAACAGGGCACTGCTACCTGCTCAGAGAGGCACCTGTGCCCTTGTCCTGGGATCCCCTGGACGCGGCACACTGTCCCCAATAGTCAGTGTGCAGAAGTGTCTATTCTGTCTTCCATTGGGTTAAACAATGGTAAGGTGGACGTTTGGGTGCGTGAGTTTTCCTGTGTCTGTCTGAGGTCTCCCACATTCAAAATGTCAGAGTCCGCACTTGTAACACCAACAAAATCCAAGGCCAGTATCACCTAAACATTGACACAAAGGAGGGTGTGGTTACAGTGAAGCCCTGAGGCTGATAATCCCAGGACATCTAGAATTTTCTATTGGAAAACATGTATCTTTCCCCTTGCTCACGTAAGTTGTTATTCTAATTAACAGTTAATTTGAATGATTTCAGGGCTAACGTGCCCGATGTAAGTTAAGTGACCAGAGCTCTTCCACCTCGACCTGACGGTCCACAGGGTGTCCCTTCATCCCCTTCATCTCCTCTCCCGCGGCTGAGAGTGCGGAGGTTGGACACGGGGCCTGTGCTCCCTTCCCCCTCCACCTCTATTCAGTAGCAGCTTTCTTCTCCCCTCTGTCTGTTGAGGTCACACGTTTTAGTTCAAAAAGTGTGACTTTTGGTACAAAGCCTGCGTTTGGACGCAGGATTCTTGACCCCGCTGCTTCTCGGGAGCCGAAGCGCCCTTCAGCAGGGCCTCCACTGACTGTTTCTTTGACATGCTTCACTAAACCTAATAGCTCCCTATTACCAGCTACAATTTAGCATCTGAGCCAGGAACTGGATGAGAAAAGGGGAGAAAAGGGTATAAATTATACGGAGTAGCGGGGAACAAAGGTTTTATTTCTCCTGAGCACAACCCTTTGATAGGAAAACGGGGAGACAACTGTGTCACTAATTTAATTAAGTAGTATGAGATTTCAGGGCCCGCAGATGCCATTTAGAATGGGATTAATCAAGAGCGGGTGACAAAAATGAATAGTCACACACAATGTTCGCGTTTTTAACAATCCGACACAGTCGACTGGAATCAAGGGCTCTTAAAACAGGACACAGTTTTGCTTGCTAATCCAAATCTACCTCTGCTTCCTCCTTACAATGCATGGCTTGTCCTCATGGGGCAGAAACCTTTTCATATTTTCCTGCTGAAATCCAGGCCCCCAAAGTAAGAGGATAAAGGAACTGGTTCATCTACGGACAGTCTGTTTATTCCCCTTTCTCTGAGCATCCTCTCCAAGAAAGAAGAGATGCCCTTGGGGAATCGTAGAGCATCTTTTGAGAGAACCTTAGTGCATGTTAAATATCAAATATGTTACAACTCAGATCTATGGCTGAACACACAGGCACAGCCCCGTGGATGGGGATTGCCAACTGTGTGCTCAGGCGGTATGTAAGGAGGGCCGGAAGGAACGGGGTTGACGCTGCCCACCCAAACACACACACCACCTGTGCAGAGGCTGCCCGAGGGTGCCTGTAACAGGCTCTCGGACATAGCAGAAAAAACACCCATTTCATAAACTGGACAGAAAGGAGCAAAGAGGGCCCCCAGCCCTGCACAGGCCTCAGGACATCACAACCAAAAATGTCTCAGGGTTTGGAAAGCCTTGGGGAGACCTGACTCACTTCCAAATCAAGTTACTGACTTGAATATGTTTGGCATAGGGAGCATTTACGCATAAATGGACTTTTCTCAAATTCGTGGAGTACTTGAAAAGTATTTTCCAGTCTCTTAAGAGTTTAAGCAGCATTCTGAAAATTCTACTTAGCCTCACTGACTGCTTTATTTCACATACTTTGGAAATGGTGAAAAAGTTTAGGATGCCCATCAAACGTTTTCAGAAATTCTACATTATTAGAGACTGGGATAGAGAGGTTTGGCTTGTCAGGAGATTCCTAAGCTCCACGTGAGTCAGGCAGGTGGGCGCTTGCATCTCTGCACACCTGGTTGTCAGACGTTTTGGCAGGTGTAGCATCTCCGTCTAGAGATCCTTCCCTGTGGCTAAAATCCACAACCAAACCAAACCACAATCAAAGTCCTTTCTGAACTCTAGAGGTTTGTAATGGCCTGTAGTGGCTTTCCCAGGGAAACATTTGAAACTATTAAACATTTATTAAATGTATTTGAGGAATATCTAGGGATTTCAGATAAACTTTTTACTCCTCCTGCTTCAATGCCACAAATAATTAAAATTGGTTACATTATCTCCCAAATCTGAAGAATAAAAAATGATATCAGAAAAGTTTTTGTTGTTGGAACAATCTCCCTCTTCCATGCTCATGAGGAAATCACAGAAGCCCTCCTTCCTCAGATGAACGAGATCCGGCTCTGAGACAGTCTGAGAATGCCTTTGTGAGTCCAAAATGCCTCACTGCCCTGCCAGCCCCGGTTGGGCGTCCCCCTGGCAAAGGGCCTCCAAGCAGGACAGCCAAGCACACAACCCTAATGAAGACCAGGACCCAGAACTCTCTATCTGGTCGCCTGCAGCCCTGTTCTCTGCATCCCTGCAATGTTGTCTCGAAGCTGGTGGATCCCAGACACTGGAAGGGGTGGCCAGGTCTGGCCTTGGTTCAAAGAATGGCAGAAAAGTAGCAGGACTTGGGTTGTAATCGTGTCTCCACAGTGGAAGGGTGATGTTTGAGGAGAGGTTGGGTTGCAAGCTGGGCACCAGCCCGGGCATGTGTTTCCAGGCCTGGCCCCCTCGATAAACATGTCTCGTTCAAGTTCCTGGACATTCCCGGCCACAGCTGCCTCCTCACAGACACAGACCAGGTCCTCCCAAGATGCTCTTCAGCCTGGAAATCTGGGAGTTGTAACCACAGGGGCTCTGCTGCCGAGAGGGACAGAGCAGACGGAACGGGACTGAAGCCTCGGTGTTGACCTGGCCTTTGGACCCGGTGGGGATTCGTCCAAGGAAGTGTGAAGAGGAGGTGAGACACTGCGTCGGACTGGCTGAGCTCAAACCCAGGCTCAGCACTGGGGCCGTTTCTACCTGGCGGGAGGCTCAGGCAGGAAGGACTCTGGGAGCATCAGACTGACTTGGCTGACATCGGTTTCCCGGGTGGTCAGGGTGCCCTAGGGAGCAGGAATGCCCCCCTGCTTTCATGCCAGACGCCGGGTCACTCCTGCATCTGCCCAGGAGCTGGAAGCGTAGGGGCAGGGCTCCTCCTTTCCCCACAGGAAGCCTGGCCGCTCACTGAGATGGAAGTAGGGGCGTCAGGCCTGCTAGCGAACAGCCCCAGAAACCTCCGTATGTCTCTTTCCTCTTGGTCCTCCTGGGTGCCCGGGTGCCTGTTTGCCAGGAGACACCCACCGGAAAACTCACAGCTAAAACAGAGCGTCAGGAGCCGTTTCAGGTCTGCAGAGGATGCCTCTGAAGCTGACTTTGGCCATTTTCAACCACCCTTGAGCTTCCTTCCGCTAACTGGACCACGTATTTATATTTTGTAGGTGAGATTTCATTTTCTTTAATTGCAGGTGTGTTTTCTGCTATGTTGGCAACAGTACGAAGCAGAGAAGACCTACCTGAGTTCAGATACCCGCTCACGTTTACCCTGAAAACCAAGGAGGAGCCCCTCGGCCCCTCGGGCTCTGCTTCCTGCACCTGGGGAGCTGGCGGCAAGAATTTCAGGACCAGTGACTGCACCCAGGCCACACCCGCCAGGTCCAGGGGGCCCTGTGCCCTCCGACCATGCCTCCCAATTCCCTCTCTCCAGCAGGAATTGCCGTGACGTGTTGGATCCCTAGACAGAGAGGATCTGGAATGAAAGTTCAGGGCATTTTGTTATAAACAGTGTATAGACTTGCAAACTACTAGGACTTGTACAGATTTTTTTCATCATTCAAAACTCATTCCTTGGCAGACTGTTGGTTGTTGTTTTGAGGAGACTTAGAGCCCCTGTTATCTTTCTGACATTATGTGTGCGATTACAGTTACGCACAACCTGGAAAATTTTGTTTGACTTTCAACAGACGTTTGCTAGCCAG
Organism: Leucopleurus acutus; assembly: GCF_964270905.1. Classification (NCBI taxonomy): domain Eukaryota; kingdom Metazoa; phylum Chordata; class Mammalia; order Artiodactyla; family Delphinidae; genus Leucopleurus; species Leucopleurus acutus. The sequence continues at coordinate 174,802,029 of NC_139145.1, read as the reverse complement.
TTTCTTTAGGAATGATCAGTTGTTGATTTCAACTCAAACAAAATAGCTCTTGTCGACGGCCCAGCCCAAGAGTGCCTCAGACGTATGACACATGGATCTGGACTGGCGGGAGCCTTTCTTTTTTCCACCATCAGGCATTTGGCCAACCCACACACCTCTCCCATCTTTCTAATAATGCATCAGTGCAGGAAGGTCTCAGGGATTCCAGGGGTGGCCCTGTTTCTCATTGCAAACCGGACTGGGTCCTACCCCCACTGCACCCCGGAGGAGAAATGGAGGAGGGACTGCCCGGTGTTTGTCTGCACACCCTCAGGGTACAGCTGGGTGCACAGTGGGTATCCTTGCACTGGGGTTCACCTGGCCAGTCTGACCAGGGCACCTGGAGCAGGGGAGAGTGCTTAAGAAATCAGGCCTGATGTTAATCTTAGTCAGTGAGGCCAACACACTCGATAAATCAAACTCCCTCTTCCAGATGTACTTTAAAGATGTTTGTTTGTTTGTTTGCGGCACGCGGGCCCCTCCCCGCTGCGGCCTCTCCCGTTGCGGAGCACAGGCTCCGGACGCGCAGGCTCAGCGGCCATGGCTCACGGGCGCAGCCGCTCCGCGGCACGTGGGATCTTCCCGGACTGGAGCGCGAACCCGTGTCCCCTGCATCGGCAGGCGGGCTCTCAACCACTGCGCCACCAGGGAAGCCTTTTAAAGATTTTTAAACATATATATTTTCTTAAATTTAGTTTTTATTTATTCTTTTTTTTTTTTTTTTTTTTTTTTTTTTTTTTTTTTGCTGTACGCAGGCCTCTCACTGTTGTGGCCTCTCCCGTTGCGGAGCACAGGCTCTGGACGCGCAGGCTCAGCGGCCATGGCTCACGGGCCCAGCCGCTCCGCGGCATGTGGGATCCTCCCGGACCGGGGCACGAACCCGTGTCCCCTGCATCGGCAGGCGGACTCTCAACCACTGTGCCACCAGGGAAGCCTTTTAAAGATTTTTAAAAATATATATTTTCTTAAATTTAGTTTCTATTTATTCTTTTTTTTTTTTTTTTTTTTTGGCTGTGTTGGGTCTCCGTTGCTGTGCGTGGGCTTTCTCTAGTTGTGGCGAGCAGGGGCTACTCTTCGCTGCGTTGCGCGGGCTTCTCATCACAGCGGCTCCTCCTGATGTGCAGCATGGGCTCCAGGTGTGCGGGCCTCAGCAGTTGTGGTGCACGGGCTTCAGTAGTTGTGGCTCATGGGCTCTAGAGTGCAGGCTCAGTGGTTGCGGCACACAGGCTTAGTTGCTCCGCGGCATGTGGGATCTTCCTGGACCGGGGATGGAACCCATGTCCCCTGCACTGGCAGGCAGATTCTTAACCACTGCACCACCAGGGAAGTCCTAGATGCATTTTAGAGAAACACAATCTCCATCAGTAGAATTCTTGAAGTAGAAAATATGTTGATATCTGTTCCATGATTTTATTTTGAGATGTCTCAAACTTGAAAGGTCCATGGAAACGGGGTTCAGTAGACAGAGGAGAGAGCTGAGAACCCACAGCCAAGATGCTTCATCAGATAAACGTGAGGTCCTAAAACACACAACACAACCACAGCAAAGGTGCTTTTCATAGACAGAAAAAAATAAAAGCTTATGTACAATCCCTTTCAAAATTGTTATAATTTTAAGTCTTAATTAATGCGGTTTTACGTTACAACTCAGTGCAAGACTCAATATTAAATACCTGAGCTCATCTGCAGTCTGGGGTTATTGAAATGTTCCCCTTCTTCCATTGTCGGGTGAAGAGTCCTAAGAGAAAAGGAAGGAGAGAAGATACAAGGTGGGCATCAGAAGTGGGCAAACCAAGCACGGGAGGGCAGGGAGACCATCAGAGCCGAAGAGATGTGATTAGGCACAAATGCATCAGACAGAGAAGCTGGTATAAGTAGCCCTCAAGTACAAAGGGAGAAGTACAGATAGTTAAAAAAAGAAAAAAACGCAGTGTGTTCATGCTGGATGGGACATGAATGGGAACCCTTAGAATTAGGCTAATAAGCCATTTGATTAAAAAGTGAGCCAGGCAAACTTCAATGTGATGAGAATGATGACGTCGGTAAAAACAGTCTTCAATTCTCTGAGTTAGCATTCTTTTTCCAAACCTCTGGAAAAAACTAAAGGCAAACGTCTGGGCAATGAGGAAGCAGCACAGATGTCATGGGAATGGCTCATGGGGAGCAGACCAGAGACCCCTGGGAAACAGGTGCCCTCAGGATCCCTGGACCCTAAATGTGCACCAGGGAGAGAAGGTGAAGGGTTCCTAGTGGGAACAGACACACAGCCGTGGATGTGAACACATCACCATGATGCAGTGTCAGGTGACCCAGACAGGAAGATGGCATGGGGTCAGATTACTCAAATGCATTTTTCTTTTTATTTGCTGTATGTGGGCCTCTTACTGTTGTGGCCTCTCCCGCTGTGGAGCACAGGCTCCAGACGTGCAGGCTCAGTGACCACGGCTCACGGGCCCAGCCACTCCACAGCATGTGGGATCTTCCCGGACCGGGGCACGAACCCTTGTCCCCTGCATTGGCAGGCGGACTCCCAACCACCGCGCCACCAGGGAAGCCCCTGAAGTCGTATTTTCTTGACTTGGAGACAAGATTTAGTTTGTTCTTAAGCCAAATGTGGTTGTGACTTTTTGTCCTTTTGCACAAATACAATTTACTGTGGCTACTGATACCTTGCCCAGGTCAGAATTGGGATTCAAGGCAACTGACAGATGTGCAGAGGGTGTGGTAGGTGAGGGGACAGAAAGCAGGCTGGGGTCAGGCACAGCCTGGGTCTGAGCTTCCTCTCCACCACCCCCAGGGCACGTGTCCCTCCCTGCCCCCTCGGCAGGCGTTCCAGGGGCTCCCGGGCCGATGGCATCTCCAGCCTGTCCATGGCCACCGCAGGGCACTATCCCAACACGTCGTCCAGGGACCTGCTCCTGAGAGGACACTGCCCAGGGAGCTGCGGGCACTAGAGAAGGACAGGACGTGAGCACCGTGCCCTGCCAAGGCTTCCAGTGCAGGCCTGAGACAGAACACGAGCCCCAGTGAGCAGAGGCTCCCCTGTGGTGGTGACACACAGAGGAGAGGGAACCAAGCAGGGGAGCAGGGCAGGAACCTGAGTCTGGAAAGAGCCTCAAGGAGCAGGAAGCTGGGCTGGTGGTCCCCTGGGGGCCTCACTCCAGGCACAGGGAAATGGGGCTGCAAAGCGTCAGAGGGGTCCCAGAGGGGCCAGTGGTCCAGGGAGATGAGGAAGTCGGAGCCTGTGGATGGTGAAGCTGGAGAGGCAGGGGCGGGCCTGGGGGCTTCCCACACGGAGTGATGCTCGACCAGCAGGAAGTCTGGAGACAGAGAGATGTGCCCTGACACCTGGGAAGGTGGAGGAGGGGCCGGAGGGGCCGGGGGAGGGGCAGGGACCCCAGAGGAATCTTGTTCCTTAGCCCAGTGCTGACACAATGGAGGGTTGGATGGGGTGCCGGCAGCAGGGGTGGCGAGAAGAGACTGAGTTCCATAGCTGTCTCTCACTTTGAATGGAGGGAGGGGGCCCCGAGGTTTCAATTGTGACCACTGACCACAGAGTGTTACTCACCAGAAGCCCCGCTGCAGGCTGTGCTGGGGCCCCCAGGGGAGGGGGAGCTGGGTAGACGCAGGGATGGGCTGCCCTTAACCCAGCAGGAGGGGTCTCCCTAGTTTGGGACCTGAAGTGCTTCTGAAAGAAGAAAGACGAAAATGAAAAGGGTGATATAAACCGTGTTGAAACCAACCTGCCTTCCCACGTGGTGCTTGTTTTTCCCAAAGGGAAAGACAGGCCAACAGGAGGGAGCCCCTATCAAGGGGCCAGCTGCACCCCCTTGGCTGGGACCCCTCCCTCCCTCCCCCGGTGCATCTCACGGGGGAAGGCGCTGGGTGAGGGGGTACCTGACAAGTGCCGGGGCAGGGCTTCCACTCAGAACCCCAGATGTGGGAGATTCGGTCGTCACCCCCATGCCACACCCAGCGTGGGCCCTGTGGTCTCCCTAATCCGTGTGGCATCACAGAGACGGCCGTGGCTGCTGCAAGTCCGAGGTGACGTGGCCGCAGGTACATTCATGCAGACAAAATGGGAATTTAACAGTGTCTCTGGGTGAATGCATGCTGCCCTTTTCTCTAAGTGCGTCACATGATCTCGCTGCGTGACATCGCCCAGCTCCGGCCCGGCTTTGTGGGCTTCTATGCATGAAGAATTTTCCCAGTGCTTGTTTTTGGTGGAGCCGGGGAAGGAGCACATCGTGGGCATGCAATCCCTTGTTGCGGGCTCTCAGCATTCTGCTGGCCTGAGCCGCTTACAACAGTGTAAAGGCGCCAGTGGCATGTGTTATAATATATGAGGCATTGTCCCTCTGAAGAACACACGAAAGAAAGAACATTGTTCTACGAGGGAGCAATTCATCGGGTTTTTCCCAGAGACTCTTGGGTCAAGTTTTTATAGGCCTATTTGATTTTCAAATTCTTTCTACTCTCTTTCCTCTCAGCAAGCGTAGTGCCCAAACCTGTCTACATTCACTTCCCATGTTCTGTGGATGCTAGATGTCCTTTAAAAAGAGTATCTCAAATAAGTCTTTATTCTTGTTTTGTTGCCTCTTATTCTGTGTTTTCATGAACTCTGGCCCCAGCCATGGCAACTGCAAGAAAAATGTTAACAGTGATGGACAGGATGAGAAAAAGCAGGGCTCCTATCCGCATTTCAAACACTTTGGGAACAATGGTGTTTGGTGTGATTGAATTAATGAGATACCGTGGGCTGTCAAAAGAGCACACATACTTTACATAAACCTGATTATCTTTGCATGGCAGAAATGGAAAAAAAACAGAGGAGGGAGCCGGGCTCGGCTTTGGGTCCACCTCCAGAGGAGCCCGGCTGCTGGCCCTGCTTGCGGAGGGGCCCGGGCAGCCGCCACTCTCCCCGCCTGCCCACTCAGCATCCATCAGCCATGGTATTTAACAAGTCTATTCAGGAAACCAGGCTCCCAAACGCCACTCTTTTCACAGCTCAGCACCTCTGTGGGGTGTTTTATTTTCTCTGGGAGCCATTGTTTCACGTGAACTAAGCACACATTTCAACAATTAGACCAGAGCGGGCGGCCACGGCCCCATCCCAGCCCTGAGAAGTGACAGCGGGCAGGGTGGTGACACGTACATAAGGGCCCGGTCCAGCTGGTGCTGACTGGAATCCCCCGGCGAGGGCGGCAGGAACCCATCTCTCCGGTGGTTGGGGTGAGACTCCGTTCCTGGAAGCTGTGGCTGGAGCCTCACAATTTTAGTGGCGAAGTGGCGTAAGTAGCTGGGAGTGTCAGAGTCCTTCCCGAGAGAAGAGCTGCTGTCTTTGACTGCAACGGCGGCGTGCAGGGAACGGGGCTCCCAGCGCAGCATGGAGAGAGTGGGAACATCGCCCCCTTGTCGTGTCCGTGTCACCCTCCTGCTTCCCAAACGCCCGGCGGCTCGGCCAGCAGAGGTCCAAAAGCTCCTTCCAATGACGCCAGGGTTTGGGAAGTAGAGCTCTGCACCTCCTCAGGCACGCTGACATCTTAGGAGGAAGAAAGTCCCGTCAAAGTGACAGATCAATGAAATAAAGCGAGCAAACGGCGGTGCCCTCGGTCGGCGCCCAGACCCGACTTTCTAAGCAGTTTTGCCCTGGGAGCTGCTGGTGTGACTCAGAATCAGGAATAAATCAGCAAGAAATAACAGAGGCTGCAAGGCCACTCCTGCTGTGTGCCAGCAGGTCGTAGGTGATGTAGACCTGGCCGAGGAAAGGGCTGAAAGCAGAGCTGCTTCTCCAAAGCAAGCGTGGACTTCAGCCCACCACCCTCGTCCCTGGCGGTTTCCACCCGAGATGCACAGCTCAGCCCAGACACCGCACGCACGAAGCAATTCCAGACTCTCTGGTGTCTTGTGCCTGTGATCTGTCTGTGAACTAAATGCACACACACAGAAATAAAACAAGAGCAGGTCCAATCTGGGTCATCACCCTGGGTGAGCTCTGTGTGCTGGTCCCCAAGGATGGTGGCACAGGGACGCCCTCAGCTCCTGCAGCACAGCTTTGGGGAAACACGTTCTGTTCTGCAGATTTCAGAGCAGCCTGCGCGCGTGGAACTCCACATCAGGCTCCCATTCAAGGCTGAGGACAGCCCAGAAATGCCTGATCAGCAGGGGCGGGGAGCATGGAGCAGGGCCTGGGGCTTGGCCAGCAGGTGTCTCTGTTTCACACTGCTGGGCATCTTCTCCCTGTGGCTGTTCAGGTCACCCTGCCCACTGGGCGGGGCCGGAGGGAGGTGCATTCCTGCGCTCTCTGGTCCACAAGTAGGACGGGCAGTGCCGGAGAACATTTCTGGAGGAGCACAGTTGCCCCACTTAAAAACACTGGTTAGAAACTCCCCAGACCTCACTCCAGCTTAACCTATAAGTGCATCCCCTCCTCCCTGGGCCTAAGAATCTGGAATTTTCCCCTTTAGTTCCCAATCAGGAAAACTCCAAAGTGACAGCAGCAGCGCTGGAGGTGGAGAGAGGGATAGATATTCATTGGATTTTAGATTCACATTTTCATCGTTTTGCTCGGTAAAATTACAGTCCACACGTAGCTAAAAGGAAGTTCCTGTGTCATCGTCCCTGGCTTACTCTATTTGCGGTCCTTTAATTTTCAGCTTAACGTTTGGTTGTTGTTTTCTTAAGGAAAAGGTCTTTTTTCTCACGGTAAATAAGAAAGCTTGATAGTGGAGATTTTTGAAAAAGTGGTTGTAATATTTAAGTTCTACTTTAAAATGTCACACTCTTGCAAGATAAAATAGACACTTGAATTTGCTTTCCCGTCTTAGAGAACCGTTTCATTTCTTTCTTCCTTCCTCCCTCCCTCCCTCCCTCCCTCTCTCTCTCCCTTTCTTTCTTCCTTCCTTCTTTTCTTTCTTTCTCTTTCTTTCTTTCTTTCTTTTTTCTTTCTTTCTTTCTTTTTCTTTCTTTCTTTCTCTTTCTTTCTTTCCTTCTTTCTTTCTTTCTTTCTTCTTTCTTTCTTTCTTTCTTTCTTTCTTTCTTTCTTTCTTTCTTTCTTTCTTTCTTTCTTTCTTTCTTTCTTTCTTTCTTTCTTTCTTTCTTTCTTTCTTTCTTTCTTTCTTTCTTTCTTTCTTTCTTTCTTTCTTTCTTTCTTTTCTTCCTTTTTCTTACCAATTTAGGTTCATTGGGACTATGTAAGTGACTTTACAATGTTCAAACCTAGAAGTAAACAAAAGTCAGTACTCTCATTGGTCCCTCCTATGGTGTGAACATTTGTGTCTCTTCAATTTTCTTTTTTTTAATTTAATAACTATTTATTTACAATTAAATGATGTATACAACACTATGATATATTATAAAAGAGAATTAATATCATTAGATTCATGGATTAAAAATCAGAAGATTTGGGTTCTGCTAACATTTGTTTTTTGCTTCTAGCTACTGCCTCTTAAAAAAAAATATTGGAGTATAGCTGATGTATCCATTTCATTTTCTTAAGCCCACCAGATATTGCTGTTAATCACATGACAGACTCGTAAACCAAGAACCTGGCAAACAGGTGTGATGAGCTTCTGCTTTGAGCTCTTTGGCTGAAGTTATTTCAGACACTTGCTGGCACTTGAGCCCTGGAAACATGCCTGGCCCAGAGAAGAGCCTCAAGAACTTAACGCTGGTGACGTTCAAACAACGAAGTTTCCAAAACTGGAACAGAAATGTCCTGGAAATGAGAGCTTTGCTTCAGTTTTATCAAGTGAATCTCTCTTGGGGTTTTTATATATTTAGCTCATGTTTGGGGGCTGATTTGAAGCAAAATCACATTTCAATACAATACTATTCGTTCCTTATGAACTCCTTGCTGCAAGACAGGGTTTGAGCCCCTTTTCTTAGAGAACACCCCTTCTTTCTGTGGGATTTTCTGGCTTCACTTTCGATGGTGTGCACACTGAGATATAAATCATTTCCAGGGCACAGAGTGCTCTGGGGAAAAGAAATCTGTATTTGTATGTGGGTCCCTGGGACCCATTTGCATTGCTTGGTTCCCCACATTGGAGCCCAGTGCTGTTTACATAGGGTGGCTCTGCTCCCTCACAGCAAGCTCCCTTGAGCCTGGTACATTTTAGTTAAAAAACATGCTTTGGATGATCATAAAACCTTTTAAACAGACATTTCAAAGACTTTACAATCAAGTTTGAACCCCCTCGTAAAGTTCAGTAAAGGAGCGACATGCCTGGTGTCTCTTTCCTCTGGCCAGGGGGAAAAAGGCTCCCTGGGGCAGCTGTTTTCCACTTGCCTGTCCAGCACCCCCTCAGCACCCCTTCCATGCTCGGCACCTGCCAGGAGCTTCAAGATGCGGCCAGTTAAGGGGCAGGAGAGACTGGAGGAGAGAGAGGCTGATGTTTACCATTCACAGCAGGGCTGTCCAGGCTGGTCCACGCCGAGGGTCAGATGCCATCAGGGGGCCACCTGCCTCGCCTGTACTCCTCGCTGTTCTGGTGCCGACTCTCCCTGTCCTCTGGCCCAGGGTCCGTGGGCAGCACAACCCACCCGCCTGACCTCTCACAAATCCTCCTCAATGTCTCCACCAGGGTGCTGCCTGACACTTCCTTTCCCAGTGACAGAGATCCCCGCAGTGGTGACCCTTCTCCGTGGTGGGGCGGGCAGCTTGGGGCATGTGCACCCGGGGCAGAAGGGAAGGTGTTCTAGGAGTGACGTCCCTGTGTCCCCACGTCGGTGTCCCTGGCCGTGCTGTTCTCAACGGCTAGGCCAGAGCGCTTGGCCTCCTTCCTGGGAGGTGGTAACGCACGGGTGCATCCTCTCTACACATCATCACTCAGATAGCTGCCTGGCCCCTCCCCAGGCTCAGCGTAGACTCTGCCATAGTGTTGGGGACCAACAAGGTGACAAGGGCAGGACACGGAGGTTAACCTCAGAGAGCAGCCTGGGATGGACCTGATGAGCTGGTTCAGATGCCTGGGGCGAGATGAGATAGAACGCCCTAGGGAGGCGGAGCCAGGATGCAGGCCCGACTGAAGGGCCCCTGAGAAGTCTCTGGGCGGGAGACCACGGCTCCCAGGCCAGGCGCTCAGGGTCCCACAGCCCTGCTTGGACTTTGCAGTGGTCACAGGAGAAGCTCTCTGTACCACTGAAAACTCCTGAGTCTTGGGGAGAACAGCAGGGAATATCTTGGGGAGACCAGCATGAAATGTCTGGTCCCCATTTCTCAACCCCAACGAGAGGCTGCGGGGACAGCAGGGCCTGGGGTCACCACACGTCACAGGGTTTCCAAGGTCCTGCTGCTCCAGCAAGTTCAAGGCTCTGGGGGTAAACACGTCCAGGAGAAGCGTCAGATGACGTAGACGGTGTACCCATGGGAGGCTGGAGACACACCCCTGCAGAGGGTCAGTTTCGGGGATGGACGCTCCGTGTCCCTGTGTGCACTTGGTGGGGCTCCCGAGACGCAGGGGAGTGTGCTGCCACAAGCACTCAGACCAGTGGGCAGGGCTCAGGGCATCCCCCTCCTGAAATAAGTGAACCCTCCAGTTTCCACAGTCACGTGTATTTTGTTTCTGGCGAAGAACAGCCACTGATTTTAAATAACTGGTTATTGTGGGCAAACAAGATAAAGTGGAATCCCTTTAAATTGTTGGTTAACAAAAATTTTTATAGGATCTGCTCCAAAGCACAGATTAAAAGTCAACAGATGCTTTCAAGACCACGTACAGTGTTTTCTTTTGTTTTAGACTTTCACCGAGAAGTGTGCTCTGTCGAATAACCCAAGCACCACTCTGCGATTGTCATATTGAAATAGTTTGCGCCAGCAAGGACGCTGCCGCCAAAGGGACCTCGGTTAACAGCTGAAGAGAGAGAATAAATCCCCTTCGGCGGCCCCTTCAAAACTTCATAGCTATGGTTTTAGGTCTATTTTTCCCCTCGGGGCATGGGGCTGGAAATGAATTTCTTTTCAACCTGATTTTGGGAAGAACATTTTTGAGCCATAGATTTGGTGTTTTTGTGTCACTGGAAATCATCAACACACAATTATCATTAGAACAAGGGCAGGAAGTCTGTGGTCAGTCCAACAGGGAGGCAAGATGTTCTTTTTGGATGGGAAGTTCATGGAGATTAACACGGGGATGACAGATCCAGGGTCCTGGCTGGCTCTTTATTTCAGGGGAGCATAAATATTCTTCTTAACCCTCACAAACACCTGTGATCACGCACACCCATGATCCAGACATGCTGAGGAAGAGGAGAGACCCCAACCTCATGCCCGGGGCTGTGATGAGGACACCCTCCCTTTGTGAGTCACCCCTGCCCCAAGTGACTTGCCCCGGCCAGCGTCCCCAGGGCTGGGCACAAACCGCTACCAGCTTCCGGCCTCATCCAAGTCAGAGCAGAGAGCAGCACGTCGGTTTTCAGGTCTCTGATGGCGCTGAAGTTCTGTGCCTGCCGGGACGTCAGGTTGACCCGTGACCCCAAGGTCTCTGGACATTTTAAAATAAAGCCCATGTTCAATTTCAGAGTCTTTCTCTTAATATCTAGAAGGCTCTGTCTCAGTCTCCGTCATCTAACAAAACCACAGTGGCTCAAGGCTCCGGCCAAGCGTGGGGCCGGGCAGGGAAGGGTTAACAGCCGCCTGGGCCGCAATTTCTCCATCAGCCTCGGGAAGCCTCAGGTCAACTCTGCTCATAAAACTCTGCACAAATATTTCTCTTTCTATCAGAGGAATTCTAATTCTGCACACAGACCAGGGCCACTCAGATTATTACACATTATTAAAAATTAATTTAAAAAGTGGTCTGGTTCTCGAAATGTGCTGTAGAGATGTGTGTCCAAGTTTGAAATTATAGCAGGACAAAACCAAAAGGAAAGCTGTGTGTCGTGCGGGCAGAAACAAGCCTGGAAAATGGCTCCTTTTGCTTTGACAATTGGGAGTCACTGGTTTTGGTCGTGCTCCCTTTACCGTAATGACTAAGTTATTACACCCGACCTTAAAATACAACTTTTCATCCAGCGCCCATCCCCTTGCAGTTTCTGAGTGAGTTAGATTTGTCCCCTGGATGGGGAGTCCGGGTCAGGCCAGGCGATGCCCTCACACTGCACCGGGTGACGGTGTCCCCTGAGGTCTGTGTGGACACATCGTGGGGACACAGGCACTGATTTTACATTTTCCCCTGAGGATGGCTGTGGGTCCCCTACGTAAAGAGTCTGGACTCCAAGCCCTGAAAGAGACACTGAACAGAGGTTTCTTGTTGTTTCATCCCCATGGCAGGCATCAAGACCGTGAGTCCTGATGACGGTGGGCGCGCGTGCCTGGTTGTGCCTTTGATATTCTCATTTCTGCTCATTTGAGAAAGAAATGATTTGGTCCCAGTTAAACACAATAAGAAACAGATTCCACATATATAGGTATAACTGAATCACTTTGCTATACACCTGAAACTAACACCATATTGATAATCAACTATATGCCAATATAAAATCAAAATAAAAAAAATAGATTCTACATTGCTAGACCTAAAGCATCTCTGGATACAGGACATGGTATTTAAAATACTAACAGTTCCCACTGTCGAGCGGCCTCCTCAGCCCCAGATGCCTCACGTTATGATCTAGTGGGCAGTGGGTTCAGCTCCTGATGCCGGAAGCTCCACTCCAGCCTCGGCACTGCTGCATCCGCTCTTCTGAAGGGGTGCAGGGGACCCCTCGCTGCAGCCCCTCCTCCTTCCAGGCAATGCCCACCCCATCAGCTCCAGCTGGAGAGCAGGTGAGTGCATTTCCAGGAAGGAGGGGATGGTCACTGGGGAAAGGACTGGGCAGGGCTAGAGACAGGGCAGGGTCAGCCAACAAGGACACAGAAGGGACCTCGTCCTGCTGCCCAGACAGGGCAGCCCCTGGGGAGGGGCTTTCCTTAGAAAGTGGCTCTTGGGTTTTCTGTGAGCCTGCCAGGGTAACAGGCTACCCTGAGTTCGTAAACAAAAAGCACCCTGTTAATAGGGATACACAGCCCACATCATCACCCTCGAATGTCAGTGAGGAGACGGGGACACAGAAATGTATCGTCATCCTTGTCCCTGTCACCTGCCGCATTAACATTCAGTGAGACCAGCCTTCCCGGCCCCAGCGCAGTGACCAGCTGTGCGTCTGGTGGCCAGTGTGGTGCAGCCAGCAAATCCTCCTTTGCCACTGTCCCCCCCGGGCCGGAGTTTTCACTCTGACGTGTCCAGTTTCTTTCTGGCTGGAGGTTTTAGTCTGGAAAGACACACCTTTCCCTTTACGGAGGAGGGATTACAGGGTTAAGGAGGTGAGTGGGTTCCCCTGTCCTTCAGAGGATGGTGTATGTGCTTGGCTCTGTGAGTTCTGAGGAATGTGACACATCCAGCTGTGCTTCCAGGAGGGATGGGGCAATGTTTCCTGGAACTTTGGTTTCTTCGGAGGGACGGTCACAGTCACACTTTTGTCTAGAGCCTCTACAGCACTAAGTGCTGGTACTTTTCCCGAGAACACATCTTCCCAACTAAAATAAATAGATGACGTGAAAGGTAAGAGCTGGCCTTCCGTTCCATGCAGACTGAGCCCTGGAATCTACCTGGTGGCGATGTCCCAGCACCTGCTTGGCAGGACACTCCTGGGCAAGGGTTCCCAGCTGCATCTCTCACCCTGGGCCCATGGAATAGGGTCTTTTGGCTGATACCCTATATATTAGTCTGCCTGGGCTGCCATAATACCAAGACGGAGTGGCTTAAACAACAGGAATGCATTTTCTTACAGTTCTGGAAGCTGGAAGCCTGAGATCAGGGGGTCGGCAGGGTTGGTTTCTTCTGAGGTCTCTCTCATTGGCTTGCAGATGGCCGTCTTTTCTTTCTGTCCTCACCTAGCTGTCCCTCTGTCATGCCTGTGTCCTAATCTCTTCTTATAAGGACACCAGTCAGATTGGATTTGGACCCCATCCAGATTAAGTTAAAAGTCTCATTTTAAATTAATCGTCTCTTTAAAGACTGAATCTCCAAGTACAGTCACATTCTGGGGTGCTGGGGTTAGGATTCCAGCAGATGAATTGTGGGGTACAAAATTCTGCCATGAACCCTGTGTAATCCCCTTCCCAGTGCAGCTGTTTTTTTACAGAGAAAACTCGTACACACAAGCCAGGCCCGGGCCCTATAACTCAGACTCAGAGACCCCAGGGCTTTCCCTTCCAGGCACTCCTGCCCTTCTGGCATCTCACGATCAGAGCAAAATTAGTACATTCTAGTTGTGTTTTAATCTGTGGTTAAAGATGGATCATAGGGCTTCCCTGGTGGCGCAGTGGTTGAGAGCCCGCCTGCCGATGCAGGGGACACGGGTTCGTGCCCCGGTCTGGGAAGATCCCACATGCCGTGGAGCGGCTGGTCCCATGAGCCATGGCCACTGAGCCTGTGCGTCCGGAGCCTGTGCTCCGCAACGGGAGAGGCCACAACGGTGAGAGGCCCACGTGCTGCAAAAAAACAAAAAACAAAAAACAAAAAACATGGATCATGGAAGGAAGGGAAGAGGGGGGAAGTGAAGAGGGGAGGAGGGGGGAGGGAGAGAGGGGATGGCGGGATTCCCTCTACTGCCAGCACTGTCCTAAGGGCTTGCATTTGTGATCTTATTTCATCCTGATAACAACACCATGAGTTGGGTAGTACCTTTGCCACCTTACAGACAGGAGAGCTGCACCTCAGCCAGTGAAGCTCGGAGTGCAAGGAGGTGCTGTGTAACGGTCCCAACCCCGTCGGACTCAGCTCCAGGGGAAGGGGCAGGCCCAGGTCCAGCTCCGCGGGTGGTCCATGGACCAGGCCAACCCCACTCTGCACACAGGCGCAGGACCTTGCCGTTATCAGGTGACTCCGCACCAGCACTCCCTGACACGAGGCCAGGTTCTGAGAGTGGTCACTGGCGATAAGGTCATGCTGATGGTAACACTAAATGTTCACTTGTTCTGAGCAAGGGGGCCTCTGCTCACGCTGCTGTACCACCCGCTGTTCCAGGGCCTCTTCGTCCACCACCCCGGGAGTTAGTCACATGGAGAAGCCCGTGGCCCTTTTCCTTAATCACACCTTGGGACTGGCCGGGGTCTGAGCGGGGCATGTGTGTGTGTGTGTGTGTGTATGTGTGTGTGTGTGTGTGTGTATGGAGTCTGCTGGGAGGCTCCGAAGGCTTCTGATGGGACGTGGCACCTGCCCCAGATCGAGTGCGAGGCCAGGGCTCTGCCCCGAAACCACGTCACTTCAGAAAGCCCCGGAATCCAGAGCTCCCGGGAGCCCGGAGACATGGGTCACGCCCGTGGACGAGGCAGCTCTGCATTGGAATTGCTCTTTCTGCATTTCTAGAAGAGATGCTGCCTCATAAGCTCCTCAAGTGTGTAACATCTGCTTAGTGTGGTTCAGCCGCCGCTCATATAATGTGTGACCTGACATTTAATTTTGAAATAAAAATATGACTTGGACCCAGAGCTGAATTGAGTCTTCTCTGCCCAGACTTGGTGGATCTGTCAGGATCCCAACAGGAGGATAGAAGCCAGCGTGTGCTTCTAGAATGCATGGTCTCAGTGCAGGAAACTGGGGGGCCTGGGAGCCCCAGGCAGCAAAGCACTACCAGGATTTCAGCTGCCAGGCTGGCAACATCCTGTCCCCTGGGGAGCTCGCCCAGCTGCCACTCTAGGCTGGGCCGGGCTTCCTGGGCCTCACCTGGAGAGGCTCTGCCCACTCCTGCTGTAGGCAGGAACCCCCTTTCCTGTCTGGGGTCCCACTTTATTCTGTGATGGAGGCGGCCTTGGACAGAGGCGGGGAGGCTGAGCAGACACCAGAGGATCCCGCACTGGAGTCACCTGGTCTGGATCAACCCGGAGACACCAGAGCAGCTTAGGTGTGTCGGGGATGGTGGGGCCTCTCCTCCCAGAGCTGCAGCCACTGGAGGCTGTCACCTTGAGGCGTCAGGACACCCTGCACAGTTTCCCAGCCAGGCCCTGCCGGCTCCCTCCAGGGGTCTTCCTGCAGGTGTGCTGACTGACGGCAGAGACCTGAGGGTGGGCGGGCCTTCTAGGTGTCGGCATCTTGCAGGTACCAATTAAAAGGTTTACGTTTATTAATATTTAAATCTATTTCCAGTGACAAGTGGGAACCAAGTCATCTTTGGCCTCCTTGGGTATCCGGGGTACCAGGCCCTGAAAGAGACAAGCTGGCTGCAGCCCTTCCAAACTGGCCACTGTCCGCTGTGGGGTTTTAGTGCCTGAGGTCAGGTGACAGTGGGGAGCACACTCCGACCCCAGCGTGGCCGCCCCTCACCTCCTACTCCTCTGAGGGCTCCTTGTCAGCCTGACGCACGACGTCCCCACAGCTGCTGGGGTCCTCAGCCACAGCGTCCTGCACACACCCCAGCCCGGGCTCCCTGCCGCCAGCAGACGTGCTGGCCCGGGAGGCAGCTCCAGGGTTAATCCTCAGCAGTCTCTACAAGAAAGTAAATAATCCGATGGGGGGGCTGGTTTGTAAGATGAATCTTCAACGTGTAGCCCACAGATGATCATTGACTGTGGCTAGTAAATACAGACAGCCCTGACGTTGGCCGTTGTTGGGAGTAATTGTAATCGGCGGCGGACGCTGCGTGGCTGAATGCCTCGCTTGTGGCCGGCGTGGGCAGACCCGCCAGCCTCTGGCGGCTCCTTTCATGGGGTGTTATTACTCACGGGGGCGATTAATATTTCACCTGCACAACATGCGGACTGAAGGTGTCTGGGTCCTATGTTGGTCTGCTGACAGTCACCCCTTTATTCAAGCCAGCTTGTAGGAACAAGAGGATTAAGAAAAGGGGAGAGAACTATAGCATATGCTCAGGAAAGTATTGTGAAGGTTATAAGCAGAAAACGAGGAAAATGACAGAACGGGGGGAAATCAAGGAAGAAAGTGCGGAGGTTTCTAAAGTCGTATGGAAAAGAAAAGATGTTCCACAGATTTTTCTTAGTGTGCTAAAAGGCTCAGTAAGCTTTCATCAATCTTTCTGAAACTCATTCTCTTGCAAAAGATTGATTTTATGAAACTGAAGTCTAACAGCCAAGTGTTTTTCTCATATTCTGAATAATTTCAGTATCTCCTTATAAGTAAGGATTTATCACTCTTTCCCCCAAACCCAACCCCATTTGTTTTCTGTTAGACAAAACTCCAGGACCTGACTTTTCGACTTTTCTAATTCTCACTTCAAACACACTCCTCGCCAACGATCTCCGTCTACTTCTCTGAGACCCCACCTTCTGTATTTGCCACAGAATTGAATGAAAAGTGAGTTAGGCATGCTGTGTAGACTGCTGACATCAAAAGGCTATGCTTACATGTTGGAAGAGAAATCAGGATGACCCTAGTCTTGCAGCAGCTACCTGGCTCTTCTCAAACAGTTGTGTTTCCCAGTATTCACCACAGACAAGGGCAGCGTCCCAACAGCCAGGGGGAGGGGCACTGCTGGGGTCTGCGTTTTACGAATTAGAAGACGAGGTACAGAGGCGGGATGTACCCTGGGTCAGGGCCCTGGTCACATGGTGGGTGGTGGTGTGCAGAGCTTGAATTCTGAGAGTCTGATTCTGGAATCCAGAGTCTTACAAAACCAGCCATGATCTCTAAGATCGGTGCCCAAGGAATTTCCAGGTCTCTCTGTCCATGTGTGTGATCATTTTATGGTGCCAGGAGGTCCCCACCTCCTAAATGACAGAGCCACCCAGCCTCCCGAGCACCCCCTGCCCCCCGACCCCCAGTCCCCGTGGCATGAAGTTTCCGGCTGAAATGTCTTCTGCTGTTATTAAGGGCCCAGTGGTTTGGTTTGGTTTGATTTTGCTCTAGTTTGTGATGTAATGGGCGGGCAGATGACAAAATGCAGAAGAGCGTTGAGAAGACGCTGGATCCTGTAGATTCTTGATCCAAACATGTTCCAGGTCAATTCTTCTAACAGGCTCATCGTGGATTCCCAAGGTGAACTTGAAAGATGATGTAATCATCTCCTCTGCACATCCGGAAACCTTGCACTTCTGAGCCCTTCCTCCGGATAGCACCCCACATGCAGAGACCCTGCTCTGTCTGAAGGGGCCGGGGTTTGCTCTCTGTGGCTCTGAGGAGTGACCTCTGTGGACAGTGCTTATGGAGGGGCATGCAGGGCTGGATAGAGAAAAGGGGATGGAGCTGATGAAGTGTAAAAAAACAAACAGGACTGTAATGTGGATATTCAT
Organism: Leucopleurus acutus; assembly: GCF_964270905.1. NCBI lineage: Eukaryota > Metazoa > Chordata > Mammalia > Artiodactyla > Delphinidae > Leucopleurus > Leucopleurus acutus. The sequence continues at coordinate 174,784,763 of NC_139145.1, read as the reverse complement.
CAGTCTCTGAGTGAACAGGAACATCCCACCTGTAAAAGCAACTGGAGAACATACCCAGATCGACTACATTAAACTTTTAAAAATCTACGTTTGTAAAACATCTTAATATTAAAAGGCCAGTGTCACCAACGTATTTATTTTTTTAGCAAATGTGACAGAGAAAAGGTTAATTCACTCAGTATGAGGAGTTCTCTTATATATATTTAAAACTAACAAAAAGCAATAGAAAATACCAGCAAAAAAATCAATAGGCCACTGACAAAAACCCAAAAATGTGTAAAAGAAAAAGCCTTTCATCTCATTAGCAACCAAAAGCATTGCGACTTAGATAAGATATTCTGACTCATCCCTCAAAGTGTTGCAAGGGAGTTTTGCAGCATGGCAGATGCTACACACATTCTGCAGGTGGGAATGAAAAGAGAACCACCTGTCTGGAGACACGAGTAGAAATAGGGCTCAAGAACCTGAAAGATATGGAAATAAGGTGAGACATTCACTGCGAGTCTAGGAATGTGCCAGAGAGAAAGAAATAGATGCAGACAGAAATTTAATTTTAAAAGATACGAGCATAAATTCATTTAGTGTCATTTTCATAGTTAAAAATTAAAAATTACTTAATGTCTGAGAATACAGTGACATTCTTTGATTCCTTAATAGTGGTCCCAAAGTACAATGGGACTTTCAAAATCTTAAGTACTATTTGACAACATGGGACAATAATAAAAATACACAATTAGATTAAACTCAAGCACCATAATCTCTAATATGTTTGAAATACACAAATGTGGCACATAGAAAATACCTACGGTAGCAGCAAAGTATCTTAGCCCGGAAAAAGCATAGCATAGCTTCCTGAGTGGAATACTTGGGGGGAGGGTCACTTAATCCCTAAATCTCGCTTTCTGTACATAAAGTGGAGATTAAAACGAGCAACTGCCCCCCAGAATTGTGGGGAGGGAGCATGAGCTGAGTGCACAGCCCCGAGTCTGCCAGTGTCTGCACTGGCCCAGGTTGCAAGCACCTTCAGCTCTGGGGGCTGCAGGGTCTCCGTCACCAGTTAACTCTGCAGTTGTCGCTCAAAAGCAGCCACAGGCAAACTGAAAGCAAATGTGGAGACTGTACCAAGAAAGCTTGTTTATGGGCACTAAAACTTGAATTTCAATTAATTGTTGTATGTCATGAAATATTCTTACGTTGATTTTTTTTTCAACCATTTAGAAATGTAGAAATCATTCCTAGCCTGGGGCTGTACAAATGCAAACACAGCCCTAAATGGTCCAGGCACTACAGTTTGTTGTCCTTGATTTAAGATGTTGCCTGGAATTTATATTAGTTACTAAAATGATTATTCCATTGTTATTTGAAAAAAGGGAAGGAAACACAACATAAACCTTGATATTCTATACTTGTAGTTGATTTTTACTTTCTTCTTTTACCTTTTTCTAGATTTTCCCATTTTTCTAAAGTAAATGTCACAAGTAATCATTTTATAATTTTAAAAAGTAAACTATGAAAGTTATGTAAACCAAGAACATCAAAATCTCTGTAAGAAAAGCAGAAAAAGAAAACACCCAATATCCCTGAGACTCACTTCGTCTCAGTGTTGACGATGCTAAGAGGTCTTTGAATGTATGGGAAACAGCTCAGAGACTAAATGCAAATACCACAGGAGATGCAGCAAAGGAGCCATGTTTCCTTCAGTGGTTGAAGAAAAAATATTTATTCTGCTGGTGGACCTTATCACAGGGGTGCAGTTAAGGCTGAAGCCCTTGAACCACATTTGTGATCTCAATACAGGGTCAAAATTTGTATTCACCAATGGGAAGTCTTCTTGCTAGAGGATACGTGTCAGTAGAAAAAGAAGCATGTTTGAGATGGAACATTTTTTTTGTTTGCTTGTTGCTTATTTAAAGGTCTGAATGTCCTTGTTTGAGATTTCTTCTAAACTGGACTTACAAGTCACAGAATTTGTTACTGAAATGAATGGATACACTCGGTACCCGGGAGCAGAGTAGTGCAGCCTTTCTGTTATGTTATGGCCCTCATCTTTTTTGTGAGAGGAGTTCAGAGATTAATGAAACTCTCCTTTTTTTTTTTTTTTCAATTTACTGAAAGGGTAAGACAGACCTGGGAAGCTGGTGGCTATGACTGTGGAATAGCTTTTGAATCTCTCAGTCTACACCTATAACAGACAGGGCAACCAGGTAGCAAAATAAAAAACTGATGAACAACTTTTGGAACAAAACTATGGGACATGGCACATGTATGCCCGAAGTGCCTGTGGATGAGGACAAACCCGCAGTTCCCACAATACCTGCTGGGTGTGAGCTCCCACGTGGAGGAAAACAGAGGATGTAACAGGGTGTCTGTGAACCCTGGGAGGGCCTGTCCACCCCCTCCAGGCTTCCTCCTGGGACAGGGCACTTCTGGGGAGACTAAAGGAAGTTGGGCAGGACAGACAAAAGAGGGGTAAAGGGGAGGGTGGGGATGGCAGCTCCAGAGAAAAGAAGGACAGAGCTGTGGGCCTCTGTGAGCAACAGCAGATTCTCTGCTACTGAAGAAAAGCAGCAGCAGAGGGAATTCCATGAAGTCAGAACTGCCCTGAGCCACACCACCTTCTCCAGTTAAAGAGAACTGAATTCACATAAATGAGCAACAAAAAGATACCAGGGCCAAATCCCAAACAAAGCTTTCATAAAAAAGGAAGGAGGAGCAGAATTAAGTCCCTACAATGACAGATGAGGAGACAGATTAGCAGGCCAATTAGACCTCTAACACGCTCATTCAAAGTAAGGTAAAAGACACTAAGACATGATATAGCAGGAAAAAACAACAACATAAACCAGAATTGTAAACACACAGAAATGAGGTGAAAAAAAGAAATAATTATAAGAAAAGAATCAGAAATAAACTGTAAACTAAAAAAAATATAAAGATGAATAAACAACAGAAACAGAATGTAGAAGTAAGAAGATTTTACTAATAAAAACCATGAGATCAAAGGATTTGAAAATGACAAAAACTGTAGTTAAGCAAAGAAAATTCAATCTATAAATAACAAGTGCCCAGCAAAGAAAAAACAAAGTGAGAGGAAACAGGAGAAATACTAAAAAGTATAACTCAAGAAAACATTCTGATTTTTTTTAAAAGACTACTTTACATATTCAAAGAGCACAGCATGTGTCTGATAATTTGGACCCCAATGGCCACTATCAAGACATGTTTTAGTAAATTTCCTGAGCTTAACAAAAGAAAGAACAAAATCTCTTTTTGGGGTCCAGGCAAAAATTACAAGTAATTCATAAAGGAGACAAATTATATTTTTATCATACTTTTCAACTATGACACTTTATGCCAGGAGTAAATGGAGGAACATATCTGATAAACAGGAAAAGAAAATATACGCCAATGATTCTGTAACCAGAGAGACTTTCTGTTAGCTACCTATTCTTTGTTATTAACATGCAAATATCACAAGGAATACTATCTCTGAGTCCTTTCTGAGAGATCTACTAGAAAACCAATAACAGACAACAAAAACCCCAGAGAGGGTCAGGTCCTCCGGCTCAGCTCGCTGTCTGGGCTTGACTGGGCTAGCTCTTCAGCCCACTGCTCTGCATTACGGGCACCAGGAATTTCCTGAGTACGAGCAGGTTGCTGCTTTTGCTAAGAGAGCACCCAAGACTCCAATTGTGTTTCCATTCACAATAAAGGGCTCTATTGCCTTTATTAATTAGCTGAGCAGATGCAGAAGGGAGTCAAGGCCAAGAGGAAACCTTCAAGATGGCAGAGGAGTAAGACATGGAGATCACCTTCCTCCCCACAAATACATCAGAAATACATCTACATGTGGAACGGCTCCTACAGAACACCTACTGAATGCTGGCAGAAGACCTCAGACAACCCAAAAGGACCTTGGTGCTCCGGCGGGGGATCAGGCCTGTGCCTCTGAGGTGGGAGAGCTGAGTTCAGGACATTGGTCCACCAGAGACCTCCCGGCTCCATGTAATATCAAATGGTGAGAGCTCTCCCAGAGATCTCCATGTCAACACTAAGATGCAGCTCCACTCAATGAACAGCAAGATATAGTGCAGGACACCCTATGCCAAACAACTAGTAAGACAGGAACACAACCCCACCTATTAGCAGAGAGGCTGCCTAAAATCATAATACTGTCACAGACACCCCAAAACACACCACTGGATGCAGCTCTGCCCACCAAAAAGACAAGATTCAACCTCATGCACAAGAACACAGGCACTAGTCCCCTCCATCAGGAAGCCTACACAACCCACGGAACCAACCTTACCCACTGGGGGCAGACACCAAAAAAAACTGGAACTACAAACCTGCAGCCTGTGAAAAGGAGACCCCAAACACAGTAAGTTAAGCAAAATGAGAAGACAGAGAAGCACCAGCAGATAAGCAAAATGAGAAGACAGAGAAACACACAGAAGATAAGCAAAATGAGAAGACAGAGAAACACACAGCAGATGAAGGAGCAAGGTAAAAACTCACCAGACTGAACAAATGAAGAGGAAATAGGCAGTCTACCTGAAAAAGAATTCAGAGTAATGATGGTAAATATGATCCAAAATTTTGGAAATATAATGGAGAAAAAACAAGAAACATTTCACAAGGAACTAGAAGAACTAAAGAGCAAACAAACAATGATGAACAACAAAATAAATGAAATTAAAAATTCTCTAGAAAGAATCAGTAGCAGAATAACTGAGGTAGAAGAATGGATAAGTGACCTGGAAGATAAAATAGTGGAAATAACTACCACAGAGCAGAATAAAGAAAAAAGAATAAAAGAATTGAGGACAGTCTCAGAAACCTCTGGGACAACATTAAATGCACCAACATTCAAATTATAGGGGTCCCAGAAGAAGAAGACAAAAAGGGAAGGACTGAGAAAATATTTGAAGAGATTATATTGAAAACTCCCCTAATATGGGAAAGGAAATAGTCTGTCAAGTCCAGGAAGCACAGAGAGTCCCATACAGAGTAAATCCAAAGAGAAACATGCCAATTCACATATTAATCAAACTATCAAAAATTAAATACAAAGAAAAAATATTAAAAGCAGCAAGGGAAAAACAAAAAATACCATACAAGGGAATCCCCATAAGGTTAACAGCTGATCTTTCAGCAGAAACTCTGCAAGCCAGAAGGGAGTGGAAGGACATATATAAAGTGAGGAAAGGGAAAAACCTACAACCAAGATTACTGTATTCAGCAAGGATCTCATTCAGATTCAATGGAGAAATTAAAACCTTTACAGACAAGCAAAAACTAAGAGAATTCAGCACCACAAAACCAGCTTTACAACAAATGCTAAAGGAATTTCTCTAGGCAGGAAACACAAGAGAAGGAAAAGACCTACAATAACAAATCCAAAACAATTAAGAAAATGGTAATAGGAGCATACATATTGATAACTACCTTAAATGTAAATGGATTAAATGCTCCAACCAAAAGACATAGACTGGCTGAATGGATACAAAAACAAAACCCAGATATATGCTGTCTACAAGAGACCCACTTCAGACCAAGGGACACATACAGACTGAAAGTGAGGGGATGGAAAAAGATATTCCATGGAAATCAAAAGAAAGTTGGAGGGCTTCCCTGGTGGTGCGGTGGTTGAGAGTCCGCCTGCCGATGCAGGGGACATGGGTTCGTGCCCCGGTCCGGGAGGATCCCACATGCCAGGGAGCAGCTAGGCCTGTGAGCCATGGCCGCTGAGCCTGTGCGTCCAGAGCCTGTGCTCCGCAACAGGAGAGGCCCCAACAGTGAGAGGTCTGCGTACCACGAAAAAAAAAAAAAAAAAAGAAAGTTGGAGTAGCATTTCTAATATCAGACAAAATAGACTTTAAAATAAAGACTACTACAAGAGAGAAAGAAGGACAGTACATAATGATGAAGGGATCAATACAAGAAGAAGATGTAACAATTGTAAATATTTATGCACCCAACATAGCAGCATCTCAGTACATAAGGCAAATGCTAACAGCCATAAAAGGGGAAATCGACAGTAACACAATCATAGTGGGGAACTTTAACACCCCAATTTCACCAATGGACAGATCATCCAAAATGAAAATAAATAAGGAAACACAAGCTTTAAATGATACATTAAACAAGATGGACTTAATTGATATTTATAAGGCATTCCATCCAAAAACAACAGAATACACTTTCTTCTCAAGTGCTCATGGAACATTCTCCAGGATAGATCATATCTTGGGTCACAAATCAAGCCTTGGTAAATTTAAGAAAATGAAACTGTATCAAGTATCTTTTCTGACCACAACGTTATGAGACTAGATATCAATTACAGGAAAAGATCTGTAAAAAATACAAACACATGGAGGCTAAAGAATACACTACTTAATAACCAAGAGATCACTGAAGAAATCAAAGAAGAAATCAAAAAATACCTAGAAACAAATGACAATGAAAACACGACGACCCAAAACCTATGGGATGCAGCAAAAGCAGTTCTAAGAGGGAAGTTTATAGCAATAAAATCCTACCTCAAGAAACAAGAAACATCTCAAGTAAACAACCTAACCTTGCACTTAAAGCAATTAGAGAAAGAAGAACAAAAAACCCCCACAAAGTTAGCAGAAGGAAAGAATCATAAAGATCAGATCAGTAATAAATGAAAAAGAAATGAAGGAAACAATAGCAAATATCAATAAAACTAAAACCTGGTTCTTTGAGAAGATAAACAAAATTGATATAACATTAGCTAGACTCATCAAGAAGAAAAGGGAGAACACTCAAATCAATAGAATGAGAAATGAAAAAGGAGAAGCAACAACTGATATTGCAGAAATACAAAGGATCAAAGAGATTACTACAAGCAAGTATATGCCAAAAAATGGACAAACTGGAAAAAATGGACAAATTCTTAGAAAAGCACAACCTCCCAAGACTGAACCAGGAATAAATAGAAATTATAAACAGACCAATCACAAGCACTGAAATTGAGACTGTGATTAAAAATCTTCCAACAAACAAAAGCCCAGGACCAGACGGCTTTACAGGCGAATTCTATCAAACATTTAGAGAAGAGCTAACACCTATCTTTCTCAAACTCTTCCAAAATATAGCAGAGGGAGGAACACTCCCAAACTCATTCTACGAGTCCACCAACACCCTGATACCAAAACCAGACAAAGATGTCACAAAGAAAGAAAACTACACGCCAATATCACTGATGAACATAGATGCCAAAATCCTCAACAAAATACTAGCAAACAGAATCCAACAGCACATTAAAAGGATCATACATCATGATCAAGTGGGGTTTATCCAAGGAATGCAAGGATTCTTCAATATATGCAAATCTATCAATGTGATACATCATAATAACAAATTGAAGGAGACAAACCATAGGATCATCTCAACAGATGCAGAAAAAGCTTTCAACAAAATTCAACACCCATTTATGATAAAAACCCTCCAGAAAGTAGGTATAGAGGGAACTTGCCTCAACATAGTAAAGACCATATATGACAAACCCACAGCCAACACTGACAAACCCACAACCAACACTCCCTAATACCATCGTTCTCAATGGTGAAAAAATGAAACCATTTCCACAAATATCAGGAACAAGAAAAGGTTGTCCACTCTCACCACTATTATTCAATGTACTCTTGGAAGTTTTAGCCACAGCAGTCAGAGAAGAAAAAGAAATAAAGGAACCCAAATCGGAAAAGAAGAAGTAAAATGGTCACTGTCTGCAGATGACGTGATACTATACATAGAGAAGCCTAAAGATGCTACCAGAAAACTACTAGAGCTAATCACCAAATTTGGTAAAGTACCAGTATACAAAATTAATGCAGAGAAATCTCTTGCATTCTTATACACTAATGATGAAAAATCTGAAAGAGAAATTAAGGAAACTCTCCCATTTATCACTGCAACAAACAGAATAAAATACCTAGGTATAAACTTACCTAAGGAGACAAAAGACCTGTATGCAGAAAACTATAAGACACTGATGAAAAAAAATAAAGATGATATAAACAGATGGGGATATATACCATGTTCTTGGATTGGAAGAATCAACATTGTGAAAATGACTCTACTACCCAAAGCAATCTACAGATTCAGTGCAATCCCTATCAAACTACCAATGACATTTTTCTCAGAACTAGAACAAAAGATTTCACAATTTGTATGGAAACACAAGAGACCCCGAATAACCAAAGCAATCTTGAGAACAAAAAACAGAGCTGGAGGAATCAGGCTCCCAGACTTCAGGCAATACCACAAAGCTACAGTAATCAAGACAGTATGGTACTGGCACAAAAACAGAAACATAGATCAATGGAACAGGATAGAAAACCCAGAGAAAAACCCACACACATATCGTCACCTTATTTTTTATAAAGGAGGCAAGAATATACAATGGAGAAAAGACAGCCTCTTCAATAAGTGGTGCTGGGAAAACTGGACAGCTACTTGTAAAAGACTGAAATTAGAACACTCCCTAATACCATACACAAAAATAAACTCAAAATGGATTAAAGACCTAAAGGTAAAGCCAGACACTATAAAACTCTTAGAGGAAAACATAGGCAGAACACTCTATGACATAAATCAGAGCAAGATCCTTTTTGACCCACCTCCTAGAGAAATGGAAATAAAAACAAAAATAAACAAATGGGATCTAATGAAACTTCAAAGCTTTTGCACAGCAAAGGAAACCATAAACAAGAGGAAAAGACAACCCTCAGAATGGGAGAAAATATTTTCAAATGAAGCAACTAACAAAGGATTAACCTCCAAAATTTACAAGCAGCTCATGCAGCTCAAACAACCCAATCCAAAAATGGGCAGAAGATCTAAGTAGACATTTCTCCAGAGAAGATATACAGATTGCCAACAAACACATGAAAGAATACTCAACATTGCTAATCATTAGGGAAATGCAAATCAAAACTACCATGAGATATCATCTCACACCAGTCAGAATGGCCATCATAAAAAATATACAAACAATAAATGCTGGAGAGGGTGTGAAGAAAAGGAAACCCTCTTGCACTGTTGGTGGGAATGTAAATTGATACAGCCACTATGGAGAACAGTATGGAGGTTCCTTAAAAAATGAAAAATAGAACTACCATATGACCCAGCAATCCCACTACTGGGCATATACCCTGAGAAAACCATAATTCAAAAAGAGTCATGTACCAAAATATTCATTTCAGCTCTATTTACAATAGCCAGGACATGGAAGCAACCTAAGTGTCCATCGACAGATGAATGGATAAAGATGATGTGGCACATATATACAATGGAATATTACTCAGCCATAAAAAGAAACAAAATTGAGTTATTTGTAGTGAGGTGGATGGACCTAGAGTCTGTCATACAGGGTGAAGTAAGTCAGAAAGAGAAAAACAAATACCGTATGCTAACACATATATATGGAATTTAAAAAAATGGTTCTGAAGAACCTAGAGGCAGGACAGGAGTAAAGACCCAGACATGGAGAATGGAATTAAGGACACAGGGAGGGGCAGGGTAAGCTGGGATGAAGTGAGAGAGAGGCATGGACATATGTACACTACCAAATGTAAAATAGATAGTGAGAAGCAGCTGTATAGCACAGGGAAATCAACTTGGTGCTTTGTAACCACCTAGAGGCGTGGGATAGGGAGGATGTGAGGGAGACACAAGAGGGAGGGAATATGGGGACATATGTATATGCATAGCTGATTCACTTTGTTATAAAGCAGAAACTAGCATACCATTGTAAAGCAATTATACTCCAATAAAGATGTTAAAAAAATAAGCAAAAACCAAGAGATACTTTCTGTTAGGTACCTATTCTTTGTTATCAACATGCAAATACCACAAAGAATACCATGTCTCTGATCCCTTTCTGAGAGATGTACTAGAAAACCAATAACAGACAACAAAAACCTCAGAGAGACTTTGACTTAGGACTTTGCCACGGTGTGGCAAACATCAACGTGGAGCAGAGCTCCCAGAAAGCTGATCAGAGCTGAAGAGAGGAAGTTTGCAGACACGTCACAGCTTTCCTCACGGATTCCCCAAGGCGGTGTCACTATTACTGACAGCCTGAGGCTGGTCATCTTTAATGTGGGACAAGTAAGTGAGTAATTGTGAGGTATCTAATTACACGACGCCCTTGTGTCTGACGAATCTAACATGACGCACCTTCCCATGGTCCTGAGTCTAGGGTGGAAATGTCAGTGTGAAATCCAGAGGTGACTTGTCTTTCTGGTAAACATCGTAACACTGTTCTCTCTAGAGGCCTGGAAACACCAACTGTCAGCTGTGAGCTCCTCCAGCCCCGAGAATGGTGGTCCTGAAGTACCCTTTCCCGCTAAAAGGAGCCTGAGCTTCTTGGGGAAATGTCTGATTTCCATCCTGGAGCAGAAAATGAACTGGAGCCTGGAATATACTGCTCTGGAGGATACGAAGGGACCCATCAATGGCTCCTGGTCATGTCAGAAGGACGCAAGGGCCAGTTCAGCCCAACTCCCCTGCCAAAGATGGAGCCATGTGACTTTGAAAAAGATAGCAGTTTCAGTTAATGATTGCCTGTCAATTAGGTTTCAATCCCTGAGTTCTTAACACTATTCAAAAGTGACTTTCAGGGGATGATATAGAATCAACTGACTATCTTGAAAACTCCTGGATAGTGACTGGCTGTGTATCCCACATTTCCTACATAAAGCGTTCTGGGGGACCAAGCAACGTGTAAGGAGAAGAATCTTGTCATCGAATTTATTCCAATGAAAAAGTGAAAAATGAAATAAGACTTAAACGACCTAAGGAATTCAAAAGCAGGGAGGCCTGAGCTACAGCCCTAGGGATGTGTACTGGGTGGTAGAGTGTCAGGAAACACAGAAGTGGCTTCTATGACAACCAAGGGGAGGAGACTCCCAGGGGAGGGGGTGCTGTGTTGGGATGGGGCTTCCGGGGCAGCTGGACGAGGGCTGTTGTTATAGGATGTTTCCCTTGAAAGACTCGTGACACGATATGTTTATTTTAGAAGGTTTGCTCGATCCGTGTTTTATTTTACAATGAAAAGTTTAAAAATAAATTTGCAAGGCATCAATGTAGTATCATTACATAGTTACTTCCCAATATTATAAAAAAAAATTGTCAACGGTTAAGAGAAAATGAGTTCTGTGTTGAGCAGACACAGTCACTGATCTGCCATGACACTCAGAGGCCAGCGCAGAATGAGGCAGTGGCAACCCTGGAGAGACGTGTGGACCGCCACGTGCAGAGGGTACCATGCAGCGAACCCAGGGATGTTTAGAGCTCACATGCGGAAGACTGCACTTTCTCAACTGCTGGATATTTTGTGCTTTAAATGAGGTGTCATGACTAAATTCCTAGGGATTTAATGTTTTGAAAGGGTCGTTTTTGTTTCTTTGTTTATGACCTTTCCTTATTTTGCTATCGGGTGTTCAATCTGCTCCTTCCTGATTCCCGGGGCTTTTTGTGTGCAAGATATATTGACCCTTGTCTCTGATAGGAATTTAAAAACCCTTTTCTCGACTTGTCATTTGAGTTTGTTTATGATGTTTGTTTGTGTGTTTTGTTCCCTTTGGCCATGCAGAAGTTTATTTTTTGAAGGGGTTGGTAGCAGAGATGCTCTGGGTGGTTGGGTGTAGGCCAGGGAAACTCTCCAAGTGTCCACCGTCAAGGATCTCTTTGTTGTCCCTTTAAAATTGTGCATAGTGTCCCCTGGTGCAGAGGAGCATCATGCCACCTGGGCTCCTAGAGCTCCTCAGAGCCCTGGAAATCTGAAGCCACACACATGGGCTTCCAAGTTCCATCTTGCTCTCTCTTTCTGGGACGTGTCACCTCTCAACCCCTCTGAGATGCCCCACAAGCTCCTGTCTCTTGCCCTAATGACTATCACATGCCCAGGACTGGACCTCTCCTTCTGGACATTTCTGAGTTCCCCATGCATACCTCCATTCACCCCTGTCCTTCCCAGGACAGCTTGTCTGTGGCTCATCTGCCTTGAAAGCCTTGAAACCCTTTATAAGCATCTCAGGTTGTGCAAGTTCTGTCTCTCTCCAAAGCCACTGAAGTGTAGTTTGGGGGATTTCTTTCTAAGTTCATGCTCCTTGTTGGTGCTGTTTCTTAAAGGAGAAGGAGAAACATTCAGAGCACAGTTCCCACCACGTTCCCATCAGAACAGACCTCAAAGTCTTCATATGTAATATTTTCTTATTACTTAGCTCCAAGTATTTTTCCAATTTTCATTGTAATTTTGTTTTCAACATTGGCTACTTAGAAGTACATTTTTTTATTTAAAAATTGTGGAGATAATATTCTAATTATCTTTTGGTTTTAATATCTGGTTGGATGTTAGACAACATACCCGCTGTGATTTCAGTCCCTTGAAATGTGTTGAGACTTATATATGGCCCAGAATTATAACAATTTATGAAATCAGTCAAATCTACACCTGAAAAGAATGCCTACTGTGCCATGTTCACCGTGTTCCATGTTTCTAGCAATTAAATGCTTTAACCATATTTTAAAACACTTCTACATAGTGAAATTTTGTTGGTTCTATCCATCACTAAGAGTAGGGTGTTAGGTGTTAAAACGTTCCACTCTGCTTGTGGATTCATGCATTTCTCCATATAGTTTTGCCAGATTTTGCATCATAAATTTTGAGATCATGTTACGTGGTACATATTAATTACTGCTAGTATATTTACCTGATGAATTGAAACTTTGATCACTAGAAGTGACCATCTTTATATGTACAAATGCTTGTGAACATAGAATTCTGATATTATTATAGTTATTATGGCTTTAAAAAAAAAGAACAGCCTCTTTTGTTATTTATGAGGAATGTTATCACCAAACTTCCAATTCCTTTTTTAACTTTGACGTAGCATTTTATTTCTTTGCTTTTTTTAGCCTTTAGCAAGATCTGTTGATCCATTTACCTTTGCTGCAATACTCATTATTCTTGTTTAAATCTATTATTGTATAATGTACTAGTCTGTTCCACGACCTCTTTTTTTTTTTTCTTATCTTCTTTGGAATATAGTGACATGTTTATCATTTTCCCTTCTCCACTTTTTTCCTATTCTTTCATTATATTTTAAAATTTCTATTCTTCTGTTCTAGAAATTACATCTGCAATATATAATATAACAAAGCCTAAAGTTAATCAACACTTATTTTTCTCCCAGATTCTATAAAGAGCTTAGACATTTTATTTCTGTTTACCTTTCTCACAACTAATACATAATTGTTGAGTATTTAATTTTACATATTTTTAAACCCTGAAGACATTATTATTATTTTACATAGTCTATAGTCATTTAGATTTTCCACAAATTTAATACTTTATTTACTCTTTATTCCTTCTTGAATCTCAGCATTCTAATCTGGAATTATTTTCAGTCTGCCTGAGATGGATCCTTTAGAATGAACTTTAGTGGGTAATTTTCCCACTGTTTTTTCTTTCCTGTTGCGGAGCACAGGCTCTGGACATGCAGGCTCAGCGGCCATGGCTCATGGGCCCAGCTGCTCCGCGGCATGTGGGATCTTCCCGGACCGGGGCACGAACCCGTGTCCCCTGCATCGGCAGGCGGACTCTCAACCACTGCGCCACCAGGGAAGCCCTGTCTTTTCTTTTTTATTTTCTCTCTCATCCCTGAAACTTTGCTCTGGGTACAGAATTCAAGGTAGGAGGTAAGTTTCTCTTGGCATATTTTACGACACTCTTCCATCGCGGCATTGGGAACTGTGGCTCCTTTGAAGGTATTCTGTGCTTTCACACCCTCTTTGGGCTGGTTTTAGAATTTGCTGCTTGGTTCAGGAAGCAGTGAGTTTCTTTAAACTTATTTTGTTTGGGGTTCACTAGGCTTCTTGAGTCTACTGATTACACTGATTTTCATCAGTTCTAGAAAGTCCTTGGTCATTACCACTTTTGAAAATTGTTTTCCCTGATCTGCTCATCTTCTGGGATTCTGATTAAATGCATGTAGATTTCCTCTTTCGCCTTTTCTGTGTCCATCCTTTGGAAACTCCATGCTGTGTTCTGGTTGACTTTTCTTAATTTAGCTACCCTTCACTAATTCTCTCTCTGGCTGTATATAATTAGCTGGGAAGCTCTTTATTGGATGTGTAATTTAGATTCATTTGTCATTTCTAGAAGCTCTATTTTGGATATAACCTGCTTAGTCATTTTTATAATCCCTTTTTGTCACTCATAGTGGAATTTCCTTTTCTATTTTAATTTTTCCAAACATATTCTTTCAAACTTCTAGACCAAATAATTTCATTGTCTAAAGACTTCCTTTCACACCTTTCTGTCTTCAGCTCTCTTGTTGGCTTTCTTGTATTTATGTGTTTTTCACAGATCCTTGTTTCCCTGGGTGACCAGTTTCCTCTGAAGGATGGAGCCTCACCTTCCCACAGTCCAGGGGGGCCTCTGCAGTGGGTCTCCTTCTGAGGGGTGGTGTGGGACCCCTGGCCTCACCTACCCCTGCATCTGCAGCTGGGGGTCTGTCAGGGGGGAGCCCAGTGTAGAGAAGGGGCCAAGTGCAGGATGTGCCCTCTGGCTAGACTGGTCTTAACCAGCTGGTAATCCAGGTGTCTGGCAGGGTTGTGCACCTGACCTTTTCTAGGTTTCTTGAGCCTCACCTCATCCATACCGTGTCATCTGCTGGTCCCTCGGCCCAGGGAGAGGCTGCCTCCTGTGGTGGCTTCCTTCCTCCCTCCCTCCCTCCCTCCTCGGACTCCAGAGCCCCCTCTCTGCTGGTGTCCACTCAACCTGTGGAGGTGCTACAGACTGAGAGCCCTCACCAGGGGTGTGGTCCAGAGATCCCTGGACACAGTCAGGCTCACGTCCCCCACACAGCAGCATCCGCCATCCCCCAGCAGACCAGCGCTCTGGCCACGCCTCATGCTTGTTGAGTTTGTCAAGTGAGTCAGCCCCTGTCTGCGTCCCCCCCTGACACTGAGACCTGGAGTGTGCGTCAGACTCCGGGGATGCTCTTTCGGGGCCATGGGGAGGGGTGGGGAGTGAGCCCCCCACTAGGGGTGGGGACAGCGCCGTGACCCCACCGGGAATCTCCAAACATCCTCTTCACAGTCCTGCGGTCTCTCTCCTACCCTGGCTTCCCTCCTACCTCCCTGTGGCCCAGCCCTGCAAGCCTTCATCTGCTCTGGTGCGTTTGTGTTAAAGTCTCCCCAACTCCCTGGAAGATCTGTCCCAAATCCCCGTGGAATTTCCTAACAATCACGTCTGATGCCCCAGCTGAAACTGTTAATTCCAATGTTGTTATAGGTTCGCGGGCTTACCTGCCCTGCTCACAACCAGTGCCCCTGGATGTCCCCTCCTACATTTGGGCCAAGCTCATTGCCAGGGTCCTCGGCCACCTGAGGCTCAGGCCTGGCCAAGAGGTCCCAGCACCAGTGGACAGTGTGAGGGGCTCTCACGGAGGCCAGCAGGAGACAGGGACCCACTGTCCAACTGGGAACCTGGGACAGCTTGCGTTTAACACCTTGGTCTCTATTCAGCAAAAATATTCTCCCATAATTGTAACTTAAAATGAATAATAATAATGGTAGTATAGAAGTGCAGGAAGTGAAATTTTTCTGAACATTTTATATTTAATCATGTCAGTAATACGTAAATAAATAAAATATTGTGGTACATGAAAAGAAAAATAATGGATTAATACTTTTTAATTACATTAATACATTTTTTGGAAAAGGGAAAATACACCTACATATTGGTCTGCCATTATAATGAATAATATAATTTTCGTGATTAACCTTAACTTCTGCAATTTTTAATGATGTTATCAGAATTGATCTTTTCAGCATATTAACTTTTAATATATGTAGCCAGATGTGTCACCATCTTCACCCTTAGCTGATCAAAGAGTATTTTTCTTAATTTTAATTTTGAAATGTTTCTTTCATATGAAGCAACATATACAAAATAGTTAAAGTCTTAAACACGAGGACACGTTTGGCAGAATTTTATTTAAAAAACATTTTTACTGCATTCTAAAAATCTCAATCCTGCTCATGATTTTGGTTTATGAAATTGACTCTAGCAGTTTACAAATATCTCTACAGCAGAGCAATTTCCACAAAAATAACTTCATCTGAAAAGTCACCATAAGGTCCTCTGAAATTGGGTAATTGTAAGAAGGATTTTTTGTTTTTTTGTTTGTTTGTTTGTGTTTCTGGCATGAAGCAGATTGAATGAAAGCCAAATGGATCAGGTGCCTGAGAACCAATGACAGAATTGCAGAGATTCAAGTTCTCTGTCTTGTCTTTAGGCTTCCTGTGCTGTCATTGTCACTCTGAGTTCCATGATTAAACATGCACACAAAAAGCCCCAGTGGGGTCTGGGCCAGAGCTGCCTGAGCAGAGCTGAGGGCCCTGAACCCCCAAACTGAGCCTTGGAGTGATACCAGGTGAGGCATCCATGGTGCCAACACCATGACTGGATTTCTCAGAACTCAGCTCCACAGAGCACGTGCAGTTTATCGCAGCATAAATAATACAAACATGCTCGTTTAAAGCTCACAGACCCAATGGTAACCAAAGCAACTCTTTAGGACTTAGACCCACCAAAGACGTCTTTCAGGGAAGATCCTTTTATCACTGGTGCTGTTTAGATTTGTGCGTGGCGAAAATGGAAATCCATGACTCGGGGTTGTTTATGGTTCTTTTCAAGTTCTCTACGGATAAGGCACTTTATTTCCTGCCCCCAAAGTGGACCATCACACCCCCCAACCTACCCTTGGCGGGGCTCCTAAAGTTCAGGTAGACTAAGGCTTATTGTGTACTTACTGGGTGCAGGCATGCCACCAGGAGGCCTGATGCCACACCTGGCATACTCTCCACACAACCTCTGTGATGTAATCGTCGCATAGTAAAGAGGACGAGGTGAGCAGAAGATAGTCACCTGCCCGGGGCACACACATGGCTGCCCATTCTTACGGAAGGACCCCAGTCACTGCAGCCCAAACGCACATGCGCCGTCTGCATTCTGGGGCCAAAATCAGGATCACAGAATGCGCCTTCCTGACGCATTTTCAGACTGGGTTCTGCAAAAGAGCCTTTCAGAAGGACATGTGTGGAAACACACTGATAATTTCATGTTCTAATAATTTAGAGAAATTCTGCATTAAAAGCATATCATTAGAGAAGCTAAGTCCTGTGCTTTTCCTGGCGAAGAGGAAACTGGTGAATCAGAGAAAGTTAAGTCTGTATAGTTGGGGCCAGTTGTATTTCCCCAGGAGCTAGGATGGAGCTGTTTGGGGAACGGGGCACATTTCCAAGGTCGTGGCCTTAAGGGACAGTCTCTGAGACTCCTCAGCGCAAAACCGGGACTCAAAGTCATAGTGGATAAAGAAAGTTCATTTCACATGCAAGAATAGGGTGTTTTCAAAAGACAATTCAAATGTGTTATAAAGTAATTCTAGAGTAACTCATTGACAGCAACTTGGAAAACAGAAGAAAAAAAAATGGAAAGAAAAAATAACTCAAAATATCACCAGTGAGCTGTCACTGCAGATGTGCCGACCTTACTACTTGGTGTTTTCCATCAAACTGTGTGGTTCCTGCGTGCCTGGGTCAAACCAACCTGCAGCGGCTTGTAGGCAATTAGGTGTCAGAAAATCGGTAGAAGGCAGTCGGGGGCACTTCTCACACACAGAGATTCTAGAATATTGGAAGTAGTCACGTAGATATCAAATGAACAACAAATGCTCATTCTACTTTTTTTAGTTGAAATAAAATAAATACATCAGGGCTGTTTCATGTAGATGCTATTTACGCGTTGAGGGTCTCCAGGGTTAAAAACAGCAAGAACTGGAACACAAACAGAAGCCACCATAAAGCTGGTGGTGGCCTCTGCCCAAGTCATTTTAGATGTCCCTTTTGTACCTCCACCGGGCCGGGTGGGTGATGCGGGCAGGGCTTGGAGGGTGGATGAGGTGGGAGTCTCTGCCCAGGGGCGGGTCCCTAATAGCCCAGGTAAGAAGCAAATTTGCCAGCCAAGATTTCCCTGTCCTTCCATGTGAAGGCCACAGACAGCACCTTCCTGCTGGGCCGGGAGCCCGCTGACCACTGCAGGTGGTCCTGTAATCTTCTTGGTGCTTTCAACATGAGGGCACAGAGCTCGTGTGTCCTCACCATCCTAGCCTAAAACCCAGTCGAAATGAAAGATGTAGTCACGGATCAGTATGAGGTGTTTTCTCTATTGGTTCATAACTTAAATACACCCAGTTAACCCTAGTGTAAAACGTGCAAGGGCTCCCAGAAGCCAAACATAATTTGAAAGCAAGGCAACAACATGGACTTGCAAATAACAAGGAAGTTATCTGAGGTGGTTTTCTCTCTTTTTGGCTTAGTATTTGCACACTGCTGTCCTTTTCTTGATCACTGATCAGCAGAGAGTGTGTAATTAGACCTTTAATGAATGTGCCGCGCACATGACAGTGAGGGACGCACGTACAGCACAAATGGGACGACAGGAAATCCGGAGTCTGCATCCTGGAAGCGTGATATGTGAGTGCCCTGGGTTTGAGGTGCTTGCACTGCCCTGATTTAAGTGGGATTCCCTGATTTAACCTTTAGCCCCCATCACCGTGCAGAGGAGAGCCAGGTCCTGGTTTTGTCTAAAGCAGGGGAACAAAGTGTCTGCAGTGGACTTATTTCAGATTAACAACCATGAAAAATGGTCCTGATCATTCCCAGAGGCTAAGTGTCCTCCTGCCATCGGGCCTCAACACACTGACTTCCAGGCCTCTCTCCAGGTCCGGGCCCTCATCCCATCCTCATTCAGTGCTGGTTTGCAGCCCATTGCCAGGGCTGGGCTGGGACGTGGAAGGTGGATCCCTCAGTGAGGGGCGATCGTCAGGTTCCCAGGGCGTGCGCCTCAGGGAGATGCTTGGAGGCGGGGGACGCCACGCTCGAGCAGGGTCCACTGACCCAGCCCCACAGCCATGCCCTGTCGTTTACCTGGCCCTTCGTGAGTATCTGGTGGGGGAGAAGGGACCCCTGGTCTGTGGCACTGGGGGTTGTCCCGGCCAACACTGCCGCTGACTCGGAATAACTTAAGAAAAGGGAAAGGCACTTGTGCTGGGTCTAAGCTCTCCCTCAGGATCCACCTGAGACTGGAGAGACACCTAGAGGCTCAGACAAGGTGAAGCCACAGGGCTCCTCAAGTTAGGGCACGTCTGCTGGTCAGGCCCCCAGGACCCTTGGCACTTGGTTCTTGACTCAGAAGGGACCTCGGTGCTTAGTTCCCGAGGGTCCCGGTGGCCAAGCCTCACCTCCCAAAGACAGGGACTCGGGAGCAGACACACTTGGCTGACACCTGTGCCAGCTGCCCCCCCACCCTGGGAGGCCACCCCACACCCTCCAGCTCCTGTGATGTGGGTGGAGGTCTGCTTCCCCTTGTCCCGCCTGCACCTCGAACGGGAAGGGTCTTCGGCGTCTCCTACTGCACCCTGAGCAGCTTGCATCTTCTTCATAAAGCCCCTGATGCTTCGTTTATTTACTTTAACGGCAGTAAGATCCAGACTTGTGGCTTCCAGCTGGCATGCAGGACCTTGGAAGTCCTCATGCCCATCCTTACAAGGAGAAGAAAGCTGAACACACTGAAAATCAGCAAGTCTTCTTAGGTCCCTGAGAGAAGTGAGGTCGCAAGGCAAACCACCTCCCTCAGATTCGAGAGACGGGCGGGCAGGTGCAGCGAATCAGAACTTGCTGAAGCAGGAGCCTCCCTGGGAACCAGGACCGCAGGGCAGCGGGGCAGCCTGAGTTGCAACTGTGGGGCAGCTGGAGGCCCAGTGCGGATAACTGACTGGTGAAGCTCAGGGCTCCGGCACGGGGAGAGCACTCCACTTCTGTGACGTTTCCCTCCAGGGGCTCCACCACCTGGTCCTCACAGGGCAGGTCAGACAACAAGCTCCTCCAGCTTCTGGGAGCTGGAAGGGAAGGGAATCATTCTGAAATAGGCCAGAGTGCTCTGTCACCATCAGAGGGCTGGCCTTGGGAGGGGGTGTTTATCCAGAGCCTGACCTGCTGGGATTTATCAGAGCCCAGATGGCCCGGGGAGGGGAGTGCTACCTCCAGCCCCTCCAACTCTCCTGTCCCCGCTAAGGGGAAAACAAAACAAACCACACACAACCTAAAGCACTTTGTGAAGCTGCAGCCGGACACTCGACTCACTGGAAGGCTGAACACCCCCAACCACCACCAGGGTAGCAGGGCTCCTGTGCAGAACAGGATGGGGATGAGGGCTGCCAGCACAGACCTTATGCACGACAGCAAGATTCTGCACTTCTTATTGATGGAAAGTTCAAAATATCTGACTTTGATTTTCAGTGAATAGTCTTATTTAGCAATTTTATCTGGTGTGTTTAAATGTTCCTGATTTTATGTCTTTCTTACATCGTTCCCTGAATTAGAAAGAGTATAAGTTACTGTCACCTTTCCAGGGACAATTATGAGCTGATACCATCAAAAACATTATTTATGCTTTACCCATATACTAGGAAAGTCTATGACCATTTCCCATAAATGGCTAAAGTAGGTAGGCTGCTTTACCTCTTTGCCAGAAGGGAAAACATAATCAAATAGATCTGGTTATTGACAGAAGATTACTTTAGCATTGCTTAAGCTGTGGGTACGTGTGCTCATGTAAGTGACTTAATGAATTGTCATTTCGGAATCAATTTATGGAGTGGAGGAGCGCTGACCTGGAACAGCCTCCCTCTTTGCCCCCACCTCCCCTGGGGGCCCGCCAACCATGCCTCTCTCCTGGCTTCAGCCTCCTTTGTTTTGTGAGAAATGTTTATGGATGAAAAATAGCAAGCAGAGGTTGACTCTGCACCCTCAGCCTGGACTCCAGCTACAGGAGCTGGTGAGGAGATGGATTAAGGGAGGCTGTTACCTGGGCCCCCATGAGTTGGTCCACTTTCTGAAGGGAGGACACACCCCTGTGGGGCAGTGCTCACATGGCATCTGGGGCTCCAGGACCACAGTCAGGGGACTGAGGACCCGTTTCAGACCAGGATGCAGATTCCCTGATTCCGATGTGCACTATAGTCTTCAGATCCAGTGTGTGGATCTCCACTTGAGGTGTTCATTATCTTTGCAGATTTGGGATCTCCACCCCTAGACCTATAAAATTGGGCAGATTTTCTAGGGTTGGGGTCAAGTATTTTCAGTGATTCTTACAATCGTTAGTATTTGAGAACAACTCCAAGAAGAGCTTCTATCTACCAAACCTTCCCTGACATCTGTTGGAGATGTCTGAATTTCAGGTAAGCTCACGTTCCAGAGGCAGCTACCCACAGGCTCCCTGCGATGGAGGGAGGGAGGCGAACCACTGGGAACGATGCTCCCAACTCTTAGTAGTCCCTCCTTCTGCTCCAGGACCTTGAGCCCCAATCTCTGTCTCTGTCTCTCCTGAGCAAGGGTAAAATTTCTTGAATCTACTGAATGTGAAATCTCAACTACATCCTTACTGATCTTGGATCTGTGGTTTCGTGTCTGTCATTAACAGTAGAATGTTCTTGGCCATTATTATTTCAAATATTTATTCTGCTCCATTCTCTCTTCTCCTTCTGATATTCCAATTATAGATGTTATGTCATTTGAAAATTTCCCTCAGTTTCTGGATGTTGCGTATTGTGTGTGTGTGATTTTCTTTTCCCTGTTCTTTTTTTCTTTTGCATTTCAGTTTGGGAAGTTTCTATTTCCCACTCTTCAAGTTCACCAATTCTTTCCTCAAAAATGTCAAATGTACTGATAAGCTTTCTTAATTTCCATTACAATATTTTGGATTTCTATCATTTTCTTTTGGGTTTTTCTCAGAATCTCAATCACTCTGCTTACATTATCCATTTGTTTTCCATGCTTTCTACCTTTCCCATTAGAGCTCTTAGGTTATTATGAATAGTTATTTAAATTCCCTGCCTGAAGTGTCCATCATTTGTGCTATATCTGGGTCTGGTTCTGATCCTTGATTTGTCTTATCAGACTAGGTTTCTTCTCACCTTTTGGAATTCCTTGTAATTTTTGGTTTAAAGCCAGACATCTTACTACATCTGAGGAAGTAGACTCTAGAGTGGCTCCAGTCAATGTGGCTGGAGTTGGTCTGTATGTAAGGTCATCTCCAGCCATGGGTACCAGGGAGTTTACATTCATCTTGTCTTTGCTTTGTCCTTTGTGACCTTGGGCTCCCCTGGAGCTCCTCCTTGGAGAACTTCTGCAGTTACTTTGGTGCAGCCGTGGTTGTACTGGGGCCATGTTGAGGCTGGTAGGACTTGGAGAGGGAAATGTCTTCCTGTGGACTGGGGTCCCTGGGTGTGACATTCACAGAGGTTTCCTCTTGGATTGCTTCTTTTTGCCCCATTGGTTGAGACCAGAAGACTTAAGGGGACAGGAGGAGAGGAGCACTGTCCTGTTGGCTTGGGAAAGATGCTGGGGAAAGGCTTCCCCTTTGTTGTAGAGAACTGGGCATATTTCACATCAGCTGCCTTTCCCCTCCCACTGCTGGAGCCATGAGGGTACCTTTCTCAGATCTTCACCTGCAAATAAAGCCAGTGGAAGTGTGGGGGTCTGCTAAGCCCCCAGCCCCCAGGAGTTTCTCCCTGTCACATGGCTCATACTCAGCTGCCAGCAGCTGATCAAATTCACCCTCTAATTGTTCCCACCAGCTTGTGGCTCCAGCAGCTTCTGCCCGAGGTAAGCAGGTCCTGGCAGTATCTCTGTGTACTTCCCTGTCCCTCAAGATTTCAGAACTGCCAGCTCAGATCCCTAAAGGATCTAAGAAAAGTCATTGATTTTCAGGCTTTCCAGCCTTTTCTGGTTGTAAGGACAGGGGTGAAAACTTCCATGCTTTTTACATGTCAGAGCTAAATTTAGAAGCCCCTCTGCCCAGCGTGTTAGTTGTTTTCTGTGGGAGACTTGAGCTATTCCACCATCACAAAAAGCAGAAACTTCTGGTCACTCCACCTAATAAATAGTAATACCAGGATGTAGAATAAAACATTTTCCTTAGCCAAGAAAGGAAGAAATGCCATCTGCTATGTATCACCATTCTTAAAACCATCTCTGGTTAATATTTGATTCTGAGATCCCACTGATGAGGATAAGATGCCCTTGGAGAGGAGGAATCTTAACACGGATCTTGAGTTTGGTGCCCATATCCTGCACCAAAGTGTGTGTGAGGTCCACA
This sequence comes from Leucopleurus acutus, assembly GCF_964270905.1. Taxonomy (NCBI): domain Eukaryota; kingdom Metazoa; phylum Chordata; class Mammalia; order Artiodactyla; family Delphinidae; genus Leucopleurus; species Leucopleurus acutus. The sequence goes on along the minus strand of NC_139145.1, from coordinate 174,761,497 downwards.
CAGGCTTCTGGAAGTCCATACCTCCAATGCCTGATGGAGCCCTTGCTTCTTCATTACCTGAACCTCTTCATCATTATCCCGGGGGAGGTTAAGCTTGCTGGGATCACAACCAGGAGAGGAATAGGAGTGTTTAGTCATCAGAAATGGAAAGAATGTTGTCAGACATTGCCTTGGACATGCATTGACATAGCTAATACACACAATAATACCTTGTATTTGTGCATGATTGGAGAATTGAATGAGCATTTCTACCTGCCTATGTCACTCGCATCTTAAAAGAACCCAACAAGATTGGACATCTCGAGGCCGAGATGGCCGTGTGTTTTGCTCACTGACCTGAACCTGGCCTGGTGGGAGGTCCAGCCCAGAGACAGCAGGTCCCAGTTTGAAATCAACCTGCTCTATGAGCCAGAAAATAGCTCCATTCTGTGGCCTCCTCCCGAGCACAGGTGTGCTGGCTCCTCTTCCCCCAGGGACGACACAGGCAGCATGCGGGCCTCCAATGGGTGAGAAGCCCCTCCCAGCCCCTCCCAACAACTAACAAGAATGAGATGGAGGTTGGAGGGGTGGGGGCATTTCTGAGCAGATGGGAACTCTTGCCCCTCCTACCCTACCTGAGTGGAGCCTCACTGCTCCTTCCAGAACAGGCTGGCTCTGGGGTCCCAGCAGCCTGGAGTGGTGGGCAGGTGTGCTGTCCTATGGAGCCCAGGCTCCTTCTTGAACCACCTTCTACCACAGGGGGAGCTGGTGATGAGCCCCTGGGGAGACATCTTTAGAGCTGGACCCTCCAGCTTCACTGTCGAAGGTAGATGCAGCCAGCCTGACTCCCAGCGCTGGCCCCGAGAGAGGAAAACTCTGTGAGACTCACAGTGACCTAGGAAAAGCCTGTCTCGGGGGTGTACTGGCTGGTGGAGAAGCAACCCCATGGGAGAGGTGTCACCCAACATTAGCTGAGCCAAGAAGGTGTGGACCACCCCCCTCCCCGCCTGGAGCAACAGCTCAGGGTTGGCACCGCTCCCCTCAGTGCAGGGCCTCCCGAGGATCCTGACCATTCCACTTCCCATCGCCCCCATGCCCAGATGGGCCGTAAGAGGAGTCCCTGCCATGGCCTTGACTCTGCCTGTGTCTCCTCGGGGCATCCAGAGCAGCTGCCCTGAGCCGTCTCCATGTCACCAGAAGGTGCCCATAGGGAGAAGGTTCTTGGGTTCTAGGGGAAACACTGCTGGATAATTCTAGCTAAGGTGCAGGATTGCCAGAGCCTGAAGAACGTAGGCTTTCACCCACAATCAGTCCCTTGAGTTTCTTTTCAAAATGACACCTCTTTTCACTCACAGAGATTTGCATTTTTAGCAGATAACTGGTTTCCAGCTGCATGGCTGCTGTGGGTGGCTCCTGGGTGGAAACCCAAGGGGACAAGTTGGAGTGCCGCTGGCAATGTCCCTGGACTCCGTTTCCTACAGACACGTCTGAAAGACAGTCACAGGGCATCAACAAGTGCCTGCGTATTCAAAGAAAATATGATGATTTTTCTTTAAATATTTAATAAAATAATCATGATATACTTGGAAGTAATTGAAGAGACCCAATGACATGGCCAAGACTCCAAGATTTTATATGATATGATCAATACTCTGAAAACAAAGTCTCCTTTTTATAAAAAAGGACAATAAACAATCAACCACAAAACCCGAACCGAAGCTTGCCCTTACACTTTCTGGTGAGCAGTATTTGACATTGATGATCAGGAAAACCTTGAACGCCCAAAGCAACATCCACTGCCAGGTAGGAACTGAGCTGGGGAGATGCAGGGAATATAAATAAAGGTAATAGCCCAAAACAGGGGCTTTTGTTGAGTCTGTCACTGCGGGGAATCCATCGGGTGCAGCCACCCTAGGAAATCAAGTGCCGGGTCCCCAGCCCAGGCTGGCAACTGACTCAAACGTCTCCTCCGTATGTGGGTCCATCTGCCATTTGCATTTTCTTCCCCAGCCTCCCTCCTCCGCCTCCTGCAGTCTCCATGGTATCTGCTGAGCCCACCTTCTTATCTCTCTAAGGATGACATTTTGGGAGTTGAGTTTCTGGGGCCGCCAGTGCAGGGAGTGGCAGGTAGAGCCGTGGTCTGTGCGGAGGATCCCTCCCCCTCCCTGGGCCCCTGGTGTCTGGCATGAGGGGACCAGAGGCCCAGGGCTGGTCAAAGTCACCACACATTTCCTCTGGCTGGAGAAAACAGAGTTGGGAGGCCTGTGCCTTGCTTTCTTCTAGAATTGAAATGATTGCTGACGAGCTCATAGTAAATAAACCTCAGCAACATGTGCAACAAATTAGTAAAATAAATGTGTACTGAAGTATTAATGAAATAAATATTCAGCGGGTTGTTTGGGATATTTGTTCTATCCTCAAATGTTTAAAAAATAATGAGAGGTTTATTAAAACTTGAAACTATGACTCAATATAGGGTTTTCACAATGTACCTTTCTTCCTAAATTCAGAAAAGAAGGGATTTGTGTTCTAAAGATGGGTGAACCAACCGACAGGATGGAAGCTGGAGACAGAGGTCCTGGGTAGGGTCGGGGGAGATGTCCAGATCTGCAAGGATCCACTGTCCAGCCATGGTTGGGTCCCTGGCTCAGAAAGTGCTCCAGCTATGAGGCAAAGGATTTGGAACAAGGAACGGGGGCCCATAAGATCACTGGATCAGAATCGAATCCGATCCCAGAGCAACATGGCAGAAACTGCCCCTGAGGGGCTGCCTCTCTGCACAGATGGGGACTGCAGGAGACCCTCCCCAGCCCTGTAGAAGGGACCCAGGAGCTGACCCTGCCAGACCCTGGTGACAGGAATGCCGCAGCCCAGTGCCCGCGGCTGCTGACCACCCAAGCCTGAGGGTCTGCACCCACACGCGGACAGACCACCCCTCAGCCTCACCCACCCCGCCTGAGGCTGAGGCAGCCCTGGCCCGGGTCCCGCTCAGACGCAGCTCCTTGAAAAGCCTGGGGAAGCCCCCAGAGGCTCCTGGACCAGTCCCCGCAGACTGTGGTCCCAAGGGGGGAGCTTGCTGGTCCCGGGGGCTGACATGGGGCCTTTTCACACTGGCACGGCTACGTCTAGTTTATGTCCCGGCCGTGACCCACCTGGGGGCCGAGGGAGCATCTGCTCACACCAGGAGGAGACCCTCAGCTCCACCTGTGAGCCCTGCCCTGGTCTGAGCCAGGCGCTATGGCCACAGGTGCCCATTCATGTGCCCGCGACTCCCTGTCGACCACCACACCTGCCAGCCTTCAAATGTCCCAGATGGTGGCAGAGAGTGAGGTGCTCGGATGGGACATTCCCCTCAGCCTTGGGCGGGAAGACGTTCACACGTGTTCCTGCTGCCTTGGGGCTCCCAGATCCCCCCGAGAACCCAAGAGCCCAGGCACTCAGGGCAGCCAGCTCCTTATCGGTTTGAAAACTGCTTCTCCCAGACATGGAAAGCAAGCCGCCAGCGGGCACATGCAGTAACGCCTGGCTGTCACCATACTGGACAGAAGCACACACACACAGGCAACACGCGTGCACACACACACGCAACACGTGTGCACACACATGCACATGCACGCACACAAGGCAACACATGCACACACAACACACGTGCACACACAGACACACATGCAACACGTGCACACACAACGCACATGCACACAGGCAACATACATGCACACACATGCACACACATGCACACACAGTCAAACGCCCTTCGTGCTGTTCACTTATTCAAAAGTAAATTGTGCTCTGCTGATGTGTGAGCATTCTTCTTTTCTTTTTCTTTTTTTTTACTTCTCTCTCTTTTTTTTGACAGGGGGGCATGAAGTGTTTCCATCCATTTAAAAACCAATAAAGTGAGGGGAAATTCAGAAAGGCACAGTACACCCCCCTAATGCAATAGCTGGATCAGGTCAAGCCTTCTGTAGCAGCTTTAAATGGTGTTAATTTTTTTAAAATGGATTCTGTGGGCTATAAGATTATTATTTTTTGTTTGGGGAAACATTGTAGAGGCAACATGTGTCCGTCACGTTGGTGTGAAACCTTCAGACAAGACTTTCAAAAACATTCTGTGAACATAGGAGACCCGTTTTTCTGGTTTTCTGTCTAAAAAAATAAGAAAGAAAACAGTGAAACAGGATGAAAAGTGGCATTCACGTCCCTAACCTTCAGCATCCCCACTCACCTGGAGAGCTCCTCTACCCATAATGCACTAAGTGGATGATTATAAAGAAATGGGGGTTTAACTGTGGGTAAGCGTGGGGTCCCCAGAGCTTTGCAGAGCATTGAACCGTGCGTCTACAGCTGTCTCCACACAAGCCCGACATTCTTTATTTATTTGTTATGAAATATTTATGGGTGTTATGAAAGGTTTAAAATAATGTGTCTGTCGCTCTCTCCCCTCTCTCTTTCCCTCTTGCCTGCGCACAGCTTCTAATGCATAAATCATTCGGGGCTCTGGACAGTGGGGCTGCACATTAGGTGGGTGTATCTGCTGTATCACATTTTTTCTGCCTGAGAGAAAATATCATTCCTAGTAATTTTCTACACTTATACAATCAGCGTTGACAGTAAATAATTGATGTATGAATTTAGGACTAAACTCCAACACAATATGACTTTATGTCAAGGGTGACTCCCAGCAGGTTTTGAGCTAAATCATCTTGCAAAATGGGTTCTTTCAGTGAGAGAAAAAAAGGGTTTTGAAATTATTTTAATGGAAAACGGGACCTGTGTGCAGCTCTTCTTTTGATGAGGTCTTGCTTTGCATGGCTGGTAATAAAACTGAGCAACCCACCCATTATGAGATTGGAAATGTTTCATTTGTGATCACAAATGGATTTTTTAAAGACCGACACAGCTGTTTTTATTCTGTTTATCCTTTTTTCTTTTCCTTTTTTTCTCTCCTTTTTTTTGGGGGGGGCGTGTGTGTGTGTGTGTGTGTGTGTGTGATTGCGTTTGTATGTGGTAGGCTGCCCTCTGCTTTTCATCCTCGTATCTTCCGTAGAAAGTACAATTATGACTTACATTACAAGCTGGGTATGTTTGTGACTTAAAGATATATAAGTAGCAGAAAGACCTCAGATAAAAGCTTTTACATTCCCTCCCATCCCTGCAATGAAAATCCTTTACATCATGAAAAGAAAATGGTTACTGCAGACCAGGAGGGGGAAGAGTGGGTGTCTGGGAGAGAAAACTTTCATGAGATTGTCAGAAGAGAAATGCTTGATAGCTTTACAACTTCCACTGAAATCCAGACAAGGAGATCAAAGAAAACAAACCAGGTGAGAAACCCGGAGTGAGATTCTCTATTTGTTTTACTCTACTCTGGGGCAATGAAGATTTGAAACTACTGAAAATCTTTCTTCATGGGATGTCATTTTTGCTGAAACCACGATTCAAAGACTAGAGTTCAAAGCAAGGCCCTCTTGTCTTTGAAAGAAAATAATTATTTTCTCTAGTATTCACATTTGTATAAAATTTTATTTATTTATTTTTAGACCCATGGTTTCTTTTAAAAATATTCAGATCTTTCATATACTAAATTTAATTACATTTATTATATAAATGAAGAGAGATGATAAAATTCAAAGCCTCCTGAAAAAAATCCCATGATACAGAAAGACCTGCCCTGAGAGTCAAAAGCTGGAAAGCTGTTTCCTTCCAGAATCCCCCTTCCATGTCTCTTGCTCTTCCTCTGTCTTCTGCTGTTTATCCCTGGATCCTCACTCAGAGGACACGGCTCTCCTTTCATTCTATAGGTGGCACTCATGTCTCTGTGCATGAAGTTCTGAAGAAATTCCAGGCCAAAAAGTGGTTCATAAAAAAGTCCTTGCTCTCAGGGAAGTGTATTGATTTCTGCAAAATATAACAGATTTCTTTGAAAACAAATTTTAGATAAACATTCTTAACTGGGTTTATTTGATCTGTACCTTTCTTTATAGGTGGTGGTGAGTGATTTGAAGATTGCCAACAAATGGGTTTTATGTAAAAGACACTCTGGGCCAAACTCTTAGGTTCATGCGTGCATGCACATGTGTGTGCATGTTTGGTGTGTGAATGCATGTGTGTACTGTGCACATGTGTGTTGGTGGTTTTCCAGCATTCAGGAAACAGCTCTTCCTTAAGCAGCCTCGCTGGGGCTGGCTGGGTGGGTGGGCAGTGCTCCTGGTGTGGGGTGGCCCCAGGCACTCTGTGGCCCCCTGCTCCTCTTATGTGTATGCGTGCGTCTACGTGTGTCTGCACATGTGCACACATGCTTGTGTGTGGGGTGAGGGCTATTAGAGCTGCAGGCAACTGGGAAGTCTGTCCACATGAAGATGCTGACTGTCGTGATGCTATAACGGTTTCCTGGTCCAGCTGGAAATAGAATCTGAACCTTGGAGCTCAGTAACCCACAGAGACCGTCTTGTCCAAAGGCTTTGTTTTCTACAGGAAGAAACCCTCAGATTCAGGCTGCTTGCCCTCCACTACAGGCTGGTACCTGGAGAGCACACATGACACCTCAGGACGTCACTGCAGGACGTCACCCCCAGAGCTCGGGGGTTCTTCCCTAAGAGTCGAGCTCAGGAACATCTTCCCAAGAAAGCCCTGGGTTTGGTAGAGCTGCGGAGTCAGCACTGCCCTGTCCACCACGAGGACTCGTGCCTGGGCTGGAGCGCCCACCCCGGGGGTCCTGCTGGCCCACCGAGGTTCCCATCCAGGGCGGGAGGGGGAAGGTCAGATATAGGGTCGCAGGGTTACATTGCTGCTCTCCCCGTGTCATCATTGACAGAGGCGAGGGGCGGGGAGGGAGGGAGGGAGGGGAAGGGGGAGAAAGGGGGCCTGGGGTGGGGCTGCTGACACACAGCCCTTCTTGACCCCTGGGGCAGCCAGGGCGCCTGGCAGAAGGCGCTTCACAGTCCACAGCCAAGCATCTGTCTTCGCAGCCTCTGCTGGTGGGGCTGGTGTTTCACTGAGAAAAAGACTGATTCTTTTCTGAGGTTTGGTCCTTGACGCCACCCAAGGGGGCTTCAGATGCCCAGGCCGGGGCCTCCACGCTCACCATGCTCTCCAAGGCAGCAGAGGCCATGTGCACCGTGGCAGGAAGGGAACCGGTGTTGGGTCAGAGCCCGCGCATGCGTGCTGTTTGGTGGGTGTCGCTTGGGAACTCGGCAGGACAGCCACCCCCAAGGGGCCTGCCAGCGAGGGACATGTGTGGCTGAGACCCCAGGGCTGTCTGGTTGCCAAGCCTGCATCACCGAGGACCACAAGCTGGACAAGTGGGCTTGGCCTCATCGGGAAACACTGGGGCCCTGGAGCGGAGAGCGGTCTACCCCTGGGCCCTGTGTCCCGGGGAAGTGACAGCCTCATTCTCAGAAGGACCAAGTTGCACCCTCCCCTAGACCACCCTTGGCTGTTGTCACCCCTGCCATGGTGGGTCCTGCCCTCAGACAAAGGTTGCCTGGATTTGCTCATTGTGTGGGAGCTCCTTACGGGCACCTGGGGCCTTCTGGGAGCTCGGCCTTAATGAACAGAGCGCCTCAGGCAGGGCTGGGGTGCAGGGCAGGTGCCGCAGTCCAGCGTGTCCTACACCTTCCTGAGCCCTGCTTGCGATCCAGACTCCGGAGTCTGCTGGCCCTGCCGGGGGCATCTGTGTCCTGCTAGGGACCCTTGATCCCCTTCCCCTACTAGCAGCCCCAGGGCTGGGCTTGGTCCCCATCTGTGGTTTTTCCCCTGCACACCTGGGATGTAGGTGAGAGCCACCAGGCCAAGTGCTGGTGGTATGAATGTGTGGGTGTATGTCTGTGAGTATGTATGTGTGTATAAATGGGTATGTGTGTGAGTGCATGCATGCATGCATGTGTATGTATGTGTGTAGTGCATGGGAATGTGTGTCTGGTATGTGAATGTGTATGCACATATGTAAGTGTGTTTGTGACATGTGTGTATATATGAATGCATGTGTCTAGTCTGGGCATGTGTATATGTATGGGCACATGAGCACATATGTGTATCACGTGTGTGCATGTATATTTGCGCATCTGTTTTGTGCATGTTTGTGGGTGCATGTGTATGCGCACATGTATGTGTATATGCACGTGCGTGCATGTGTGACCATGTATATGCATGGTTGGCGCACCTGTATTTACATGTCGCACGTATACTGTGTGAACATACATACAATGTATGTGTTTTGTTTGTATATGTATAGGTACATATGTGTGTGTACAGCTATGTATGTCTGTATCAGATATGCATGTACATGTGTGTTTGTATATGTGTATGTGTGTACATGTATGTGTGTGTGTGTAATGTGCACAGCTGCAGGCATGGGCGGCTCCAGGGTGCAGGGGTCATGCCCAGGGGGCTGACTGGCCGTCTGGGCTATTCTCCCCTTTCCTTCAGGTCCTCCTGAGGGTCTTGGTGCTCTAGACCCTCTAGACCAGCACCCACAGGAACAATGGGGTCCCTGGACCTCAGGGATGCTCAGTGTTCCCATCACTGTGATGAAGACAGAAGGGGGGGATGTGACCCTAGCTCTCAGCTCCTCAGACAGGAAGAGTGGATGGACAGGGTCTGATTCGTGAATTCCAGACTCACAGTTATTTTGCAGGAAGACCTCCCTCAAGGTCACATTCGTGTGGGAACAGTCCTACCTCAGCAGGGGGCAGTCTGTGGGTTGGGACTCTGTGGGATGGAGCTCCATCACGTCCTGTGTCTCTGCTCAGAGGACATGGACGGGGATGAGTTGGACGGGAGACCCACAGCCAGGCTGAGCCACCCGGTCTCCTAAGCAGGCAGTGGGTGTTCCGCGGGGCATGGGGGCCTGTGCGTGGGTCGGTAGAAATGGAGCATCGCATGTGAGAGTCACAGTAACTAGGCAGACACGGCACAGCCACCCCGCAGAAGTCTCAGCCAGGGGATCACACTGGGTGATTTCAAAAGTTTATTTTGCTACTGTGCAGATGGAAAATTTCTAAATATAGCACTGAAGGGTTATGTCTGGGGGAAAAATAATTAGCAAGCCATCCCGCCAAGTTTGAAAACCACAGGTATAGACTCTGTCTTCCCTAAGCTGGCACACGTCGCTGATATTCAGCAGAGGGTGAGTGACCAGCGCAGAGGGGTTTGCGGGCTGCGGGCGGGCATCTCTCTGCAGACTCCGGTCCTAGTGCTACTGCGTCGCCCACAGCCCAGGTAACAAACGCTGCTCCCACACACGTGACGGCCAGGCCCGCTCAGAGCGGGGCAGCTGGGAAAACACGCAGCAGCAGCACCAAGGCAACACGGCAATTTTTAATTCTTTGGAGAACCAATTCAAATAGAAAATGTAATTAAAAATGTGTAAATAGAACCCCCGAAAGCACTCCCCCTGACGCCTATATTTGCTTAACAAACTATCAAGTAGCCGCTTTGTAGGTAAAACATCCCAACTCCTACGCATTCGCAGCTTGGCGGCCTGTGAAGCTGTCAACCTCCCTGAGCAGGACCCTGTGCCCAGGTCTTCATCTTGATCACTTACAGAATGAACCAAGGTCTCCTGGCAGAGCGATCCTTGCTCCACGTCCTGTTGTCCTGGCCGCAGGCCTAGTACCCCCTGCAAGGGCATCCCTCCAGAGCCATGTTCTCAGGTGATTTGGGGGGCAGGGCTCTCCCATGGGTGGTGGTCGTGGGGTTTGCAGAGTGAATCACTGACCTAAGAGACAGGTCAGATTAGGGTTCTGGCAATCAGGGGCTCAAGCAGTGAGGACCCCCAGGCCACGTGGGGGACTGAATCTTGGGTTTGGTATAACTCTGTCTGCAGGGTCACCTTGGGCTCTGAGAAAGGAGCCTGGGGCCACCAATGGCCACTTTGAGCTCACCCTTCCACAGAGACCGTCACCCGTTCTGGGCCACACCAGCAGGTGCCGCATGTTGGTTCTTGATGCACAATGAGCAGGAAAGGCCTGTGGAGGAGAAGTGGGGAAGGTGTGTGTGAGTGTGTGTGCACGTGTGAGTGCATGTGTGTGCATGAGTGTGCATGTGTGGGTGTGTGAGGCTGCATCAGCCAGTGATAGTTTACTAACAATGTACAGTCTAGATCCCTGAAGCTTTTCTTTAGTTGAAAGGACGTTTGAGGTGGGGCCTGAGAGGAGCAGAAAGGAGTGAGTCTCATGGCTCAGCAAGCCCGCCCGCCAGGGCTGCACACTGTCCACCCCCCTGGGAGCTCCATCCCTTCCAGCTCAGAACACGGGCTTTCCCAGGGAGCCCACCTGGGTCCGCCTGTGGTTGAGCCTGGACCCCAAGCTGCTCAGTTGAGCGTCGGGTCAGCTGGGAGTGTTCAGTGGAAGAGATAGTTTAAAAAAAAAAGCAAAACGTCCAAAGCCGAAAGCAAAATCATCTCAGGCGGTGCCTGGAGCACAGCTGGTGCTCAGCGAAAGCTGCCCTGCCTCTTCCTGTGAGGCTGGACCCTTCCCCTTGCCTCCATGCTGTGCTCAGAGCAGCTCTGAGGCTGGAGGGAAACCTCGGTACCTGGAAAGGAGCCCTGCCCACCCACCCAGCCAGCCCCAGCAAGGCTGCTTAAGGAAGAGCTGTGTGTATATGCCAATTCCAATCTCCCAATTTATCCCTCCCTTCCCCCCCTCTTTTATTTTTTTTGCGGTACGCGGGCCTCTCACTGTTGTGGCCTCTCCCGTTGCGGAGCACAGGCTCCGGATGCGCAGGCTCAGTGGCCATGGCTCATGGGCCCAGCCACTCCGCGGCACGTGGTATCTTCCTGGACCGGGGCACGAACCCGTGTCCCCTGCATCGGCAGGCGGACTCTCAACCACTGCGCCACCAGGGAAGCCCCTAATGCTTATTTCTAAATGAACACAATCTCCTCCAGAGCTCTTTAATGTAATAAAAATATAGCTCAGGGTCAGGTATGAAATTAATGATACAAATTCAAAGTAGTAATGCTCAGTGGGATGAAACAACTTCAATGAAGAAATAATCAGACTCTGCGACCAGACCCGAAAGGAGCAAGACAGAAGCATACGAACAATTCCAACAGCAATCTGTTATGAAGGAATTATGGAAACGTGTATAAAATATTTATTTTTAATAAGATGAATGTCCTATTTCTTAAAACTAAAATAACATTAGACTCTTAACTTATCAAAGCTTAGCAATGATTGCAAATGCCACCTCTCTGTGTGGCTGGAAATGCTAATTTTATTATCTTAATTTGTGCAGTTCTGTCTCTTGTCTATTTCATCCTTTTTAAAGTTAAATAAGTAGCAGTAAGAAAGCTTTGAGGTTTCATTTATATGAAGTGAAATCTATGGTACCAAACATCCAACTAGGAAATTTGACAGATCCAATAATTATAGGGCCAGGACAATTTCCTACATCACAAGACTCCTGAAAAGACCAGCTAAAACCTGATGGAGGCTTAAAAGGTGCAGATGTGGGAGGACACCCTTCACGATGTGAAAGGCATGTGTCGCAATGTCACTTGTAGGTGACACACTCCAGGAAAGTGAAACTGACCATTGCATTGCCCCGGAGGTGGGTCATCTGAAGGAGAAGGAAAACTGGCTTCGTGGTTGCAAAGTCCTGTCCTCGGGTGTGGCATCAACAGCTCAGTGAGCAGCCCGGGGGTGGGGGGGAGGGTGGTGGTCACAGAGGTCAACTGCACGTCCTTGTCACCCATGGCTCTTCAGGGACCCTAGGCAGCTCAGTCTCCGAACCCAGGCAGTGGGAATGGGCCGGCTCAGCCAAAGGCTCCTGGTTCCAGGAAGTGCTCCAGGAACTGTGACCCTGCAGTGGGGATGGGCCATTACAGTGAGGCAGAGGAGACAGCAGGCAGCGGTCAGAGATGTGCAAAGGGGGTAGGTTTAAAGTCCTGTCCTGCAGCATAACCTGCAGCAGTGAAAGGTCTAAAAGAGCCCAAACGGACAATGTGAAGGAAGGATAATTAAAATGTGCTCACAAACTAGGACAGTATGAAGCCATTAAGGGCATAGGTTTGAGGATATTTAAATAAATGGCAAAAGTGGTAATTACATGCTAAGTGAAGAAGACAAACTAAAAACAGTATATCTAATATGTCTCTGTTTGCTGTAGGGATATATTTCCATATGTGCACAGAATATATGTGAACATATATGTATATCATGTATTATATGTATTCTTGAATATAAATGTGAAAACACACACTCACACCAAAATGCCTGGTAGGAAAAGTAAATATAAACTGCCCACCTGTGATTTATTTTTATGTTTTTCTTCTTAGCTTTTTCCCAAGGAAAATTTCTACAATGACTGTAGATCCATTGCATAATTTGAAAAATTATTATCTGAATAGATATTATGAAAACGTTACAACAATTTGGAAGCAGACTGAGGGGGGCATCTTAGCATTCTCTGGGCTCACCGATATTTTAATTTTTAAAAAAGGTTCACAGATTTGGTAGATAAATGTTATTTCCTGATTATTTTTATTAACTTATCAGTACTTACGAATCTGTGATTGCTGTTCTCTTGAGTAACCTTTCTCTGAACTATCTGTCCATGCTTTTTACACTCTGTTTGAAGTATTCGTATTTTTTCTCACTGATTTATAAGAGATTAAAAAAATCATATCTGTTGCAATATCTTCTTGCTGTGTCTGCCACTTAGTTTTATATTTAAATGCACAAATGTGTTAATTGCTTATACTGTCAGAGGTATCAGTGAACATTTGCACATTTCTTTCTTTTTTTTTTTTTTTTTGCGGTACTCGGACCTCTCACTGTTGTGGCCTCTCCCGTTGCGGAGCACAGGAGCACAGGCTCCGGACGCGCAGGCTCAGCGCCCATGGCTCACGGGCCCAGCCACTCTGCGGCATGTGGGATCTTCCCAGACCAGGGCAGGAACCCGTGTCCCCTGCATCGGCAGGTGGACTCCCAACCACTGCGCCACCAGGGAAGCCCTCACATTTCTTCAAAAAGTCACATATTTGGAAAGTCCTGATGCATCTATAGATTTATTAACTCCATTTTTTCTAGTATACATGTGGTTGCATTTTTACGTTTAGCTTTTTAATCGTGTCATCATTACTAACACCCCACTTGTTTGCAAACCTAATCCCTATATATTAAATGCTAGTATTCATATCCTTGTGGGTGTATCTGTTTTCTTCATTCGTATATTTTGGCATCAAAACCAAACTTTAATAATTAAAATATATTTAACAATCTTCCAGATTAAGTAATCTTTCTTTACTAAAAAGAGTGTAGGAGAGAGGAAGGGAGGGAAAGAAAAGCTATTTGCAGTTATTTTGTTATTTCAGATACATTTTTAGAAACTTTGTGTCACATTTACCTCCAAAGTTGTTCTCAGGCTAATGCCTTAAATTCAAACAACCTGAGTACTTTCAGATTCTCCTTTGACCCGAACTCTTCTATATCCTTCCATTTATAAAAATACCTTTCCTCGCATGGGTCCTATTCGTTTTTTAATTTTTTTCTGTTTGATAAACTGAATTACCTTCTCCTCATCACATACTCTAAATGATCATTTCCGTTCATCATAAAAGTCAGTGAGCTGGTAACATTATATACATATGTCTCCATCCAACGTCCCCCTATGGCATTTACTCTATTTTTTAGTTGATTCTTTGGCAGAGTCAAACAAATGGCCCAAAATCAGCAAATGATGATCATTTTATTTCTTGCTGGGCCTCATTTCTGATTCATGGCAGTGTGTTGGTAGAAATGTATGTATTTAGTTCCTAAACTTTATGACAGCACAGTCTCATAAACGTCACGTGTATCTTCTGATTTAATCCTCAGATTCTCCCAAAAGAAATAAACACAAACCCACTCCAATCGCAGGGCTGGTTGATGGCAAAGCAGGAAGGACTTGGACCTGTGGGCTCCCTGAGTCCAGGTGGAGCTCGCAGCCTGTCCCTTCCTTTCTCAGACTTTCCAGGAGATGGCTGGGAGTTTTGCTGTGATGATATTGATGGTCGGGTTGAGGTAAATATTCCTCATCAGGTTAAATGCATGCTTTTCAATAGTGTTTTAAAATGAATGACCTATACTAACTGAATATTACTAACTACTAATATTAACTTATTATATATAATTAAGGCATAGAGATGTTGATGAGTTTGTCATTTGAACATCCATTTGTATGAATGATATCACATATTAATAGATATATTATTCAATTAAGCTATCTCATTTTTCCTTTTTTTATTTTAATTTTTTTAGTTCTTTTCTTCAAGTTTTCTTGAGACATAATTGACACACAGCGCTGTATAATTTTAAGATGTACAATGTAATGTTTTGACTTACATACATCATGAAATAAGCCACCTTGCTTTTCTTTGATAAGTCAGTTTTGATTTGGGTTGAATTTGATATACTAGTATTTTATGCAGTTGTGTGCTGGAAAATATCTAGCTCTCTGAAAAATTATATACATACACATACATACGTTTTAAGATAAATTTTACTGATAGAGAGGATGTGCGGCACATAATCAACAAATAAAAATAAAATATGCAACACTCTTTGTTGTAAATGCCGTATAAGCAATCGACTCTCAGATTGTCTTCTTGGATTTGCTACACTCTTGCCTCTGTAGCCAGCCTACGGCTGTAATTGGTCATCGGCTTCAACCTTGTCTTTGTCCCGGAACCTCATGTCATGACAGTGATGGGAGCAAATCTTTGCTGAATCTCACAAATTGGAAGGATCTTTCCTCACTGTTACGCTATTCACAGTAAAATGGCTAAAGACCTGACACACGTTTTACATGCATTTTTAACTTTTTCTCCATCACTTTTATCAGTCTAGTCAGTCAACCAAACAAAATGGTAAACCAAAGCCCGATTCGTAGCGTAGCCAGTGTCTGTGGTGCAAAGGTTCCCAGGAGGGCAGCCAACTTCACGCTACCGACAGGGATGTGTAGAATACGGAGTTCGGGGGGGTGAGGGGGTCACAAAAGTCACCCCCATGCAGAGTATCCACCACACGGGTACAAAGGGCAGAACATACATGACAGCAGAATAATCAAGAAGTGAGAGGTTTTTAGGATGTCCTCTTAAAATATAATTTATTTAATTTCAAGTTTACATAATTTAATTTTTAATAATGGCTGTTTGACCAACTGGCTTGCAAAGTTCCTGACAATCTAACTGCTAGCTCTCACGGGTGACACATAAATTCATACGTGAGGCAGAGCTACGATTTCTTTGTCACGTTTCACAGCCAGATTTCGGTTACTTTCAAGAATTGAATTGAGCAGCTTTTCTGTGTTCTTTTTCAGCTTTCTTGTAATTGATATGGTATTGGAATAAAATGCTTCTCGAAATTTTGATAGAATTAGTGAATAAATTCACCTTGCCCTAGAAACCGCTATAGAAAAGACGCTTTGAGTTTTTAACTTCCGTTTGTCATTATTAGTCACCTCAAAGTTCCTTCAACCTGACTTAATTTGGAGCATTTTTATGTGCCAGAGAATTAAAGCAGTACTGATGTGTCCAAAGTCGTATGTGAAAAGCCTGCCCCCGTAACCCTTTTCATCCTTCACAGCACCCTGGGTGCCCTCAGACTGGCCATCCCACCCCACCCTTGACTTCAGCCATCGCCCGCTGTCTCCTGGTCCCGTGAACCAGGAATGCGCCTCCAACCCCTCCCCCTGCCCCGGGCACAGCCTTCTTCCCAGTCACCTTGCTGATACAGCTCACGATGGCCTGGAGCTTCGTTTGTTTTAAACTCCTAAGCTTTGGTCCTTCAGAAAGACGTCTCCCTGGTGTTCGGCCCAGCCCAGGTTCTCTAGTAGAGAGAAGAGTCCGCACTAGCTCAGTTCCCGGGACCCACATCTGGTTGGCCTTCGAGCCACACGTGCTAATCCACATGTTTACTGCCATTCTACTATGTTCCCAGCCAAGTGGGCCAGGCCCTCCTGTAGGACCAACTGCCGAGAATGGGGATGACAGGGGCAGGGATACACACAGGGATGGAGGCCACCTGAGAGATGGCTGCAGACCGTGGGCGCTGCTCCAGGACTTGGCGGGGGGGGGGCGGTGAGAGAGCAGGTGAGGGGCCTCAAGGAGGGGCTGCCCTCCGCAGCTGGGGACCGCAGAAGTGTTTCCTGAGGAAGGGGCAAAGCTGGGCCACGCACGTGGAAGACACGCGGGGGAACCCTCAGGACGAGGGCGGCAGGAGAGGGCAGCACCTTACTGGGGGCCACTCAGCGGCCTGGAGAGCTGGCAGGGCGGGTGGGGAGTGGTCTTCAGGGGAGAGAGCCCCCAGGCTTCACTGTGGGGGGCATATGGAAGAGGCCTTTCTCAGAGGCTGGACCTGGCTGGGCTTCTATTTATTTATTTGTTTGTTTATTTTTAATTTATTTTTATTGACATACAGTTGATTTACAATGTTGTGTTAATTTCTGCTGTACAGCAAAGTGACTCAGTTATACGCATATATACATTCAGTTTTATACTCTTTTCCATGATGGTTTATCCCAAGATATTGAATATAGTTCCCTGTGCTAAACAGTAGGACCTTGTTGTTTATCTGTCCTACATGTAATAGTTTGCATCTGCTAATCCCAAACTCCCTTAGAGCCTTCAAGGGTTTATTCAAAACCTGACTCTGCAAGAAAGTATGTGAATGCATTTAATTCTTTTATAGATTTGCAGCTGGTCCAACTGAGTGGACCTTTAGGACTGGAAAGGACTGTCAGTCCTTTCAGACCAGTCAAGCTGATTGCCCCTTGAACTGCTTCACCTCAGGAAGGTGCCGGCTGTGGGGAGCTTCCTGGTAGCATCTCTGGTCACCCCATTTCAACCACCTCAACCTGCCGGTGGCCTCAGGGCCCCTACAACTCCTCCCTGGGTGCATCCTCTTCCATCCACACATGTGTTTGGCAAATACCTGCTCCTCCTGGCGCCTCCTCCCAGCAGGTAAGGGCATTGTGTTCTCACCTGGAGGGTCTTTCCCTTGCAGGCTGGGCTTCCCACCTTTGCCCACTGCTCAGGGGCCTCTGCCATGGCATCCCCAGCTCCCGGGGGTGCCCGGCACGTGTCTACCTGCAGCGCTTGGTGCTGCTTGGGAAAGAGCTGGGACACTGAGAATGAGGAAGCCATGGCGAGTTCATCAAACTCACAGGGGAAAAGTAGAAGACTTAGAAACGTTTGCAAATTTGTTGGGCAATGGAAATTAAATTATTCATATTCTTCCCCAACCTTTTCTAAATCCACTCATGAAGCTCTATTGCGTTCCTGAGAGGCACGGGTGGGCTCTTAATCTACATATTTAAATTTGATATCTTTTCTATTGTACCAATTAAGTTGTTACTGAGAGAAGGGGGGGAAATTTCAGTGAAATTTTGTATGGACAGGGTGTGGCAGTGAAAAAACCACATTAAGCTGTGAGGATCTTCGTTTTTCCATCTGTAAAAAAAAATATTTTATCTTAATTTGGTGAACCAAACATCACCTAAGGTGACGTTTATGAAAACCCAGAGAAAACCCCAAGTGCTTAAAACTTGCAGGCTGCAGACTTTGGGGGGCAGACTGAGTTCCCACTTCGAATGCACAGATTCTCCCTGGGGAAGACTTTTCTGAAAATTTCAGCCCATGTATCTCCAAAAGGGAGACCAGGGTGCTGCTGACACCAGCAGAGTGGATGGCTGGGGTTGTCCAGGTGGCCCAGTGTTGACCATTAGTAGGAAGGGAGGGACGTGGGACTGGTGGTGTAGCTGGCTCTTATCACTGACCCACACGGACAGCCCTGTGTCCACGGGAGAGTGTTTGCTCTAAAGGAATGCCTAGAAGCTGGAGAGGAGGTTCACACTCCCAGGGCAAAGGGAAATGCACTCTTTGAGTAGTTAAAGGTCACTGGATTTTATTCTAAGAGAATGAAGCTTAGTCTGCATGAGTTGATCGCATAACTATTTTCCATAAGCATTTATAGTTGTTTATTACATAACTATACATATAGGTGTTAATCACATTCCATAAGTGAATTTGATTCGTAAGTTTTGCTTAGAAAGTAAAGTTAGTGAGTGGGCGCTACGACATGGTAGTTTCCCGGTCTGCTCTGCAGAGCCCTGGGACGTGGCAGAGGGTCCCCAGAGGCCATTAGGACGTGCAGGAGCTGGGAGAGCCGCCCCTGTCAGCCACCAGGTGTGTCATTCACCTGGTCCTGAAGTGGATGGAGGACGTGTCAGCTCCCCAGCTTCTTCCTGGCCTCGGCCCTGGGCCGGGAGGTGGGCTGAGGCATGGAGACAAACCGGGGATCTGGACCTCTCCAGGCTGGGCCTGACAGTCTCGGGGGCCCAGCTGCAGAGGCCCATAGAGACCACACAGCATTTTCTCCTGCAGGGCTCTGAGCCACCCTGGAGAAAGCCATCCCGTTTAAACTGATTTGCCCAGTGTTTCCAAACTTATTGAACCAACTGGCCTTTCTTTCTTAAACTACCTGTGGAAAACCACGTGATTCAACGGAAGGCCGTCTCTGCTCATGTGCGTGGTACCAACTGCGTCCACTGTCTCCGTGGACCCTCCTCCTCGCTCAGATCCAGGAGGGCAGTGCCCGCTGAGCATTTGGCTTTGCTGCATTAGGAGGCCTTGTTCTGTGAAATGAGATCATTGCAGTGGAGTCAGAAGCACTGGCAGCTCTAGGCTGCGGAGTCTACCGACTGCCTGCTTCCCAGATGCCTGCTTCCACCGTTGTCTTCATCTGGATGGGCGTGTCCACGGCCCGGACTGGATGCCAGCTTTGCAACACAGGCTTGCAAGCAAACACCGGCCAAATCGGAGAGCAGGGGCTGTCCACCGGGAGCGGAGCCATCTGGGGGGCAGACAGGGGAGCTGAGGGGTGCGGGGAGTGTCCAGATCCGTGGCGTTTCCCGCCCCAGCTTGGGATCTCCTGCCGGCCAGGCCCTCTGCCTTCCCCGTCTCCAGCCTCACAGCTACGGCACCTTTCTCACCTCTTTCTCCTTCCTCTGCTTTCTTTTTTCTCTCCTTTTAAAATAACGTTCTGAACACCTTTTCCTTTAACCAGGGAAGCCCGAGGGTGGCTGTTCCTGTCTGACCCAGATGTGCTGCTTCTCGGGGAGCCTCTCCTGGTCGGATGAGGGCCAGACAGCATCACCGGCCGGCCAGCCTGGCTGCCAATCCATAATGTTCCTGGCCATGATTAATCTGATAAATAATAAATATATCAATCTAGTCTTTTAGACAAGGACAAATTCTTACCAGCAGGGAGGCATGAGGCCTCTTTTACAGCTGCCTGTAGTGCTGGGATTAATTATTTAATGCTTAATTCTTCGGGAAATGAGAAAGTTTTGATTAATGCTGTCCAGTGTCGTTCCTTGCTTGTTTGATATGTGTCAGATAATTTTCCCTCGGCAGTCACTCTGAAGAAGCCAGAGGCTACTGTCACAGGGATCAGACACCGGATTTCTAGAGATTAATTGAAGTGAAAATTTAGAGAAAAGCACCAAAAGTGCCCGCCTGAGATAACCTTTCTCAGGCTAAATTTAGCTCCATCCAAGGTGTTGGCCTCGCTGTGTCCTTATGTAAAATACTTATTTTCAAGGCTGTGAGACACCACATTCGGTTTCCAGTAGATTTTTTTTTTCCTTTTTTTCTAAGCTCCCACTCAGGTTGGCAGGATTAAGATACTTGGTTGGCAGGCAGTTCATCTGTCATCTTGTCTCTGGTAAAATAAGAATGAGTGGATAGCTAAGGTCGATGTTTCTTTATGACTTTAAGGCCAGTGCTTTCAGTGATCTGGGGCTCAAAACTCACTCTGCAGACAGTTCAAATCCAGCTCCAAAGCAGAATGTTCCTGACCTTCATTTACCGTAGCAAATAATTTTCTGATCTTTTCATCTTCTTACAAATTCATATTTCCCAGAGCGCTGAATTAAAGACAATACAGTTAACCTCATTTCAAAATACCCTGATTGATTTCAGTTCTAAACACACCCATTTCCACCTGGTCTGAAATTGCCTCCTTAACATGGATTTCTTTTCTCCATTTAGGGACAAGAACTAAGAGAGCACGTGCTCAGGAAGAGTAAGGGCACAGAATGAGATTTACGGACAAGCGTCCGGGGTTCGTGGCAAGGATGGTTTCCTCCAGGATCTGATAGCCTCGTGATTGCAAACCAGCCTGGGTCTGTTCACAGAGGCAAGCTTTCCCTGCTCTTTAAGGAACGTTAAAACTTCTTAAGACTCCTCCTTCTCTGATTCCTCAGGGTGGGAATGCCCTAGTGCCTGAAGATCTCTGAACCCTTCACTCTGATTTCTCCCAGGCCCTTGGCCACTGCATCACCATGGCTTGGAGCTAAGAGCTCTTGAAAGCAGGTAACCTGCATAGCCCCACAGCCACGAGATGGAGCATGTGCCTGAAACGTGACAGCGGTAGTAATGCTAGACAGAGACAGCCTTGCCCACGCAAAGCTCTCTTAGAGGTTTGCAATATGCACACGGGGTGCAAAGTGGGGACGTCAGAGGCATTCGAATCACGGTGCTGGAATGAGGCAACTTTACACCTTGATCCCACATGGGGTACAGAAACAACACACAGAGAGAGCCTTTCATGTATTTTGCATGGTTGTTCGTCTTTAACTTGAGGAAGAGTTTATAGGTTGTACTGGCTCTCTCTTTTTTATTTTTTTTGCTGTACGCGGGCCTGTCACTGTTGTGGCCTCTTCCATTGCGGAGCATAGGCTCCGGACGCGCAGGCTCAACCGCCATGGCTCACGGGCCCAGCCGCTCCTCGGCATGTGGGATCTTCCTGGACCGGGGCACGAACCCTTATCCCCTGCATCAGCAGGCGGACTCTCAACCACTGCGCTACTAGGAAAGCCCTGTACTGGCTCTCTTAACACGTTTCTAGTCCTGTGTGTCCACCCACTGGACATGAGCGCGTTCCCAGGAAACGAAAGGAGGGCTGCGGAGGGCGCCCGCACTCCCCTTTCGCTCACGCTCCTCCCGCGGCCGGGCCTGTGCCTGTCCTCACGCGCACCCCCACGTCACACATGCTTCT
Source organism: Leucopleurus acutus (assembly GCF_964270905.1). NCBI lineage: Eukaryota > Metazoa > Chordata > Mammalia > Artiodactyla > Delphinidae > Leucopleurus > Leucopleurus acutus. The sequence continues at coordinate 174,740,474 of NC_139145.1, read as the reverse complement.
GTTCCCAGTGCCCTCTCCTTGCTCAGTGCCATCTAAAACTCACCCGAGTCGCCGATGAAGAACTCGGACTCCGGGAGATCAGGTGAATGTCCCAAATTCAGGAAATGGGGTGCAGACCTGGGCCTTCAGCTCCAAACCCCACCTCTCTTCATTTCCTGGAAGAGCGGGATGAGGGGGACCCTGTGGGAACGCCCCCTGGTGGACAGGGGAGAGTTTCTGTCACTCCACGGACACTTGGAAGTTTGACCACACGCAGACCCCTCCCCAGAAGACGTACCCACTCCTGAACCTTGCTTCCGTACTGGGCACTTAGCAAGTGCAGGGGAGACGTGGCCTCGGAAGCTTGTGCCCAACCGTCTCTGCGCGATCGTGTTGGACGCTTCGCGCCCCGACCCTACAGACCCTTCCGCCCTCACCTCCTCCAGGCTTCCCGGATGCCCGGCCACAGACTGCAGGGGGCATGGGAGCGGCACAGACCCAGGGTCCCCAGCACCCAGGTCCTGGCTGGCCCGTTCCTTCGCCCGCCAAGGGTGTCATCAGGGTGAGATGAGTGTAACTTGTGGGGCGGACCCGTCTCCCCTCCCTCCGCCCTCTGGGTGGGTCGGCCTGGTCCCGCCCGTGTGAAGGCCCCAGTGAGGCCAGTCCTAGGGGAACAGGCGGGCGTGGCCTCCCTGCTGTCTGCTGAGGCCTCACACACTCGTCGCCAGGGCTTATTGAAATGGGTCAAACCTGCGCACATTTGTTTAGGGTCGGGCTGAAGGGCGTGGGGACCCCTAAACAAAGATGGCTGGGGTGAACCCACTTTCACGGTGTCTCCCACACGTCAGACCCAGCCCAGCTCTGGGCCACACGGGATGCACCCCACGGTCTGAGTGTCACCCAGCCAGGACTCCACTCCGAGGTGGGACAACCCCGGCCCCCAGTGAGGTCCCTTTGAGGGGAGAGTTGTTTAGGGAATTTGTATTTTCTGCTGCTTTCTTCTTGAACTTATTTGCATTTTAAATAATTAAAGCATTAAATCTGAAAAATTTATAAATGAGAGCTGCTAAGAGGAGCCTGCCTGGCAGACAATAGAAAAGAAATGATCACCCTGCTTGGTTTGCTTTAATGTCCGATCTGTCACTCCCCCTGAGGTGTGTCACCATGGCTGGGACCCCTGCAGCCCTTGGGGCACATGCACAACGCAACACACACAGACATACACACAACACAGCACCACACACAGAGACACACAACTCACATACACACAGAGACACACAGCAATACACACAGAGACACACAACACACACACAGACACTCCCGCGACCTCTCCTGCTCTCTGTCCCAGGGACTCTCTGGGGAGGACTTGATCTCACCGTGTAAGGAACCCAAACAGAGTCCCACCAGGGCTCAGGCGCAGTCCCCTCCACCTTGTACTTTCCACTGAAAGTTCCTCGGAGGGAAGGGGTGGGAGCGGAGTGCGGGAGTGACAGGCGCCGGGTCCAGCGCGGCTCTGCCTGGCTGTAACAAGCGTCGGGACACCAGGAGCCACAAAAGCCGGGATGGCCACATCATCAATCACTGTGCTGACAGGCGCCTTCAGTTTGTTTGTTCCACTCTGCATAATAAGTGATTGGATCAGGTTTAATTAGATATTGGGTAATCAATCATTGCCAACGAGGCAACCCAGCTTGGGATCTAGATGCTGGGAGGGAAAAGGGAGAAATAAAACCCAGCAATCTCATCTCGTGTGTAGAAGCGCTCAGCACAGGAGTGCGCGCCGTGGCGTGTGACCAGGGAGCGGTCCAGAGACGTCGGCAAGACGCGCGCGGAGCAGAATAATTCACCTCTGGGCAGCCGGCTCCCAGGCAGCACCAGGGTGACATTTTACTTTGGCTGCATAATTACTTTTCAATATAATATAATATGCAGACCCGAGGGAGGAAGAAAAAGCAATTAAATCATGCTCCGGCCCTTCATCCTGCTGCTGTCCCCAGAAGTGACCAGGAGCTGTCGTTCACTGCAGAACTGCTCAGGGTGGAGGTCTGACACCATGTAGGCTAGGGGGCCTTTGGGGGGCCCACCGTGCAGCACCGGGGCCTCAGAACACCCCCGGTTGGCATTCTGTCACCAGCTCTGGGACACTCAGGCTCATGTCAGGAGCCAGAACTTGCCCACAGCTCAACGGAGGTTGTTGACCTGCACTGTGGGGGACTCATTTATTCATTTGTAAACTGCATTGAGCCTCACAAGTACAAATAACAGGGAGCACCACTGAATCCATCATTCAGAGGTCAAAGGTTATGTTTATTCTCATATGAATCTAATTAGACACAAAGGAAATGAGGTCTATTATGAACTGGGGACTCGAATGTTCATTGAGGGGTCAGCAGGCAGACCCTGGTGGTCCTCACTAAACATTGGGCCAGTGGTACCTCCAGTAACTCCTTTGTATTATAAAATGGTAACATCCATCCTGATTCTGATTCCTTCTGCACAAGAGGAGAGGACTCCTCCAACTCCTGGAAAAGCAGACCCCTGACATCGCTTGAGGGATGAAGTGAGGAAGCATCTCTCTCTCTTTCCTGCTGTCCTTTCCATACCATAGGCAGGATCCTCCCTCACTGTAAGGCACTCATCTACTCACTTGGAAAGAGGACAGTTATGGGCAAGTCACAGGGAAATCAACAAGTCTTGATTTGGTGGAAGTTGCTGCATGAGTGAGTAGATGGATGGATGACGGATGCATGGGTGGTGGATGGGTGGATGAGTGGATGGGTGGTGGATGATGCATGGGTGGATGGATGGGTGGTGGATGGGTGGATGGATGGGTGAGTGGATGGATGATTAGAGGGTGGCTGTGTAGGTGGGTAGATGGATGGGTAGATGGATGGGTAGATGGATAGATGGTAGATGGATAGATGGATGGGTAGATGGTTAGATGGTAGATGGGCAAGTGAATGGATAGATGGGTGAGTGGGTGATGGATGGGTGAGTATATGAGTGGATGGGTAGGTGGGTGGGTGGGTGGATGGTGGATGGGTGGGTAGATGAATGTCTGGATGGGTGGACGGGTTGGTGGGTGGATGGATGAATGAATGGATGGATGCTTCTAGTCTGTTGTGGGCTTGCTTCCATGTCCTTGCACAAGGCATTGCTGGCTATGGAGTGATGCTTCAGCTATGAGCTGGCCAGTGACTAACAGTGTGTCAGTGAGGATACTGGCCCCCCCCCCCCCACTTATAGAAAAGGGAAAATCAGGCCCTCTCGGATTAAGTAACCAACTGAAATACTACAATTTTAGAAGTTCTGTTTTTGATAGTTCAGATTAACTGTTGTATGTAAGAAGGATTGGCTCTGTTTTACGGGCAGTTGGACACGAAGTACAAAGTGGTGGCGAACACCTGCCGCCTTCGCTGCGGAGCCTGACGATGTGGGAGCCGAGTCCTCTGCACGGGCAGGTTGGCCCCCTCAGCTGTTTTGGAGTGGGTGGGCTGTGCGCTCTCCTCATGAACACCTGCCCCCCTCGCTCCCTGGCTGCCCGGTTGGCAGCCTTGGTGCCTCTGCTCCCCTGTCCCCCTCCAGGGCCAGGAGAGTCCCCAGGCCCTCGCACTGGAGCCCGTTCCTCCACAAGGGGCGCTGGGCTCTCAGTTCTCAGCAGCCCGCCATCCTCCCTTGTGGAGAAAAGATGCCTTGTAAATTGAGGTGCTTGCAGTGTGTTTTGGGGGACATGGTGAGGGTAGCCCCTCCCACTATGTGCAGAGGAGGGTGCACGTGGGGCATGTGGGGTGCATGTGGCTTAGCTCCTCTCCCCTAAGGGTGCTGGGTGGAACCAGGTCAAGGGCCAGCAGGGCCCTGGCAGGGCTGGCTTGGAGAAGAGCCCTGAGGGACAGGGACATGAGGATGCAGAGCGCCCCCTCCTGGGTGATGTGGGGAGCCGGCAGGCAGGGCCTGCTGGACCGGGTGGGGGCGGGAGGGCGGTGAAGCAGGTGTCCCGGGAGTGCGGCCTGTCCCTCGTGAGGATGGCAGGCAGACGTGCCTTAAGGGGCAACACGGTGCCCAGCTGGCAGTGTCGGCCCGCTTGTCCCCAGACCCTTCACTTGTCTTCTGTGTGCCTTCTAGGCTGTGCGGTGAAGGACGTTTCCATCTGTCTTCAGGGCTCGTTTCCCTTAATCCGTGTTTAGCCCTGTGCCCCGCTCTCGATTTTCAAGGGCTGGATGTCGTTTTTCTCCTGTGCAGTAATGAGGAAGGGGATGGCGCTCTAAGGATGCTTCAGTTTCCCAGGGAATCACGCGGTCCCAGCGAACGTGTGGCTAAACAGTCCCTGACAGTTTAGCCTTTTGTTGCTTTGGTTGTGTTTTGTATTTAACAAGAGGAGACAGTGTGGAAAGGAACTGCGTTGAGGGGGAGGGGATGGGACGGCACTCGGCTCCCACCTTGACTTTGCAGAGAGGTCGGATTTCAAGGTCTCCTGCACAGCCCCTCTCTCTGCACCTGCCTCAGCCTCCACACTGATCCCAAGACACGACTCACTCTGACGAGATGATGTTCCATTTGTTAAGGGAAAGAGCCCTAAATTGGGGTGGGTGTGGAGATTAGATGGAGATTGAAAAGGTCAGCAGTTTAGGACAAAGAACAAAGCCACACTCGTACCTGCAGTTCCCCCTCCTCAGTAGGAAAAGACCAGAAGATTTCGAAGCGGAGGGGTTCTCTGTGCCCACACCTGCTTCTCCTCTTGGAAGATGACTTGTCACGTGACTTATTCTTCTAGAGGCTGCCTGGTCCCACCAGGGGCGGAGGGATGCTAACAGACCCTCCCCTTGTCAGAGCTGAGGGCTGCGGGCCTGATGGGCAGGGGCGCTCCAGCCCCAAGGCAAACTCTGAGGATTTGAGGGGGACCCCAGGCGAGGAGAGCAGAGTAAGGGACATCTGGGTGGCACATTCCACACACCAGCCATCAGGACGCCCACCCTGGTTTTCCCTTGAGCCGCATTCCTCAGTCCAGGCTGGAGCTGAGGACACAGGTCTCCCCACCAAGCGAAGGGGCAGCAAGGACAGGCACAACCCACGTGGGAACAGAGACTGGGGGCCTGGGTTCAGAGTGCGGGCAGACAGACACAGAGGCAGGGCTCCAGACACAGAGCAGGGTCTCACCCCTTGGCGGGTGCCTGAGTGGAGAGGGCAGAGTGTTCGTTCCTGACTGGCACCTGGCTGCCCCTCGGTATTGGCACGTCATGGACCCACCACCCCCAGAAAGGAGGCAAACCCATCAGGGCCCAGGGGGACATGGTGGTACCTGAGGAATGGGTGAGGATCCCGTGACAGCAGACAGACCCCCACGGGGACGGGCTTTTCCAAGCAAAGGGAAGCGTCCACAGAGAAGGGAGCAGAAGCCACCCATACTCCGTGGAGGTATAGCGGTGGCTGCAAAACCCCAAGGTATCCCCAGGGGGGCCTCGACTAGGAGAATGATGAAATCATGGGTCCCCAGAGCTAGTGATTAGCTGCAGGGGGAGAACCTCTGTACATCCACCTGCTGAGGAGTCCAGAGCCCTGCAGTCACCGGTGGGTTCGGGTCTGACAGCAGTGGTTACTTTATGCACTATAATTACAAAGGCATCGGTGAGGCTGCTCTGGGAACTCACAAGGACAAAGTCAATGGTGATAACCAGCTTTTCCAAGCTTGCGAGAGGAATTTTTGCTGAGGTGGTCATGCCTTTGTGTTGGGGGATAACAGCACGAGGAAGTATCACTGGCTCCTGCAGCTGCTGCTGTAGCCTCCATTTCTTATTCACCTCCCACCTGCTACTCGGTTGAGAGGCCGTGGAGAGCAAAGTCAGAAGCGCAGGGACCAGCTTCCGTCCTTCACAGATTATCCGGGAAGGACTGCTGCAGTCTTTGCGGTCCCGGGTCCCCATAAGAGAGTTAACCGCACGTCGACACAGGAGCTTTGAAATCTGCCCCATCCAGGGCCAGAGGAGGCTGATCAAGTATGTGCCAGCCCTCAACTTCACCTCTAGGGGAGCCTTTTCAAGGTGGTTACGATGCAGGAGTGGATGGTGGAGTGGGCTTTCCTCCAGCCTTGGAACCTGTGCTTAGCAAAGCCCCCTTTCCCATGCGCAGGAGCCATCTGAGACAGAGCCCTGGGGCTTTGCAGGACCGCGGTAGGTGTCACTGTGGTGCTGGTCGGTACATCACCCTCTTGCATCCTTGTTGGAACACCTCTGGCTCTTGGTAGCAGAATAGACATTTCACTGCAGCACGGACTAGGAAAGCAACAGAGATCCAAAGCATCAAATCTGTCCAATCAGGTAGGCTTATTTTATCGTCTCAAAATGTTTGACTTAGGCCGAAAAAATAATTAAAAAAAATTTAAACTGGGGATGTGTACTATTGTAAAAATGTGTGTCTGTTTCCATCGCAGAGCTGACAGATCACAGCTGAAGGGTGTCACCCAGGGAATCCCGCATCTGGGGCCTCAGATCCAGGGTTGGTGTGGGGGCAGTAAACGTCATGGTAAACTTCATCGCCCCGGTTGCTTGGTGCTCTAGGTCACACACACTCCTTCCTCCCGGCAGGTACAGATCATATGGGTTAATGCACCTGAAACAGCCACAAGCCAGCCCAGCCCATGCTGCCTTTGTCTGAAAACCTTGGTGGTGACCTTTATTATTCTTTCAAACACACCACTTGGGGAAATAAATGCCACTCGACAGTTACATACATACACATGACATACATACACATGACATACATACACATGACATACATACACATGACACGCACACGCATGACATACATATACATGACATGCACGTACATGACACGCATATACATGACATGCATATACATGACATACATGTGTGTTGGTACATTGTATACAGTGCTGGTTAATTTATGTGTCAATTTGACTGGGCTAAGAGATCCCCAGAAAGCTGGTGAAACATGATTTCTGGGTGTGTCTGAGGCTCTTCCTGGAAGAGCTGAGCATTCACATGGGTGGGCTGAGTCCAGATCACCCTCACCGGCTTGCAGCCTCATCCAATCCATGGAAGCCTGAGCAGAACAGAACGGTGGAGGTGGAGGGAGGCATCTTCTCTCTGCCTCAACCAAGATGATCTCCTCCTGCCCTCGGACATCAGACCACATGGTCCTTGGCCTTCAGACTCAGAGGGGGACTCAGACCAGCTGCCCTCTGGTTCTCTGGCCTTTGGACTCGGATGAAACTACACTACCCTCCCGCCTGGGTCTCCGGCTTGCAGGGGGCAGAGGGTGAAGCTTCTCAGCCTCCATGATTGCATGGACCAATTCCTAGACTGAAACTTGTCATACATATATTGGTTCTGTTCCTCTGGAGAACCCTAATATGTGTGTGTGTGTGTGTGTGTGTGTGTGTGTGTGTGTGTGTGTGTGTTAAAGACAGATCTTCCTTGACCTAGAATTAGGTTATGTCCTGATAAATCCGTCACAAGTTGAAAATTCCGTTAAATTGAAAAGCAGTGAGTACAGCCGACCTTCTGAACACCACAGCTGGGCTCCGCCTTCCTTAAAAGTGCTCAGAACACTTACATGAGCCTGCAGTGGGGCAAAATCATTCAACACGAAGCCTATTTTATAATAAAGTGTTGAATAGTTCATGCAATTGATTGAATACCACCCTGAAAGTCGAAAACAGAATGATTGTCTTGGTGCAGAATGGCTGAGAGTGTATCAGTTGTTACTCCCTGATCACAGGACTGATCGGGGACAGCTCGGGGCCACTGCCCAGCATCGGGAGAGAATATCATTCCACATATCACTAGCCCAGGAAAAGAAGAAAAATTCAAAATTCAAAATATGGTTTCTACTGAATGAGTATAACTTTCACACCATTGTAAAGTCAAAAAATTGTCGAAGTCCAACCATGGTAGGTCGAGGACCGCCTGAATATATGTGTGTGCATACACTCACCTGCAGAGCTTAATACTTAAACTAAGCTGTGATGAATCTTTTTAATAAGATTAAATTTTTTTAAATTAAATAAAATTTTAAAAATTTAATTAAATAAAATAACTTTTTTATTTTGAGTTATTTGTAGCTTTTCATATAGTTTTAAAAATTAACAGAGATCCCATATACCTTTCACCAAGTTTTCCCCAATGGCAACATGTTGTTTAACTAGAGAACAACGTCATAACCAGGGAATCGACATTGGTACCACCCACAGGGCTTATTCAGATCTCACAGTTTTACCTGCACATGTGTGTGTGTGTTCAGTCCTACATGGTTTTATCACACCCGTAATGTAACTCCTTTTTTTTTTATTGGAGTATAGTTGCTTTACAATAATGTGTTAGTTTTTACTGTACAGCAAAGTGAATCAGCTCTATGTATACATGTATGCCCTCTTTTTTGGATTTCCTTTAGGTCACCACAGAGCATTGAGTAGAGTTCCCTGTGCTATAGAGAGGGTTCTCATTAGTTATCAATTTTATACATAGTATCAATAGTGTATATATGTCAATCCCACTCTCCCAATTCATCCAACCCTTCTTTCCCCCTTGGTATCCATACATTTGTTCTCTACGTCTGTGCCTCTATTTCTGCTTTGTAAATAAGATCATCTATACCAACTTTTTCAGATTCTACATATATGTGTTAATATATGATATTTATTTTTTTCTTTCTGACTTACTTCACTCTGTATGACAGTCTCTAGGTCCATCCATGTCTCTACAAGTGAGCTAATTTCGTTCCTTTTTATGGCTGAGTAATATTCCATTGTATATATGTGCCACATCTTCTTTATCCATTCCTCTGCTAATGGACGCTTAGGTTGCTTCCATGACTACAATCACCACCAGCATAGTCTGAACACAAAACCATAACCTCTCGAGGATCCCTGGGGCTAAGGTCACCACGGCCTCACCCTCTCTTCCTCTCCTCTCCAACCCCAGCAGCTGGAAAATCCTCTCCATCTTTCTTTACTGTCATTTTAAGCATTGTCTAAAGCGGAATCATGCAGTATGCATTGAAATGGGCTTTTTTCACTCAGCCTGATGATTCTGAGGTCCATCCCAGTTGCCGCTAATATCAAGAAGCCCAGGGTGGGAAGACACCTCAGGATATCAGCATGTACCTGATAAAGAACCTGCCCCCTGTTTCCCGTTTCGGGATGTTACAGGTAAAGCTGTTGTGACATTCACACACAGTTTTGTGTGAACACCATTTTCATTTCTCTGAGATAAATACCCAAGAGTGCAAGTGCTGAGTCCTGGAGTTTGTTCCTCCTGCAGGCACCCACCAGAGTGAGGACACTTTTCCAGAGTCCCCGCACCTCTCCCCTCCCCCCATCAACGCAGGAGCCAACCTGCTTCTCCAGACCCGCGTCAGCATGCGACACTGTCACTGCTTTTGATCTGATGAACCACATTTAACATTAAAAGTCATCTGGAAAAGTGAAAACTATACCTCTCTGTAAAAATGGACCTCTGCCTAATTCTAAACTGAGCTTCCCAATAGTCAGTGATTATTTGCAACTAGCTAAACGATGGGTCAACCTCGTGGTGGGGTGACGCATGAACCAGCGTTTGTCTTCTTGGAGAAAGAAGACTCTACCACTGAATTTTCACTTTCCACTTATTTTCTGTTGATGAAGAATGTCTCTTTCCAGAGAGGGGCCCTGTGTTGGACTTGGGGACCTCTCTGCATGCGTGGCTGTCCCTCCTTTTGCATCCCCTCAGGGTGCTCCCAGCCAGGGGTGTCCACGCTCACTTGGGGCTGGAGGGGGAGTGGGCAGAGGCCTCTGAAGGCCGCTACCCCCCAGGGGTACCTGTGGTGGATTTACTCACAGCCGGGAGACATTGAGACTCGCAGGAATTTACCCTTTGTGGAGAAACCTGTCCCAGAGGGGCAGAGCAGAGCAAGCTCTCCACCTCACCTTGCCAGGCGGAGGGTGGTCCTGGGGTTTGGGGGACACCAGCGTGCTCCCCAGACCCCTGAAGCTTCTAAACAGTGTTTTCAAGCTGAGTTTGAAGGTCTCCAAGAAGACGTCTGTCTTCAGCTGGCTGTTTGTTGGTCAGCGGGTATCCATGTGTCTGGGACGGCCGTGGGTTGCTGCCACGGAGGAAAGGTGCCTCAAAGGCCCTTTACGGCCCCATTCAAGTGTTTGTCATAGATGTATGGATTGGATCCAATCAGATAGATCTAGAAATGTGTCCAAGGATGGATCCTCAGCACGAAGCCACAAACTAGGAATTTTCCTTGTAAAACCCAGGCCTCCCCTTTTCGGCAGTCACACTAGAGGGAAGGGGAGAGGTCGGCTCCCTGGGCTGGGAAGAGGCGAGGCTGGGGGGTGGGCAGAGGCACGGGATTGGCCTCCTCCCCGTTGGCCCCCGGCTGGCGGGCGGCATCGGAAACGCGGAGCTGCTGTGACCACTGTTTGATCAGGGATGAAATCTGCCGAGGTGACAACATCTAGCTCTGCCTGCCTTTCAGGGCTGGTCATTAAAAATGAAGCAGGGCACAAAGAGGCCCAGAAGCCTTCGGCTTCTCTCCAGATACGAGAGAGACACAAGTTCTCAACTTGTCACGAGCAATATCCATTTGTGTTTACTCTTCACACCTGCTGAGTAGCCTCTTGGCCGGAGCTGAGGACGCCATGCCAAAGACAATCAAAGGATCTCTGAGGATCTCCTGGGCAAGGGGCTGGGGGAGGCATGTGGGGAAGACATCTCCCTCTGCTCCTCAAGGAAGGGGCTACCCCCTCGCAGTGTCTGCTCTGAGCATCCTTGGAAAAGAAGTGGTAGCCTGGCTCAACGTGATGGGGGCTTCGGTTCTGCGTGAGGGTTTTGCTTTTAATAATAGATTGATGTGAACAGCTTGGGCACGCCAAACAAATTCTCTACACAAAAAGTCAACTGTCGGAACGAGGCGCATCCCTGAGGCGCCAAGTGCACTCAGGGAGAACGTCCCCGCCCGCCAGCCGTGTGGCTCTGGGAAGGGAGGCCCCACCTGCCGGTCTCATGAATGTTTAGTGAGGAACATTTCTGCAGCTTACAGGAACAGCAGCTGCAGGGCTGCTGTGACATGA